>NW_027439989.1:10000-318459 GCF_031893055.1 Leptodactylus fuscus
CCCATTTTTAACTAAACATATACTTGCATAGCCTTTAGAAAGGCTATTCCACACATACCTTTTGTATGTTAATCTCCTGAGTCATTTTTAAATGAGCCCGCTTTTATTCACATGCTAATTAGCCAGCTACGAGCACTGGAAGTCTCAGTGAGCACTGTATGCTGCGTGTGTGAGAGCAGGGAGATGAATAATCATCAGTAGCAGCAGCCTCCCTGCTCTTACACACAGCAGGCAGTGCTCACTGAGACTTCCAGTGCTGGTTGCTGGCTAATTAGCATGTGAATAAAAGCGGGCTAATTTAAATATGACTCAGGCGATTAACATGCAAAAGGTATGTGTGGAATAGCCTTTCTAAAGGCTATGCAAGTATATGTTTAGTTAAAAATGGGTTTTCCCAATGATAGAACTTCTGAGTAACACATCGGAATAGCCTTCAGAAAGGCTATTCTTCTCCTACCTTTCATTGGCTTCTCCGCGCTGCCGTTCGCCTAAAATCCCATTTTTTGTCAATATGCAAATGAGTTCTCTTGCAGAGGGGTCTTCACCTTCTTTTTCCAGCTGGGTTCAAATTAAACGCATGCGCAAGTCGGCTCTGCCATTTTTTTGTGGCCGCTTAAGTGAGCATGCACAGTACGCTCCTGTAGTTCTATGGAGTACAGAGCGCACTGCGTATACTTGTGTAAGTGGCTACCAAAAAATGGCCGCCCGCATGTGAAGTTGACTATGCCCGATCCCCGCTGGCAGAGCCTACTTGCGCATTCGTTTAATTTTAACCCAGCCGGAAGAAGAAGGTGAAGACCCCGTTGCTGACGAAGATGGAGGCGGCACTGGAGAGAGTTCTCTCACAGCATTGGGGACACCCCCAGTGCTGTTTGAGCGCTGGGGCCCGCCCCCATTGCTGCGAGAGAAATCATTTGCATACCGACAAAAAACGGGATTTCAGGCAAACGGTGGCGCGGAGAAGACAACGAAAGGTAGGAGAAGAATAGCCTTTCTTAAGGTTATTCCAAAGTTATTCTAACGTGGAAGGGCTTGTTCACACGGAGTAAACGCAGCACGCAATGTGCCGTGTTTACGGGACGTTTGCGCCGCGATTTTGACGGTGCATGTTTGCGGTCGCGTTAACGCCGCGTGCCACGTTTACTCCGTGTGAACAAGCCCTTACTCAGAAAAAAATGCGTTTGTATGATAGGATCCTTTTAAAATACATCATACAGTAGATTGTACATAATTTCAGCTGATAATATATAGAGGACAGAAAACATCATACAGTGCACTATACAACTCTCCAGCTGATTATATACAGAAATAAAAAACATCATAAACACAGCACACAGTCCTCCAGCTGAAAATATACAGAAGTAACAAAACTTCATGCAGTACAGTATAAAACTCTGCAGCTGACAATACACAAAGCTCAAAGCATATCATACAGCATAGCATACAGCCCTCCTGCTGATAATATACAGATGCCAGAAGACATCACACATATAAAAGAAAATGCAATAATGACTCAAATCATGAAGTCCTTGTCTGGGTGTGACATATTGACATCCTCTGTCACCAATGTGAGACTGTAGATCACACTGACGTGGCACTCATAAAAAATTTGGTACTCAAATAGGAACTCACTCCACATCCACAGTAAAGAAATTTGTGGCACGCAAAGGCAATTAGAATACAAACTGATTTCTTTATTGAGTAATGCAATCTAAGTGCAACCCTCCTGTGTGATATTTCAGTCCATCTCAGACCTTTCAAACAACCTGTGGACAATAAACCAAAAAATGACCAACAAACAATTGTACATAAATTACGCTAATAAAGAAAACATGTCATGTCAGGATCTGATATATTTTACCATACCTGACATCAGATGTTTCTCTGTTAGCATACATTATAGAAAATTGTTTAACGGACAGTTTAGGATTTACTGTACACAGATTGTTTGAGGAAGGTCCAACACAGACCAAAATGTTACACAATGGCTTTTTGCCTATGGATTGTATTACTCAAAAAAAAAAAATCATCTCCTACTGATTAAATGCTTCTGGATGACACAAATTTCTTCCCTACCAATGTGAGAGTAGCCACAGGAGCCGCTAATCTTCAGAGAACTCCCACACCGCTATATTATATGGAGACATTACGAGAAGTCAGACTCCTCTCGCTGTACAATCTCCTCAGGTTTAGTTCATTCACAGCTTCTAGAATCACAAGATGGAGTCTTCTCCAGTAAAAACAGTCCGAGCTATAGTCCCCAGAATGAACTGTATGACGTGAACTCAGAGTGAAATATGATGCCGTCAGCTACTGAATGGCCAAAGCACTTTTTCACCAAAGTGACAGCTTTGTGTCAGTTCAGTACAGTAGCATTCTGCTGTCTGACCACTCACTGCATCATAACTCTGGAGTCACTTCATACAGCCGGATTTAGTCCAAGAAACATGACCTGCACATGGGCTGTTTTTCAGGACTCAGACATGTGAATTCAGCCTAAGTCTTTCACATTCCAATATTGCCATTTTTCCTCCTCCATGTTTCGGTTGTGACCTCTCACCACTTCCACCAGTTCCAGCTCTTTCCATAATTACATAGGGACAAAGGAGAGGGACTGAGCGCTCTGACACTGTCCTCCTCTAATTGCACATTGTCAGGGAGTTCTGAAATCGTACCCCTGTGTCTGTTCCTCTCTGACACCGCCAAATTAGCATATCACTCACCAAAAGTAATAGCTGTCATATCTGGGAAATGGTGAGGGTTAGAGGAAATATTACAACTACCTCTGAATGAGTGACTCTACATCAGCACCACTGCTGACCATGTGCTTTCCTCTATAACCAGCCTGGTCCACCTGAGCACCTCTGCTGACCATGTGCTCTCCTCTATAACCAGCCTGGTCTACTTCAGCACCACTGCTGACCATGTGCTTTCCTCTATAACCAGCCTGGTCCACCTGAGCACCTCTGCTGACCATGTGCTCTCCTCTATAACCAGCCTGGTCTACTTCAGCACCACTGCTGACCATGTGCTTTCCTCTATAACCAGCCTGGTCCACCTGAGCACCTCTGCTGACCATGTGCTCTCCTCTATAACCAGCCTGGTCTACTTCAGCACCACTGCTGACCATGTGCTTTCCTCTATAACCAGCCTGGTCCACCTGAGCACCTCTGCTGACCATGTGCTCTCCTCTATAACCAGCCTGGTCTACTTCAGCACCACTGCTGACCATGTGCTTTCCTCTATAACCAGCCTGGTCCCCCCGAGCACCTCTGCTGACCATGTGCTCTCCTCTATAACCAGCCTGGTCCACTTCAGCACCTCTGCTGACCACGTGCTCTCCTCTATAACCAGCCTGGTCCCCCCGAGCACTGCTACTCCACTACAATGAACCACCAATCTAAGAGCAGGCCAATTTAAAATATAAAAAAAAAGTGCTTGGCTAGACCTAGCTGCTGTGCATTTACCCAGCCAATGTAACCAAGGGGCTTATTAACTTTTTATGAGAGCCCAGTTTAGGTATATTCACACTGCCAGCTTAGAAGATAACTTACAAACACCCCCCTAATTTGTTTCCAGTGTTTTTAATAGCAGGCAGTAAACAACGCTTCTTTTTTGAGCATGTTGAATGAAACCACAGCTGGCGGCCACACACTGCTCAGCCCCACAGCTGGCGGCCACACACTATTCAGCCCCACTGCTGGTGGCCACACACTGCTCAGCCCCACAGCTGGCGGCCACACACTACTCAGCCCCACTGCTGGCGGCCATACACTGCTCAGCCCTACAGCTGGCGGCCACACACTGCTCAGCCCCACAGCTGGCGGCCACACACTGCTCAGCCCCACAGCTGGCGGCCACACACTGCTCAGCCCTACAGCTGGCGGCCACACACTGCTCAGCCCCACAGCTGGCGGCCACACACTGCTCAGCCCCACAGCTGGCGGCTACGCACTGCTCAGCCCCATTCAATGAAACTAATCAGCAAAAATATTCTTCAAATTGTTCTGATGAATATTTTAATGCAAAGACGCAGTGTGAACATAGCCTTAGGGGCAAGTATATTGAGGAGTTGCAGTAAAGTCCCGATTTTTACTGTTATTACCACAAAAATGCATGAATTTAGAATACGGCACAATTACCATTCTGACACATAATTGCGGCAGGTGCCATCAAAATGACTACACAACATGAAAATACCCGAATAGATGGTTTACATGGGTTAGTGAGCAGGGTGAGGGGATATAACATTATATACGGCGAGTTCCTTCATCCCATCACTATTTACACATGGAGACAGTTCTAGTAAAGTCTTCCTAACATTATATATGTCTACGTATTATTTATCTGCATTACTTACCATATTCTGCTGCTTCTGTGGACATGACAATGGTTTCAGCCTCCTCCTCTCCCTCCTTGTTTTTCTGGCTCTTCTCCGTTCGTCTTCCTGACCTCTGCTTGCAGTAAGTGAATATCGACCTTCACTATTCACTACTAGTGCGTAATACTCTGCTCTGGTAAAGTGAGGAACACACGGGTGTAAGGTTAGACAAGTGACCCCCAGTCTGACAGGACAGTGACCACAGTATAATGGTGACCCCCAGTCTGACAGGACAGTGACCACAGTATAATGGTGACCCCCACTCTCTGACAGGACTGGACCACAGTATAATGGTGACCTCCACTCTCTGACAGGACAGTGACCACAGTATAATGGTGACCTCCACTCTCTGACAGGACAGTGACCACAGTATAATGGTGACCTCCACTCTCTGACAGGACAGTGACCACAGTATAATGGTGACCTCCACTCTCTGACAGGACAGTGTTAGGATCACATCCTCCATCTTGTATTTTTGTCAGCCATCTTGTAACCTTTTTCTTATATAAGCTTCATAAGGATGTCAGTTTAGAGTCTAAGAGACCCCTTTAGGGGATAAGGCGTGTGGAATGTTGATGGCTGGGTTATAACTCCTTATCTGTTTGTGGTGATCCTTAGCCACAAACCGGACTGGTCAGATAGCATGTGATCATTATCTCTCGTGCTGTGATATATACATCTAGAATTAGTGTAAGATGTTGGTTTACACATAAATATTGTAGATTCTTCTGTATGTCATGAGAAAGGTCATCCCAGGTTGGAGTGTAATAATGAGATGCAGACCTTATCCAATAGTCATGTGCCACAGCTTATGTTATAACCAATCATGTCAAAGTCCAACCTGCTTTTGTCTGTATAAATGCTAACTTTCTGACCTCCACTCTCTGACAGGACAGTGACCACAGTATAATGGTGACCCCCACTCTCTGACAGGACAGTGACCACAGTATAATGGTGACCCCCACTCTCTGACAGGACAGTGACCACAGTATAATGGTGACCCCAGTTTGACAGGACAGTGACCAAAGTATAATGGTGACCTCCAGTCTAACAGGACAGTGACCACAGTATAATGGTGACCTCCAGTCTAACAGGACAGTGACCACAGTATAATGGTGACCTCTACTCTCTGACAGGACAGTGACCACAGTATAATGGTGACCTCCACTCTCTGACAGGACAGTGACCACAGTATAATGGTGACCTCCAGTCTGACAGGACAGTGACCACAGTATAATGGTGACCTCCACTCTCTGACAGGGCAGTGACCACAGTATAATGGTGACCTCCACTCTCTGACAGGACAGTGACCACAGTATAATGGTGACCTCCACTCTCTGACAGGGCAGTGACCACAGTATAATGGTGACCCCCAGTCTAACAGGACAGTGACCACAGTATAATGGTGACCTCCACTCTCTGACAGGACAGTGACCACAGTATAATGGTGACCTCCACTCTCTGACAGGACAGTGACCACAGTATAATGGTGACCCCGACTCTCTGACAGGACAGTGACCACAGTATAATGGTGACCTCCACTCTCTGACAGGACAGTGACCACAGTATAATGGTGGCCTCCACTCTCTGACAGGACAGTGACCACAGTATAATGGTGACCTCCAGTCTAACAGGACAGTGACCACAGTATAATGGTGACCTCCACTCTCTGACAGGACAGTGACCACAGTATAATGGTGACCTCCACTCTCTGACAGGACAGTGACCACAGTATAATGGTGACCCCCACTCTCTGACAGGACAGTGACCACAGTATAATGGTGACCCCCACTCTCTGACAGGACAGTGACCACAGTATAATGGTGACCCCCACTCTCTGACAGGACAGTGACCACAGTATAATGGTGACCTCCACTCTCTGACAGGACAGTGACAACAGTATAATGGTGACCCCAGTTTGACAGGACAGTGACCACAGTATAATGGTGACCTCCACTCTCTGACAGGACAGTGACCACAGTATAATGGTGGCCTCCACTCTCTGACAGGACAGTGACCACAGTATAATGGTGACCTCCAGTCTAACAGGACAGTGACCACAGTATAATGGTGACCTCCAGTCTAACAGGACAGTGACCACAGTATAATGGTGACCTTCACTCTCTGACAGGACAGTGACCACAGTATAATGGTGACCTCCACTCTCTGACAGGACAGTGACCACAGTATAATGGTGACCCCCAGTCTGACAGGACAGTGACCACAGTATAATGGTGACCTCCACTCTCTGACAGGGCAGTGACCACAGTATAATGGTGACCTCCAGTCTAACAGGACAGTGACCACAGTATAATGGTGACCTCCACTCTCTGACAGGACAGTGACCACAGTATAATGGTGACCTCCACTCTCTGACAGGGCAGTGACCACAGTATAATGGTGACCTCCACTCTCTGACAGGGCAGTGACCACAGTATAATGGTGACCTCCAGTCTAACAGGACAGTGACCACAGTATAATGGTGACCCCCAGTCTGACAGGACAGTGACCACAGTATAATGGTGACCTCCACTCTCTGACAGGGCAGTGACCACAGTATAATGGTGACCTCCAGTCTAACAGGACAGTGACCACAGTATAATGGTGACCTCCACTCTCTGACAGGACAGTGACCACAGTATAATGGTGACCTCCACTCTCTGACAGGGCAGTGACCACAGTATAATGGTGACCTCCACTCTCTGACAGGGCAGTGACCACAGTATAATGGTGACCTCCAGTCTAACAGGACAGTGACCACAGTATAATGGTGACCCCCAGTCTGACAGGACAGTGACCACAGTATAATGGTGACCTCCAGTCTAACAGGACAGTGACCACAGTATAATGGTGACCCCCAGTCTAACAGGACAGTGACCACAGTATAATGGTGACCTCCACTCTCTGACAGGACAGTGACCACAGTATAATGGTGACCTCCACTCTCTGACAGGACAGTGACCACAGTATAATGGTGACCCCCAGTCTGACAGGACAGTGACCACAGTATAATGGTGACCTCCACTCTCTGACAGGGCAGTGACCACAGTATAATGGTGACCTCCAGTCTAACAGGACAGTGACCACAGTATAATGGTGACCTCCACTCTCTGACAGGACAGTGACCACAGTATAATGGTGACCTCCACTCTCTGACAGGGCAGTGACCACAGTATAATGGTGACCTCCACTCTCTGACAGGGCAGTGACCACAGTATAATGGTGACCTCCAGTCTAACAGGACAGTGACCACAGTATAATGGTGACCCCCAGTCTGACAGGACAGTGACCACAGTATAATGGTGACCTCCACTCTCTGACAGGGCAGTGACCACAGTATAATGGTGACCTCCAGTCTAACAGGACAGTGACCACAGTATAATGGTGACCTCCACTCTCTGACAGGACAGTGACCACAGTATAATGGTGACCTCCACTCTCTGACAGGGCAGTGACCACAGTATAATGGTGACCTCCACTCTCTGACAGGGCAGTGACCACAGTATAATGGTGACCTCCAGTCTAACAGGACAGTGACCACAGTATAATGGTGACCTCAACTCTCTGACAGGACAGTGACCACAGTATAATGGTGACCTCCACTCTCTGACAGGACAGTGACCACAGTATAATGGTGACCTCCACTCTCTGACAGGACAGTGACCACAGTATAATGGTGACCCCCAGTCTGACAGGACAGTGACCACAGTATAATGGTGACCTCCACTCTCTGACAGGGCAGTGACCACAGTATAATGGTGACCTCCACTCTCTGACAGGGCAGTGACCACAGTATAATGGTGACCTCCACTCTCTGACAGGACAGTGACCACAGTATAATGGTGACCTCCACTCTCTGACAGGACAGTGACCACAGTATAATGGTGACCTCCACTCTCTGACAGGACAGTGACCACAGTATAATGGTGACCTCCACTCTCTGACAGGACAGTGACCACAGTATAATGGTGACCTCCACTCTCTGACAGGACAGTGACCACAGTATAATGGTGACCCCCACTCTCTGACAGGACAGTGACCACAGTATAATGGTGACCCCCAGTCTGACAGGACAGTGACCACAGTATAATGGTGACCTCCAGTCTAACAGGACAGTGACCACAGTATAATGGTGACCTCCAGTCTAACAGGACAGTGACCACAGTATAATGGTGACCTCCACTCTCTGACAGGACAGTGACCACAGTATAATGGTGACCTCCACTCTCTGACAGGGCAGTGACCACAGTATAATGGTGACCTCCACTCTCTGACAGGACAGTGACCACAGTATAATGGTGACCTCCACTCTCTGACAGGACAGTGACCACAGTATAATGGTGACCTCCACTCTCTGACAGGACAGTGACCACAGTATAATGGTGACCTCCACTCTCTGACAGGACAGTGACCACAGTATAATGGTGACCTCCACTCTCTGACAGGACAGTGACCACAGTATAATGGTGACCCCCACTCTCTGACAGGACAGTGACCACAGTATAATGGTGACCTCCACTCTCTGACAGGACAGTGACCACAGTATAATGGTGACCTCCACTCTCTGACAGGACAGTGACCACAGTATAATGGTGACCCCCACTCTCTGACAGGACAGTGACCACAGTATAATGGTGACCTCCACTCTCTGACAGGACAGTGACCACAGTATAATGGTGACCTCCACTCTCTGACAGGACAGTGACCACAGTATAATGGTGACCCCCACTCTCTGACAGGACAGTGACCACAGTATAATGGTGACCTCCAGTCTGACAGGACAGTGACCACAGTATAATGGTGACCCCCAGTCTCTGACAGGACAGTGACCACAGTATAATGGTGACCTCCAGTCTGACAGGACAGTGACCACAGTATAATGGTGACCTCCACTCTCTGACAGGACAGTGACCACAGTATAATGGTGACCTCCACTCTCTGACAGGACAGTGACCACAGTATAATGGTGACCTCCACTCTCTGACAGGACAGTGACCACAGTATAATGGTGACCTCCACTCTCTGACAGGACAGTGACCACAGTATAATGGTGACCTCCACTCTCTGACAGGACAGTGACCACAGTATAATGGTGACCCCCAGTCTCTGACAGGACAGTGACCACAGTATAATGGTGACCTCCAGTCTGACAGGACAGTGCCCCCCAGTACAATAGTGACCCCCACAGGGCAGTTTACCTCCCATACACCGGTGACCGCCTCTTCTCTCTCGGGTACCTAGTAGCTACGCAGCTTCGTTTACTCACAAAACTCTCAGGTCGGCGCTTCGTGTCTCATCCAATCAGCGTCATCTGTGTAGTTTAGGGGCGGCACTAGACTGAATATCGAGCAGCGATTGGTTCTCCGCACACAAGCAGATGATTGGCTGAAGAAGCGCGGGAACAGACGTCGTGAGAGAGTCCCAAACATCAATCCTGAGGTGACCGGGTACAGAGCGCGCTGCAATGATCCTGCTCTCCTCACCTGTGACCGCTCTACTGGCCGCCATATTACGGGGTCACCCAGCTTTCCTACAATCAGATACAGGTAGGAGAGGAATACTAATGTTCACACGGGGTTTTATTGCAGGTGGAGTCCAAAAACCGCCTCCCGAGTTTCCCATTCACTTCAGTGAGATCCTGGAGCGGTTTTTGTTCTCTGTTTCCATGTGCAGTGTGTTACTGTGACCCGCACCCCGTGTAATGTCTGTGCCTGCAGCCACCCCACTATATGTTCTGTGTCCTACACCCCGTGCAGTGTCAGCGACCAAGTCCAATCTAGAGCTTCTGTGTCACTGTCCCACACGCTGCGCAGTTTCTGTCACCACATCCCTCTCTGTGTCCAGTATCTGTCACCACCTTCCCTCACCTCATTGTCTGTGAGTAACCCTCCTACAGTGACCACTTCCATGTTGTTTTCAATTTTTGTCATGAGTAACATAAAATGTGAAGTTTTGGCAAATGGGCTTGTTAGGGACATCAAGGGGTCCTCATAATAGAGTATGTTGCAGAGTTCCAAATTAAATAACTAACAGGTCTGGATGGACTACACCCATCCTTTCGGCCTGGAGAATTGATTAAGACACAGCTGGTGGTGTATCAAAATGAATTCTGCTTTATTGTTACAGAGAGGTAGTATTTATACAGACAAAAGCAGGTTGGACTTATACCAGGATTGGATGTGGAGTGGTAGCCTCTATCCATTGGCTAAAGCCTACTGTAATCTCCATCTAATTATTACATTCCAACAGGAAGCTATATCCCCCCCAGTCACTGTATATGTGTATCTCAAGGCTCCAAAGATAATTAGAGATCAAAGGCCTGGTGTCACTTCTTGGATCTAACATTCAGTGGACTATAGACATCCTGTGTTACACACTCTACATTGACACAAAGGTGCAGCCCTGAAGTCGATCAGATAGATAAGGATTCATTAGCTTTCCATTTCCTTATTACCTAGAGAAGAAAAAAGGGTTTTCCTTCTCTGATCCCCATAGCATCTCCATGTTAATTAGTCTAACCAATTCCTTTTTGAGACAAAACTACTTATCTTTGATAGAGAAAGATGGATGCCAAAATACAAGATGGAGGATGTGATTCTAACAGGGATGATACACACACAATTTAGGGTGCATTTTATATAACTAAACCGTAACTAACAGGTAGTTGTGTGTGGCCTATTATCTGTATAGATTCTGTCATCCCACTATATGTCCTCATAGCTTGTCACCCTCTTATTCCAGGGAGAAGATTGTGCTGATTGGTAAACAGTAGAAGACAAAACAGAGAACTAAGAGGAGTATGACCCGCCTCTCTCCACCCAACTCAGCTCTGCTGCTCATGTAGGTGTATGATGTATGTATAGTGGAGTCTCCAGGGTGTACTACTCGCTTGTATCACCAATCCTTCCCCTTGTTCTTACTTTTGCTCCCCACAAATCTCCTTCTGCTGCTTGTGTCGGTGGATTATGTATGACTGAGGTGTGTATGGAGGAGTTTGGCAGAGCCTCAGGTTACTAAAAGTTGGTAATCTTGCCCTCAACCTCCACCACACTGGTGACCACCCTGCCCATGGGCTTCAGGATGGGTGAGTATATAAAGCATCTTCTGTATCTGTTCTATTGTTTTGTAGAGATTAGGAAGTTCTGGGTGATCAGTAGAAAGGTTTGCAGGTGAAACCTCAGGATGCTGACAACCTTTTCATACAGCTGCTGAAGTCTGGGGAGCAGAAGGAACTTGGTATAGAGGAGAAGCCGTGTCCTCCATGTATGAACCCCAGTTTCTCAACCAAAAAAAAAAAGTAAATGTGAGAGTATCTGGATTAATTCTGTCCAGTCGCTGGTGAGGTGTCTGGTAGTAGGGAACACTTTGGGCCTGCACTATGTGTTCATGCTAATCTCGATTTCCAGCATGAAAAATTAAAAGCAATAGGATTTTGCAGGATATGTATAGTGACAACCAAAAACGAGACAGGACTAGAGGAGGCACACAGGTCCAGATGCTACAATGGGAGGGACAGGCAGGGATAATGTACAATGTGTGTTATACTCCTGGGTGGACTGTTCTAACCTGAAAAAGCGCAGCAACAAGGACTACTAAAAAAATGTACAATATTTATATGAATGTGGTGGCGTAAAGTAGGCCGTGCTTGAAATGTGTAATAACTGATGTTTTATGTGATACTACAGATGTAGATGTGTTATATATGTGTATTATATTGTATATTATATCTGATGTGCTTGTGATGTGTGATCTACATGGATGTT
Organism: Leptodactylus fuscus; assembly: GCF_031893055.1. Taxonomy (NCBI): domain Eukaryota; kingdom Metazoa; phylum Chordata; class Amphibia; order Anura; family Leptodactylidae; genus Leptodactylus; species Leptodactylus fuscus. The sequence goes on from NW_027439989.1 coordinate 22,145, forward strand.
AGATTATGTGTCATGTAAATGTATGTTGTACATATGTGCTAATTAGTCTCAGCATGGACCATAAAAGTAGATGCCTTGCATGTCTACAACTCATTGAACAATGGGTATATAAGGCTCCGTTCCCATGGAGTAACGCGCCGCTCATTCTAACGCGTAAACACATGATAGAGTGAGGCGCTTCAAAACAGATCCCATTGACTTCAATGGGTGCCGGCTTATGCACGCTACCCATTGAAGTCAATGGGAGGATATATATCCGGTGGCGCTGAACCGCTTATATTTCTTGTACTCCTATCGGTGCCCCCAGTATCTTATCCCCCCATCTCTGCCCCTACGCACACACTATTATGTCCCTCAGTGGCCCCTGCACACAGTATTATGTCCCTTAGTGGCCCCTGCACACAGTATTATGTCCCTTAGTGGCCCCTGCACACAGTATTATCCCCCATAGTGGCCCCTGCACACAGTATTATCCCCCATAGTGGCCCCTGCACACAGTATTATCCCCCATAGTGGCCCCTGCACACAGTATTATCCCCCATAGTGGCCCCTGCACACAGTATTATCCCCCATAGTGGCCCCTGCACACAGTATTATCCCCCATAGTGGCCCCTGCACACAGTATTATCCCCCATAGTGGCCCCTGCACACAGTATTATCCCCCATAGTGGCCCCTGCACACAGTATTATCCCCCATAGTGGCCCCTGCACACAGTATTATCCCCCATAGTGGCCCCTGCACACAGTATTATCCCCCATAGTGGCCCCTGCACACAGTATTATCCCCCATAGTGGCCCCTGCACACAGTATTATCCCCCATAGTGGCCCCTGCACACAGTATTATCCCCCATAGTGGCCCCTGCACACAGTATTATCCCCCATAGTGGCCCCTGCACACAGTATTATCCCCCATAGTGGCCCCTGCACACAGTATTATCCCCCATAGTGGCCCCTGCACACAGTATTATCCCCCATAGTGGCCCCTGCACACAGTATTATCCCCCATAGTGGCCCCTGCACACAGTATTATCCCCCATAGTGGCCCCTGCACACAGTATTATCCCCCATAGTGGCCCCTGCACACAGTATTATCCCCCATAGTGGCCCCTGCACACAGTATTATCCCCCATAGTGGCCCCTGCACACAGTATTATCCCCCATAGTGGCCCCTGCACACAGTATTATCCCCCATAGTGGCCCCTGCACACAGTATTATCCCCCATAGTGGCCCCTGCACACAGTATTATCCCCCATAGTGGCCCCTGCACACAGTATTATCCCCCATAGTGGCCCCTGCACACAGTATTATCCCCCATAGTGGCCCCTGCACACAGTATTATCCCCCATAGTGGCCCCTGCACACAGTATTATCCCCCATAGTGGCCCCTGCACACAGTATTATCCCCCATAGTGGCCCCTGCACACAGTATTATCCCCCATAGTGGCCCCTGCACACAGTATTATCCCCCATAGTGGCCCCTGCACACAGTATTATCCCCCATAGTGGCCCCTGCACACAGTATTATCCCCCATAGTGGCCCCTGCACACAGTATTATCCCCCATAGTGGCCCCTGCACACAGTATTATCCCCCATAGTGGCCCCTGCACACAGTATTATCCCCCATAGTGGCCCCTGCACACAGTATTATCCCCCATAGTGGCCCCTGCACACAGTATTATCCCCCATAGTGGCCCCTGCACACAGTATTATCCCCCATAGTGGCCCCTGCACACAGTATTATCCCCCATAGTGGCCCCTGCACACAGTATTATCCCCCATAGTGGCCCCTGCACACAGTATTATCCCCCATAGTGGCCCCTGCACACAGTATTATCCCCCATAGTGGCCCCTGCACACAGTATTATCCCCCATAGTGGCCCCTGCACACAGTATTATCCCCCATAGTGGCCCCTGCACACAGTATTATCCCCCATAGTGGCCCCTGCACACAGTATTATCCCCCATAGTGGCCCCTGCACACAGTATTATGTCCCATAGTGGCCCCTGCACACAGTATTATGTCCCTTAGTGGCCCCTTCATGGCCCCCCCATCTGTACCCCCAGTTTCCCCCCCCCATCTCTGGCCCCCAGTCTCATGTCTCCCCATCTCTGCCCCCCAGTCTCATGTCTCCCCATCTCTGCCCCCCAGTCTCATGTCTCCCCATCTCTTCCCCCCTCTCCCCCTTACAGCAACCCCCGAGGAGTAGCACTCACCTTTGTGTCTCTCTCTCTTCTGCTCGTGTGTTCTGGCTGGCTGGCTGCCTGCATAGACGTGCTATTTCCTGTGTAGGTTATGTAGCACACAGTGTGTCCTATATGTGGAAGAGCAAGCTGTGACATCATAGCAAGCAGACGCTGAAGCTTGCTTTTCGTCATACAGCACAGACAGGCAACCGGCCGTGAAGTCTATGCATCAGCGCGCACACAGGAGCGGAGGAGAGCAAGGTGAGTGTTACTACACGGGGTTAGATGTAGGGAGGGAAACTGAAGCTGGGGACACCCCCCGCCCAGGACACCCTCTCCCCGCCGGTCACCCCCCTTCCCCCAGGACACCCGCTCCCCCCGCTGCACTGACCTGTATCTGATGGGTCGGATGCAGCAGGCTCCTCCTCCTCGGCGATGTGTGTGGCAGCCTGCCATAGCTGCAGCTTCGGGACCCTGTGGGCGGCCACCATGTTGCTCTCTATGTGACTGCTGAATCGGCACGCCCACATAGAGGCCTCAACCTATGGTGCCGCAGCCCTGGCTCTATAGCCCGCCCACAGCTGCCATGCACCAATAGGAGGAGCGTGGACACAGCAGCACTGGCAGAATGCCAGCTTCTATAGCCGAGGCCGGAGGGGTGTTTGGAGGGTGACGTGGCGATTTGGGGTGAGTGACCCACTTTTAAAGTAGCCTATCATTCCTTCCTGTGAAATATTTAGGTGTGTGTGAAATTTCACCCAAATCCATTCAGCCGTTTGGCTGTACACAAACATTCACCTTTATAATATTAGTAGGATATATATATATATATATATATATATATATATATATATATATATATATATATATACATATACAGTCCTATGAGATGAAATTTTGTTACTGACCAAATACTTATTTTCCACCATAATTTGCAAATAAATTCTTGCAAAATCAGACAATGTGATTTTCTGGATTTTTCTCATTTTGTCTCTCATAGTTGAGGTCTACCTATGATGTAAATTACAGACACCTCTCATCTTTTTAAGTGGTGGAACTTGCACTATTGGTGACTGACTAAATACTTTTTTGCCCCACTGTATTCGAATACTACTTGCTCATCATTATTCCCTACCCTTGCTCTCTAGCAGGGGTGCCCAATACGTCGATCGTGATCTACTGGTAGATCGCAAAGGACGTATGGGTCGATCGCGGAATGCAGAGATTCCCGGTATCTGATAGTATGATGCCATGACGAAGGGACGAGGAAGGTCCCGAAACGCGTAGCAGTGTTTCTCCATTCGTATATGCTTGCCATCTAATTGGAATGCTGTAAACTTTTAAAATGGAAAAATAAAAGTTATATTTTACTTACCTGGTGACGCTGGATCCTTCTACTATCAGACATCGTATCAGTGTGGATTGGAGTCTATCCGCATCCGTGCAGCCCAGGAACTTTGTTACATATGGTATTGGGGTGAGCTGGATATTTGCATGTGTGCTGAATTGTATTCCCGGTATCTGCTTGTTCACAGTGCAGGCTCAGTCATCTCCGGACACTGGCAAGCGGGGATGCCGCACTCCCAGCCTGCCAGTGTCCAGATATAACTCTCAGCCTGCGCTGTGAACAAGCAGACACCGGGGATCCCTGGCCGGCCACAGAACGCCGCTGTCTCCTGCTCTCACGATCCGCCCCGCCCTAGTAGATCTTTTGCCTTGGTCAGCTAATAAAGTAGCTCACACAGTGAAAAAGTGTGAGCACTCCTGCTCTATAGGAATCCACAACATCACACTTTCGTCTATGATGTAATATAACTAGAAAAAAAAAATCCAAGAGTGTTAGACTATTAAGAACTCTTCGCATTTAACATCTGTGGCTAGAACAACTCATGCAATATGTCATGATGGAGAACTGGTCTTCTGAGGTCAGGAACCCATGGTGACATTGTGTATGGCTGCAATTACAATGTTAAAGGCTCCTAGGCGGGCAATCCTGTATGTGAGACTCTTCCAGCACATTCATGTTGGCTGCTACTCGTATACTATGGATATTGCTGCAGACTGTACTCTGCATCAGCACATAGTGATCCATAAGGAAAAAGACCTGTTCAGTGCACCCAGGCTGAACCATATCCTTCAGAACATTCACTGGTGGCTGGCGACACTAGACAGCAAAAACTGAACAGCTCAATTAAATATGGAACTGCCGCTCAGTGATTTAGAAGAAATTTAGAGGACAGACTCACTTTAGGTTATCAAATGTCAGGAATTACACAAATCTAAAAAATACTTTATTCACTATGAAATGTCATATATACAGATGCGAAATATTGTACAGATGTTTCGGTTATCCCTATCTGGTATCTACATGGTACATTGTATTCCAGCGGTGACATTAATATCATACATTTGTCTGTGGCTGATGAGGTTTTATGTTCTGGGTCCAAGACTCATCAAACTGGTTTAAGAGTGGCAGCAGAAGACTGTCTAACACCGTGAGCCGCCTCCATGTGCAGCGAAGACCACTGAGCACAAGACAAAGATTATTTTATTGTATGTCATGTTCATGTTTTGTTTTGCCTTTTTTTTTTTTTTTTCAATGAAGCCCAAGATAAGTATCAGTGTCATTTATGCAGTGAGTAACATGTGAAGCCAAAACTCCATTCTCTTTGTTATTAGGCAGAGGAGGATTTGGCATCTCTGGTGCCACAAGTAAAGTTATATGTGAAACACACACTGCCCCCTATGTGGTCCCCACACAAACACTTCCCTCTCAGTGGTCACCGCACCCAGTACACAGATGCAGATTCAGTAAAACCTAGAAAATCATTGCAATATGCAAATTATCAGGAGTCATGCGGTTGTTGCTGATATCAGGAAGAGTCAGGAAATCTGGATTGATTGCCATGCCCCAGGTTGTGCTGTGTCCTCTCCAACTACCTCCTATGTTCTAGCAGTGTGGCACATATAGTCGTGAATGAAGCCAAACACAGTAAAGCTCACTTCAGCCTGTCACTGTGCTATACTCCCCACGTATAGGAGGTAGTAGTAGACATGTTAGACAAGACTGGATTGTATGTAGAGGGACTGGACAACAATCAGATGACTCCTAATTGGTCATTTTTATACTGCAGGCATTTATCTCGCTTTATAGTTTGTTTTTTTTTGCTGCATCTGCAACTATACATAGAAGCGACTTGTACTACTGCACGGTGCCAATTTAAGGGGCTAATTGTACTTGTGAAGTAGTGCTGCTGGTGAAATCTCTGACCTGCAGGGAATTGTCATTATGGGAACCCGAGATAGCTTCACTTCTGACGCTACCAATGAAACATCAAGTCAAAATTGGGAATGAGAACATAGAAAAACCCTTTAAGAAATGATTCAACCTATACACTGCTGCCTAAAAGTCTCCTCTAAGTTCTAGTTTGACTGATTTTCTTACTTACATGTGATCCAAAAGAAGGAGTCCGTTCTCTTGTAAAACCTTCAGTTCCTGTGACGCTTCCAACAAGCCATGTAAGGTAAGTGTAGGGGAAAGCTCCTGCCAGCGCTGCCGAATAGAGAGGATAGATGGAAGAACTGATAGTGCAACAAGCGTGGAAAATACATTGTGAGTGTTCAAGTCTCATCATTTTAAGCAAGTCCACCAGATAGAGGAACAAGGCTCACCAGTATATACTACCCAGTTACCATGGGCCAGGAGATTAGAACTATGTACAGCCCTAAATGTATCACTTTACGTGAACTCCTTAAAGAGGGCCTTTCACATCCTCATCGACGTGTGGTACTATATACTGCTAGAAAGCCGAAAGTGCACTGAACTCAGCTCTGCTTTCTGGTATGTGGGCCACTGCTGGAGATACCCCTGATAGTACAGTCATAGGGGGCATTCCTTACCGCCCAGTGATGATACTGAACTGCACAGACCCAACCTTCCTACAGTGGGGAGATATTGGAGCTGAAATTAACGCCACCGATATCTCCAGGACTGGGGCACATACTGGGAAAGCCAACAGTGTGCTGAATCCATTGCAGTGTCAGCTTGGTAGTGGTATAGAATAGCACACATTCATGAGGACATGGAAGGACTTCTTTAAGGACACAGACTAGTTTGATAATACGGGACACTGCCTTTTGTTATTCCCCTCATAATCATATCTTAATAGCCATAATTTTTTTTCGATTCCATTTCTACTGGTACCATTGTGGATTATGAGTGACTTTTTTTTTTAGCAATATAACCCAAAAAAATATGTTTTGCTATTGTTTTTAAAATTTTTACGACATTCATCTTATGGGATAAATAATGGTCTTTTGCAATATTACAATTGTACAGTCACTAATCATTACAGTCTTTATTAATTATCAACTGCTAATATATTGCAATCCCATGGTATATATGTATACTACCAATTCCTTTCAATTGCTGACATTTTCACATGTGGCCTTGTCATATAGACCAGAAATGTTCACCTATCATCTTGTTACTTCAAACCTAATAAGTCCAGAAATATTTTTTTTTAGAAGTTAATGTAGTTGATGAAGGCCATCTTGAAGGGAGACAGGCTCCATAATGTTCCTTACCATTGAATAAGTCACATGTATAATTATGCTAATCCTTCTATCAGAGTGAGGTTGGCTGTAAGGCCTGGTTCACATCTGTGGCAGTAATCCGTTCAGGCAGTGTGACGTTCCTCCCTGCTCACACTACAGCGCGATAGGCGCTGCTGGGCAGAAGGGCGTCCCTGGCTAAGTGTCAGAAACGCCCTTCTGACTGTAAATAGCTACGGTACCGGGACCGATAGCGCTTTACCCGGGGCACAGATCGGGAAAGCCGACAGTGCGCTGAATTCACCATAGTCTCTGGCATGGGGAGGGTCACCGAGGGTGTCAGCAACTATTTAGACCTTGTGTTGCGACCCTTCGTGTTGGCTCTTCCCCCCTATGTCAGGGACACTATGGATGTTCTCCGCCATCTGGAGGGCATCCAGGTGCCATCTGGGGCGGCCCTGATATCATTGGACATTGAGGCGCTCTACAGCTCCATACCCCATGACTTGGGGTGTGGGGTGCTTCCTGGGGACCCGGGGTGGACAGTTTACCAATCACAACACTTTGGTCATGGACCTCCTCCAATTTGTATTGACACACAATGTGTTCCTGTTCAATGGTAAAATATACCATCAGCAGCGGGGAAACGCAACGGGGTGCCCCGCCGCACCAACGTATGCTAATATCTATTTGGGACACTGGGAGGAGGTGGTCGTGTTTGGACAACACGCAGAGACCTGGGTCCGGAACATAGTGCTGTGGCTCAGGTTCATTGACGACATCGTCCTAGTTTGGTCAGGAACTGTGACTGAGTTTGACCAGTTTGTGGAAGCTCTCAACATCAATGAGCTCAATCTTAGGTTTATGTCTCATTTCCATCCCAATACTATACCCTTTCTGGATATGCAGATTACATTGAGACCTGATGACAGTTTTACATCTATGCTCTTTAGGAAACCGACGGCTACAAATGCCTTACTGGAATGGGGCAGCCACCACCCGCTGTCCCTGAAACGAGGCATCCCGAAGGGGCAGTTACTTGAACGCTTCGTTTCCCGTGGATATCCTAGAGCATTGTTGAGCTCGGCAAGGGAGTCAGCCAGACAGACCCCAAGGGACTCTTTGCTGGTCCCGAGATAAAAAGGGAATGACAAGCAATTGATCCGCATGATTGGCCCGTGTGACGATTGCGCCAGTGCAGTTACTAATCTTATAAGAACTCACTGGAGCATACTTAAACAGGATCTGGATCTGCGACGTCATCACGGACAATCCTTCTATCACTTTTCGCAGAGGTAGAAACCTTTCTGACAAGATAACACATAGCCACTTGTCACCTCTGCAGAATGATGGGACCTGGCTTGGCAAGTCCCATACTGTGGGAACTTTTAAATAAGATAAGATATTCATTTAATAGTCCCACAATGGAGAAATTTCAGTGATACAGTTTCCTAGATGGTACAGTAGTATATAACAAGAGAGAAAAACACATACAAGCTCATGGCAGATAGAGAAATCCTAGGAATCATAGCAACTAAAACGAAAGAAACACAGACACACTGCAGGATCATTTAGTTCTCTGTGCAGATTGATGTTAATAATACAGCCGACTGTGGTTGGAGGACACGAGGAGGGGGGTCACAGCATGTAGATATAACAAGCAGAAAAACATTTTTGCAGAAGTGGGGGACATATGCAGCTATCATGATAACAGGTGGTAGTTCTTTGGTAGGTAGTGAGATCTCCTGCTCACAGCTGATAGTTCGGTATCTTGCATCAGCACTATTGTCCATTAACCACAAAAAAAAAAAAAAAAATGCCCCAAATGTCCTTCTTCACAAGCCCTCCTCCTCCTTTCTTCTTACCACTGTGTTCTACTTCCCCAAAGAAGTCTGAAGCCATCCAGGTATACATGGTGCTGTTCTCTTGCCAAGCTTCCATAACTCCTGGGGTAGGTGGGTGATTGTAGGTTTCCAGGCTGTAGCAGAGTCCCACGTGTCCACAGTAATAGAAAGAAATACCAGTCAGCTGTAGCATCTTCACACATCAGCAATAGACTCGAGAAATCATCTCCTTGAACGAAGAAGTCCGCATTTCCATGTAGGTTTCTCCTCCATGCTGCATGGTCTCCATGCTGCATGGTGTCCATGCTGTCCTAGCTCTGGGGGGATGGTAACAGGCACATGTTTACACACAGGAAACCAGCTGAACCAGGTCTTGAGTCCATGCTTTACAATAGAAACAAAAGGAACAAAAAACTCCACAGGGTCTTCCATTCGATTTCTAGTTGCTAATTCATAGTGCTAGTTTGCTTGGTTACAGGATTTTGGAAGATACAGAGAAAAAGCGTGAAAAAGGAAAGATTAAGGTTTCTCCCAGCTTGGAGCCCTGTATCGAGGCAGCCACTAAGGGCGCCAGGAAGAGGAGGAGCTCTTGCTGGGCCTGTGCCTATATACAGCATGTCACAGAAGTCCGGGCTTGTGCTACTGGCCATATTTTCCACATCAGAGATTTTGCCAACTGCAAAACTGAAGGGGTCGTCTACGTCATCACCTGCCCCTGCCCACAGAATTATGTGGGCAAGACCCACAGGTAGCTGAGGCGTAGGGTCTTGGATCATGTGGGTGATGTAGCTAGACAAGTTGACACCCCTGTATCAAAGAACATTTGGGAATGTCATGGTGGGGACCCCTTTGCCCTTAAATTTCAAGTCATCACAAGGGTGCCTAAGTCGGTTAGGGGTGGTAATTGGGATGCGCAGATTTTGCGCCGTGAGACATTCTGGATATTCCAATTTGCATCAGCCAAGCCTAGGGGTTTAAACAATGGGATTTCATGCTTTCCGTTTATCTGAAAAAGGTATGTTTCTTTGGGATGGTATTTAGATGGGACATATGGGACATCATCCGGCCCAACCAGCACAAGGGCCATGTGCCAACAAGTGGTGGGGAACTGGGTATTGGACTATTGGCTTCCTAGCCCACTTTTTTGTAGCTATAAACCCCAGATTACATATGTGTTGGCCGGTGCTCTGCTCATGAGCAGGATTTATGTGTTTGGTCCGTATAGTCACTTGTCCAAACAGTGATAAGATGCAGTAGTGAACTAGATATTGGACTGTTTGATCTTATCTTTCAGCACATCTATACACTCCATCTGAGAAAGATATAGGTGTGTAGGTCTGCATTCTGCTCGTGAGCTGGTTTAATGTGTCTGGTTCAATCAACCACATGTTCACACAGTGCGGTTTTTTTTTACATTGGGTCAGCACTTCCCCCTCCCACGTTCTGTGGACATCTTTGCCGGTATTATGCACAAATCTGGTAGACAAGATGGGAGAGTGTAATTGAACTGCCAGCCCCAGTAATACCGTGCTTTATAACTGGCATCATTTTGCTGTTAGGAGTTGTGCAGACACTGCTTTTACATCAGTGCGGTTGTCCGGTTATAAACTCTGGTTTAATAACTGATTCCGCTACGGGTGTGGTCAGGGTTGGTGTTCCCATTCATCTGTATGTTTTCCATAGTCCTTCCAATCGTTTTTATTTACATACTTACCTTATTCTCTCTTTGAGATTACGTCCTGGTGTCCGAGCGGCGCCTTGATCGTCCCTGCCCCTCACACTCCCCCTCCTATGATGCGTTGCTATGTCAGCATCTTTGACGCAAGCTGATTGGGCTGCGTGGTGGAGGGGCTGGGGCTTATCACACTCCGAGTCTATATAGCTACGGAGTTTTCCGAGTGCAGCGTCGGCCTTCATCTGAGTACTGGGACCTACCTTTTGGGTCCCAGGAAATGTTGTTTTGACCGCACACCGCTACTGTCTTTAGGGTGTATTTAGTCTCTGCTATACACTTTAGCCAGGGATGAATTATCAGTCTCCTGATGAGTTACGTTTGAGTAACAAAACGTGTTGAGACGTAACATTGTTGCGAATGCAATATCATCAGAGGCATTCGCTATAATTAGTCCTCCACCACTCCCGCTTAGCGCTACTAATTCCCTGCAGTCTTCTGGCCTGATTTGCCATTTACATAGCCTAGCTACTATCTAGGCGGGGCTATTTCTGATTAACTCTCTTTGGCAACTGGGTCTGGGGTTCTGTTGAAGTAGCCTAATACCACTAGTTTTGCTATTACAGCTAGGTCACAGGGAACAAATAACTGAGGTCTGGCTACACCGAACTGCTAAGGCAACTTTGTTTCTTCCATTCATTAGTTGGTTACATCGTTGCGTCTTATACCAGGCTGGTGTTGCACAGACTTCAACACCAGCGTGTCTTTATATTCTATTGGGGGCTTCTTAGTGTGAGGGCGTGCTGGAGGAGTAGCTTTACATGACTGGGTTTACACTGGAGGCCATCAGCTGTCCTGTGTATTTTAATTAATTTCATCTTTTAATCATATCAAATAAAGGTTATGTTTTATCCTATTTTCTTTTTGGGGGCACCTCTTTTTGTTTAGCTTTAACAATTGGTAGTCCTGGATCCTTTGGCTTACTATTATTTGTACTTCGTCCCATATACACTGCATTACACTGTGTGCAGAATTATTAGGCATATGAGTATCTTGATCACATCCTCCTTTTTATACATGTTGTCCTACTCCAAACTGTATAGGCTTGAAAGCCAGCTACCAATTATGTAAATCAGGTGATTTGCATCTCTGTAATGAGGAGGGGTGTGGTGTAATGACATCAACACCCTATATAAGGTGTGTTAAATTATTAGGCAACTTCTTTTCCTTTGGCAATATGGGTCAGAAGAGAGATTTGACGGACTCTGAAAAGTCACAAATTGTGAGATGTCTTGCAGAGGGATGCAGCAGTCTTGAAATTGCAAAACTACTGAAGCGTGATCACCAAACAATCGATCTTTTCCAAAAAGGCGCAGAATAACTGCCCATGAATTGAGGGAAATCAAGTGTGAAGATGCCATTTGCCACCAGTTTTGCCATATTTCAGAGCTGCAACGTTACTGGTGTATGAAAAAGCACAAGGTGTGCGATACTCAGGGACATGGCCAGGGTAAGGAAGGCTGAAGAACAAGAAACATAAGATACAACGTCAAGATTGGGCCAAGAAATATCTTAAGACTGATTCTAAGGTTTTATGGACTGATGAAATGAGAGGGACTCTTGATAGGCCCGAGGCTGGATCAGTAAAGGGCAGAGAGCTCCAGCATGGTGGAGGAGGGGTACTGGGATGGGCTGCTATCATCTAAGATGAACTTGTGGGACCTTTTGGGTTGAGGATGGAGTGAAGCTCAACTCCCAGACCTACTGCCAGTTTCTGGAAGACTCCTTCTTCAAGCAGTGGTACAGGAAGAAGTCGGTATCGTTCAAGAAAAACATGATTTTCATGCAAGACATCGCTCCATCACAGGCATCCAAATACTCCACAGCGTGGCTGGCCAGGAAAGGTCTAAAAGAAGAAAAAACTAATGACATGGCCGCCTTGTTCACCTGATCTGAACCCCATAGAGAACCTGTGAGATCTACAGGGAGGGAAAGCAGTGTCTGGGCAGCTGTGGTGGCTGCTGCACGCAATGCAAACAGATCAAGCAACTGACACAATGTATGGATGTAAGGCTTTGTAGTGTCATCGTAAAGAAAGGAGGCTATATTGGTCACTGATATTTTTTTTGTGTGTGTTGTATGAGTTTACCTGATGAAATTAAACAAGTGAGATGGGGAGAGATTTGGTTTTTATGAAGTTGCCTAATAATTCTGCACAGTAATAGTTACCTGCACAAACAGATCTCCTCCTAAGTTAGCCACATCTAAAAAAAAAACCACTCCAACTTCCAAAAATATTTAAGCTTTGATATTTATGAGTCTTTTGGGTTGATTGAGAATATAGTTGTTGAACAATAATAAAAAGAATCCTCTCAAATACAACTCGCCTAATAATACTGCACACGGTTTATATGCCACTTAATGAAAGCAAAAGTAAATCTATGAGACTCCACCTCTGGCTGACTCTTATAGATTTACTTGTGATGGTGACATTAGGGACTTCAATAGGTCCGTCACCATGAGAACACATTGGCACCCCGCAATCGCATCTCTAACATAAGGTATCAATATTAGATTGACAGAAGTCCATTGGTCAGCTGATTGAAACCACGCTCCAAAGACAGACACTGCTTCACAGGCCATGTGATATGTTCATCAGTCACATGACCTGTGCACAGTTCTGGCCCATTCAAGTAAATGAGACTGAGCAGTAATACCAAGCACTGTCGCTTTATAACCTATGGTGCTTTGCCTGGTAAGTAGTGATTGGATCTGACACCCAGCATCTCTACTGGTCTGATATTGATGAACTATTTAGTTTAGTCCTAGAAAACACATTTTGCGCTATTACCCCTTGTCTCGTCTGTTGCTGGCTCCTTTATCCCTACTGATTTCCTAGATACTTTTCATTGACAGTTAAATCAAGCAGTAATTGAAAATATAAATACATGATGATATCCAAATACAAAACCAACCATAAGATCAGTAATATTTCATTGACATACAACACTCCATATACTAAAATCTCACATGAAAAGGACAAAACCAGATACAAGGCAATCTGCACTGAGCAAGCTACCACTAAAACACATAGCTACAAGCCGTAGCAGCATACATCGCCTTCCAGACTAAGGGGCTTTGTACGCTCTCCCATATCATGACTATAGTCATTTCTTTATTTTGTTGTCATTTTTCTAGTGCTATGTTAATATAGCAAATAAACTGAATATTTTCACCTGTGATGGGAGAAACAAAAAAAAAGAAACACCCCATCATTAAGAAATTCACCGGAGACGTAAGGATATCTGATCGCATATAGAGAAATAGCGCAGATGTTTAAACTTATAAACAAAAAAAGCCAGAAAAACACTCCATTGAAAAAAGTTCCCACCCTGAAGACTCAAGGATAACAAACAGCAAAAAGAGGTAAGACATGTATACCAATTATATCACAAAACTTGTCTTATCTTCGACTTTTCCATTGCTCCCCTATTCTTGAAAAAACTGTTTTCTAATATAACATGGATTCATCGAGTGCACATGTTGATCAATCTATTTCAGCTCAACGGGCATCACGAGTTGCTGCCGTATTTGACTTACAATGTTCTATTTCTGGGACTATTAATTCAGACTTTAAATCTACATTACACAACTGGGAAAAAGTTTTATCTAAGGAATTAAAAACCTCTTGGGACTGCATTACACTGGAAAAATACCTTCAAAATAAAATGATACCCAGAGGTCTGAGACTCAGAAAATTTCCCACACATGTCTATGATGAAACATTTATGACATTGTGGAACGATATACTTTCCCAGTGTTCTTTTAATCTTATGCAATTAATTGTGGACTATGAGAAAAAGAAACTAAATAATATTAAGTCTGAACTACTACAACTGGACACTCAAAGACTTTTGAGACAGATACAAATTTTTCCACACTTAAATCCAATATTGAAAAGAAAATGGATAATTTAGAGCAAACTATAATGAACATCAAAAAAAATAAATTTTTACGGTATAATGATTATAACACTGGCATTGGTAACCAAAGTAAACCTGATACAAGAAGTCATACACCCAAATCCATTTAAAACGAAGAAAGGCATCTGATAATCCCAGACACAAGGTTTCATTTACATCGTCTGAACCCAGTTCTGACTTGTCCGTTTCACCATATTGCGATGAATCTACGACAGACGCATCCATTGGTAATGACTCGACATCAACACTACATTATAAGAGGAATAGTGGATGGGAACAAAGCAAGACTTTGTGAAAAAACGATCAAGGAGAGCGGGTAGAAAACAGGATGAAATCGCAAATATTTTACCCATTAATTGGAATCACGAACACAAAACGCTTGGACGATGTGGACAGCATTGTTAATTTGTCATCATATACTTTTTCTAAAGATGAATTACATGTTAGCCAAGGGTTTGAACTTTGTTCCTAGCCGAAATTTTGACATGTTTCACACGATGCTGGATATTAATAAATTCATTAGGCTACTTACAAACGACACTTTTTTGAAGATAATGATTATACAACTTTTAATGAATCTTCCAGTACATCTGTGTTGAATAATTGTGATGATAATGTTGCTGGCGTTTGTGAAACCAATACGGTGGATAATATTTTTACCGATTTAAACCGATTTTCAGAACAGAAAGCACTACTTTAACTTGGTTCAATTGCAGGATGAAAATACCCCCTTTAATGACCATTCAGTTCATTCTGTTGGGGCTCGAGGCTCTAATCCCTCCTTTTATCCCTTGGGGTCTATGCTCTGTTTCAGCAGGCCATGGAAGCGGACCTCGGGACCCTGAGGGATTCATTGCACAGTTATTCTGGTAATCTGTCTAAACAGGAACATGACATTTTGAGTAAACGGAAAGATGTTGTAATAAAGAGGGCAGACAAAGGGGGCAAAACTGTGATTATGGATAACCAAGACTATAGGGAAGGTTGCTTAGATATCTTAAAGGATGTGACACCGTACGGGAGATTAGATGAGAATCCTACTGAAACCTTTCTGTTTCTCTCACTAGTTTAGTACACAAGGGAGTGGATTTAGGTATTTATTCAGCCAGTCAATCCAAACATCTTGTACCTGAGCATCCAATCACGGCAATCTTTTACGGGCTTCCAAAAACCCATAAGAACATTACTCCCCCTCCGTTCCGGCCAATAGTTGCCAGAATAGGTTTCATCAATAAACAAATGTGTTCCTGGTTGGATGACTTGTTACAGTCTCTGGTCCTCAGAATTCCAGGGTATGTACGTGACACCAAGATGTTGTTGAATGTGTTTCAGAATATCACATAAAGGATTTTTCCTGGCTCTCATGTGATATTCAGGCTCTATATTCTAATATTCCTCATTCTGTAGCGATACAAGCGTTGTCTTTCCACCAGTCACGATACAGTAAATTTTCTGATGTTTTGTGTGAGTACATTTTAGAAGTAACCCATTTCTTACACATAATTTCTTTCTTTTTGATAACAATTCTATCTTCAGATCAAAGGGGCCCCTATGGGGGCGCCCTTTTCGCCATCATTGGCAAATCTGACGTTGGCATGGTGGGAAGAGATGCATATTTTTAAATCTTCAATTTAAAATTCAAAACCTTTCAATGACTCTATATTTTGGTACGGGCGATATATAGATGACCTGCTCATCATCTGGTGTAGCACTGTAGCGTCCGTACCAGAATTTGTGTCATATCTCAATTCTAATGGCATGGATCTTAAATTTACTTTTTGTCATCATTTACGTGAAATTTCATTTTTGGATGTTTCATTGAGGGGTGATGTTGATACTGGCCTTATGAATACTAGCACATTTAGGAAGATCACTGCTGGAAATACTTTATTACTGGCAAGTAGCCATCATCAAAAACATACCTTAAAAACCATCCCTGTTGGGGAACTTATAAGGACACGCAGCACCTGTTCATCGGATAAATTGTATGAGGCTCAGAGAAACAACACTCTGGATAGACTCCGCAATAGAGGATATCCAGAGTGGTCTTTACAAAGGGCGGTTGGTATTGTCAGCTCTATCCCCCGAGAATCTCTTCTCAGGGAATCTAACAAAAAGAAAGCCATGAAGAATTCGAGTTTCAAAAGAAATGTTATTTTATCAAAATCTACCTATATTATTGCAGGATCCTATTACCAACAAGATCCTAAAAGATGGAGTGCAATGTATAGCAAAACAGGGACGCACCATAGGTGGCATGCCGTCTCCAAGTTTGTATGTTGGTGACAATCTGCCATCTTCTAAAACTTGGTTAGAAAGTAAGGGATTTTACAATTGTGACCAGAAGAGGTGCAATATGTGCAAACACGTTAAAAAAACCAAAACCTTTTCTGACTCAGATCATGAGCGTGTCTATTATATAGACACGTTCATGAACTGTAACAGTCACCACATAATTTATGCTGTGGAATGCACCAGTTGTGATCTATTATATATAGGTTGTACAATCCGTAGCGTTAAAACAAGGATTTCAGAACACATATCGGACATTTCAAAACATTACACTAATGTCTCTGGTGTCTCCAAGCACTTCCTTTTGGAACATCGAGGAGACACTAAGACATTGGTGTTCTATGCGATAGAACAGGTTTTT
This sequence comes from Leptodactylus fuscus, assembly GCF_031893055.1. NCBI lineage: Eukaryota > Metazoa > Chordata > Amphibia > Anura > Leptodactylidae > Leptodactylus > Leptodactylus fuscus. The sequence goes on from NW_027439989.1 coordinate 39,038, forward strand.
AGACCTGTTAGAGGGGGTAATTGGAGAAGAAAACTACTCTTTAGAGAGGCTTACTGGATCATGCATCTTAAGTCTAGATCCCCCAAAGGACTGAATATCCGCTCTGATATATCATATATTTATTAGAAGCTGTTCACATTGGATTGCAGTCACGTCCTTCTAGTTTTGTTGGAGTTTTCAATAATTGCTCTGTGTGGAACACATGGTACCAATTGTTTACATGCCCTGTGGACGCACCTCGGTTTTCATAACACATTTTTTCTATTATTTTTTTCTATTATAAGTTACGTTATTTCTTTATTTTTCTATCGTGTGTGAAGCCAAAACTGTGCCCATTTGGGATAATGTTTTGTGATATAATTGGTATACATGTCTTCCCTCTTTTTCCTGTTTGTTATCCTTGAGTCTTCAGGGTGGGAACTTTTTTCAATGGAGTGTTTTTCTGGCTTTTTTTGTTTATAAGTTTAAACATCTGCGCTATTTCTCTATATGCGATCAGGTATCCTTGCATCTCAGGTGAATTTCTTAATGATGGGGTGTTTCTTTTTTTTTTGTTTTTCCCATCACAGGTGAAAATATTCAGTTTTTTTGCTATATTAACATAGCACTAGAAAAATGACAACAAAATAATATAAAGAAATGACTATAGTCATGATATGGGAGAGCGTACAAAGCCCCTTAGTCTGGAAGGCGATGTATGCTGCTACGGCTTGTAGCTATGTGTTTTAGTGGTAGCTTGCTCAGTGCAGATTGCCTTGTATCTGGTTTTGTCCTTTTCATGTGAGATTTTAGTATATGGAGTGTTGTATGTCAATGAAATATTACTGATCTTATGGTTGGTTTTGTATTTGGATATCACCATGTATTTTTATTTCCAATTACTGCTTGATTTAATCCATTCAATATGTTGTCAGGATGTAATATATATATTTTTCGTACTGCTTATATTTACCCTTAGGGGTTAATTTTATGGGAGGGGTTAATTTATGGGTTGCTGTTTTAAAGCCGCTGTCTTAAGATGTTGGGTATGCCGTTAAGAAGGAACTAGGGTTCCGAAACATGTAGCCACTATATGTCAGTACATCTTGAACCGCAATGATTGTTACTATGCAACTCCTTTTTAAAGAAAAGAATAAAAGTTACGTTTTATATACTCCCTGGTCGACGCTGGATCATTCCATGTGATATCTGTATCGGCTACTACAAGGCTACTGTCTCAAATGCAAAAGTTGTTGGATAAGTTTATATAATATGTTTCATAATGAATAATCTTATATTAAACTGCTACTTAAGAAGTACAAAGATCCTATGGGGCCTAAACCATATCATCCAATCTCTATTAAAGATATGGATATTAAGATCTATACTAAATTTATGGCAAAGAGGCAAAATGTATAGCCAGCTAAATTGGTAAAAGGGAGGAATGGTATCAGAAGCATTGGTGGTCTTGGTCAGAACTAGGGCCAGGCCACAGCTCGGCTGAAGAGTGGGCTTGGTTATGTTTGATAGGTTGTCCTGTCCTGGCTAGGTCTGGTGCTTAGAGATAATTGTATTGTAGGTAACTTATGAAATGATGCCAGGAATCTGTCACTCCCCCGGGACTAAAATATCTACACCCATTTATATTACGCAGACATTCCAACATTGCAGAGGTACTTGATACAGTTGTCCCTTACCATTGCCATTTAACTTATCTGTAGAACCCATTGCTATGTCTCCCATGCAAAATAAGAATTTCCATGAAATTATGTCAATAGCCAACTAAAAGTTCCGTTGTTTGCAGACAATCTTCCGCCTCTCCTATATAATGTAGACAATAATTTACCTATAGCAATTATTTCATTGGATCATTATTTCAATAGAATCAATAGGGTTACAGCAGAGATGTTACATTTGGATAAAGAACTTTTCATCTGCAACTTCAGAAGTATAGATTCCAAATGAGTCTCACAGGAAGGAACCAATTCTCCTTATGGGCAACTTTAAGACATATAAAACTTCACTTTTATTGATATTAAAATAAATCAAGTAATGATATAATGTGCCAATAAATTAATATATATCTGATGTTCGGTGCCCCAACAGGTGGCTAGCACATTGTTGATTAGCTGCACATAACACCAGCCATATATGGAAGATGGACATGCATGATAGAGGGTATACTAATCTGTCCCTGAATATTTGTCTGCACCTATCTCCCGATCACATTCAAGAGCAATGAGTAAGTACATCTTGGCTTAAATAGATACACAAAGCAAGAAATCCACAGAGGCTGAAGAGATGTATCATGTATTTTATAATTGAGGGTAGCTGCAGGAGGGGGACTTTGTATAGGCAAGTAAAATGTGGGTCAGGTGTCTGGAAAGTGAGGAACCAAAGTCTGTCTGTGCTGAAAACTTTACAAAGACAAGCTGTGGCTGGAAGAAGTGGTCATGGTGGTCTGGATGGAGAAGAAATGTGAGCAATCAGTCAGAGACTTCTGTAAGTCACTACATGGCGCTGTACTGTATCTATTTCAACTGTATGCAGAGCTTTGTGTTCAGCCAGTACATCACTATATGGTACGGGGCCCACTTGGATATGTTTGCCCCTCCACCCCCAACCCCCCCTGTGCCGTACCCCTAAGCTACGCCTCTGCTGCCATTTGGTCATGATACAAATCACCTTCACAATTTTTAGCATTGATTTTATGCTTGTCATTTCTACTGTATTACAACATTTAGGCTCTATTGTAAAGGTTCTGTGTAATTTGCTGTTACTGCCATTTTATGATTGATGATGTTCCTTTCTCTTCACAGAGCGGCAAATACCTGCATTCAGTTCTGTTTGTAGACGTGCAGAGTTTCTGTAGCTATATTTTCTTTTGTGTAATGTCATGCTCTGCTGATAAAGATGATGCGGACGAGGGAGAAAACTTCTGTAATTGCACGTAACCAAACAAAGCCATGATATAAGACAGGGATCAAGACATATTACTTAACGGTGACAACTCCCAGATAATGTCCCATTGAAACACTGCATGACAGGATAATCCCTAGTACAGTAAACCCCAAGTTGTTTACTGATCAGCATAGTCTGTATATATACATGATAGGGTTAACTATGGTTGGGGTTTGTCCATAGGGGTTTACTGATTAAGATAGTCTACATACATTAGTTATGTGGTTAATTAGGTTTAGGGTATGTTCCCAGCTGTTCACTGATCAGGATAATCTCAATGCAGCATTTATAGACCACAGAGTATAATAATAGTCCATAGGTGGTGTACCCCAAAAATTTCGGGATTTGCCAAACCCAACCTTTTTGCAATATTTGCAATGAAGACTGTAGGTGCCTTGATGGGACATAATACTGTGTGGAAGGGCTGCTATGGGCCATTATACATGTGTGGAGGGGCTGTTATTGGACATTATTAGAGATGAGCGAACACCGTTCGATCAAATACATATTCGATCGAATATCAGGCCATTCGAGGTATTCGATTACAATTGAATACCACGAGGCAAACGCAGTAAAAATTCGTATCCCCTCCCACCTTCCCTGGCGCGTTTTTTGCACCAATAACTGTGCAGGGGAGGTGGGACAGAAACTACAACGGAGGGATCGAAAAAAAATCGAAAAAGGAATTGGCGGACGAAATTAGGTGACCTCCAATTAATACGAGTGGTGGATTTAACATTCGAATAATTTGAGGCTGTGAACTATATGACTGTGAGACAGGGACAGATGTACAGGCAGGGTTAGCTAGGGATTACCTTTATTTAGGGGGGAATGTTACTCACCGAGCTCTTTGGGGCTCTATCTTGTCGGGATCCCTGTCAGCTTGCGATATGCGTGAGCTGACTTTTTCCCATAGGAATGCATTGACCAGCGTTGATTGGCCAGTGTACAGCATTCGGCCAATCAACGCTGGTTCTGCTGGAGAAGGCGGAGTCAAAGATCCATCCACAGCAGTTTCCATTGTGGTCCGATCTCAGATGTAGCAATGCTGACACAGCACTGCTACATGGAGAAGTGGCAGATGCAGCAAAGCTGAGTGTGCAGCATGGTTCAACGCACACTCAGCACTGCTGCATCAGATACAGCAGAACTGAGTGTGCAGCATGGTTCAAAGCATACTCAGCACTGCTACATCAGATGCAGCAGAGCTGAGTGTGCAGCAGGTTCAGCTGAACCCTGCTGCACACTCAGCTCTGCTGCATCGGACTGCTACATTGGCCAGCACTGCAACTTCGGGCCGTGCGCTCAGCTCGGCTACTCCGGAGTAGCCAAGCTCATTGAACGGCCAGCTCTGCTTCATCTCTGGTGTAGCAGGCCCAGCACTGCTACTTCTCGGATAGGAATGCATTGACCAGCGTTGATTGGCTGAATGCTATAGCATTCGGCCAATCAACGCTGGTTCCGCCAGTGGAGGCAGTCTAAGAGTGGTCCACAGCCACAGGGTCGGACTGGGGTGTCTAGGGCCCACCAGTGGAATTGTTTTTAGGGGCCCACCGCCAGGACCCCTGTAGATGAGTTGTACAGAGACAGGATGGCTAAAGGTAATAACAGGAGCCGGCTGCTCGCCTGCCATACGATGTATACCACTGCACTATCTAAACCCACTGCTCCATCCTGTATGGCAAGAGAGCAGCGTGGCCCCTAGAAATGTCATCATTACCTGTAGCCGCACTGTCCTGGAAGAGCTGATCTGCAGAGGTCCTGGCTGTTGTATCATCACAGATGTAATATTGATGGCTTATCCTAAGGACAGGCCATAAATATTAGAAACATGGATAAATCCTTTAAAGATATTGTCCAGGAATTGGAGCAACTCATGTGCTGGGCGGGAGGTTTAAAATAAAAAAGCATACTCGCCTGTCCTCAGCAGCCCGTTGTCCTCCGCCAGTGTCCATTCAGTCTCGTGCTGGCACCTTTTTGCTGGGAGTCCTGCACCTCATGTGACCGCTAAGAGGAATTGGGTACAGAATTTCCAGAAGTGAGGTGTTTCCATGAGACCGAACAGACAGAGGCGGAGGACAACAGGGTGCTGGGGACAGGCGAGTGTGTTGTTGTGTGTTGTTGTTGTTTTTTTTTTGTTGTTTTTTTGTTTTTTTTCTTTAATTTTTACACCTCCGTGGCTGAGGTGTAAAAATGAGGGATAATCAGCTGTTTGAGTGAATCGTGGCATCTGTGCAAGCGCCATGACCCCTTCTCTGTTTACACAGTATCGTACATCTCATAGTGGCCATGTCATGTAACTACAGCCTCTTCCTATAAGCGTCTATGTGACAAGGCAGTAATTACATCACACGGTCACTATAAACAGACAGCGTGTATATATATATTATGTCCATAATGCCCCCTCCTTATAATTATAATTTCCCCCTCCAAACAACCCCTTGTACTATTAAAATACCCACAACTAAGCTAAAAAAAAAAAAAAAGTGTTATACTTACCTACCTGCAACCCTGATGAACGGAGGTGCCCACTTTACATCCAAGTGCAGGACGTCTGTGTATCAGCACAGTCGATATAGTTAAAAATAAGGTATATTAATGGCGGTGCCTGGGCCAGAGCAGCTGCCATCGGTGTAACTAAAGTTTTGTGGGCCTGGGTACAAACTTTTGTCCGGGGCCCCCTATCCCCTAACTAGAGCGAATTCTTGATAGTGGGGATTATGGGCGCTAAAGCAATATCTCAGGTACTTGAAAGGGATACAGCTTTAGTACCCACAACTGCAGTTATCAAGAATATCGTGAGCAAGCAGCTCAGCGCTCCACATGTAAGCAATACTAGGACAGTATAACGTGCTCCACAGGGGCCCCCAAAAAGTATTACGTGCTCCATAGTGACCCCCAAACAGTATTATGTGCTCCATAGTGACCCCCCCAAACAGTATTACGTGCGCCATAGTGACCCCCCCAAACAGTATTATGTGCACCACAGTGGCCCCCAAACAGTATTATGTGCTCACCAATGACACCCCCCACAGTATTATATGCTCACAGTGCCCATCCCCCCCAGAGGCTGAACCCCCCCCCCCCCATTCCCCCCTTCTTACTCAAACAGCCTGCCCCCCATGTCTCCCTCTTACTCACCACACATGCTGTCTCTTCTCTCTTCCTTCCATCAGTCTGTTCCCGGCAGATTCATCTTCCTGTGTGATATCACACAGTTCTGTACGATCCGTGTAGCTCCGCCCACATATGACATCATCACAGGTCCTTCAGCCCAAGCTCTGTAGCACGTCTCTCTCCCTTCACTACCTCACAGTGACTTACCCGGGTGCTGACACCAGCCCTGGGCAGACGCCTTACCGAACCTCCACTGTCTATTAAAAAAAGGCAGTGGAGGTCCGGTAGGGCCCCATAAAGGCCCCATAATGAGGTCTTAATAGTCCAGGCTTGGGGCTTACCAGGGTATTCCCCGATCCCCCGGCGGGCCAGTCCGACCCTGCACAGCCAGTCTCCATTCTGGTCCGACTTAGACTCCACCTCCTCACAGACGCCTCACATACTACGCCTCCTCACAGACTCCCAGACTCCGCACTGCTACATCTCGGCATAGGAATGCATTGACCAGCATTGATTAATGCATTCCTATGGGAAAAAGTCAGCTTGCCCATATCGCAAGCTGACAGGGATCTCGACGTAATACAGTGACTTGGGCTTGTTAGATGCCCCCAGACATGCTCCCCCTGCTGTCCCAGTTGCATTCCAGCGTGTTGGCATCATTTCCTGGGGTGTCATAGTGGACTTGGTGACTCTCCTGAGTCGAATGGTGGGATTCCCTGAAACAAAGCATATTTCCCCATAGACTATAATGGGGTTCGATATTCGATCGAATAGTCGAATATTGAGCGGCTATTCGTAACGAATATCTAATATTTTACTGTTCGCTCATCTCTAGACATTATACGTGTGGAGGGGCTGCTATGGGCCATTATACTTTGTGGAGGGGCCACTATGGGACATAATACAGTGTGCAGGGGCCACTATGGGGTAAAATACTGTGTGCAGGGGCCACTATGAGGGATAATACTATGTACAGGGGCCACTATGGGACATAATACTATGTACAGGGGCCACTATGGGACATAATACTGTGTGCAGGAGCCACTATGGGACATAATACTGTGTGGAGGGGACACTATGGGGGGATAATACTGTGTGCAGGGGCCACTATGGGACATAATACTGTGTGCAGGGGACACTATGGGGTAAAATACTGTGTGCAGGGGCCACTATGAGGGATAATACTATGTACAGGGGCCACTATGGGACATAATACTATGTACAGGGGCCACTATGGGACATAATACTGTGTGCAGGAGCCACTATGGGACATAATACTGTGTGGAGGGGACACTATGGGGGGATAATACTGTGTGCAGGGGCCACTATGGGACATAATACTGTGTGCAGGGGTCACTATGGGGTATAATACTGTGTGCAGGGGCCACTATGGGGGATAATACTCTGTGCTGGGGCCACTATGGGACATAATACTGTGTGGAGGGGACACTATGGGACGTAATACTGTGTGGAGGGGACACTATGGGACAATACTGTGTGCAGGGGTCACTATGGGGGATAATACTGTGTGCAGGGGCCACTATGGGACATAATACTGTGTGCAGGGGTCACTATGGGACATAATACTGTGTGGAGGGGACACTATGGGGGGATAATACTGTGTGCAGAGGCCACTATGGGGGATAATACTGTGTGCAGGGGCCACTATGGGGGATAATACTGTGTGCAGGGGTCACTATGGGATATAATACTGTGTGCAGGGGCCACTATGGGACATAATACTGTGTGGAGGGGACACTATGGGACATAATACTGTGTGCAGGGGTCACTATGGGCTATAATACTGTGTGCAGGGGCCACTATGGGACATAATACTGTGTGCTGGGGATAATACTGTGTGCAGGGGTCACTATGGGACATAATACTGTGTGCAGGGGCCACTATGGGACATAATACTGTGTGCAGGGGCCACTATGGGACATAATACTGTGTGGAGGGGATACTATGGGACAATACTGTGTGCAGGGGTCACTATGGGGGATAATACTGTGTGCAGGGGCCACTATGGGACATAATACTGTGTGCAGGGGTCACTATGGGACATAATACTGTGTGGAGGGGACACTATGGGGGGATAATACTGTGTGCAGGGGCCACTATGGGGGATAATACTGTGTGCAGGGGCCACTATGGGGGATAATACTGTGTGCAGGGGTCACTATGGGACATAATACTGTGTGCAGGGGCCACTATGGGACATAATACTGTGTGCAGGGGCCACTATGGGGGATAATACTGTGTGCAGGGGTCACTATGGGATATAATACTGTGTGCAGGGGTCACTATGGGCTATAATACTGTGTGCAGGGGCCACTATGGGACATAATACTGTGTGCAGGGGCCACTATGGGACATAATACTGTGTGCAGGGGCCACTATGGGACATAATACTGTGTGCAGGGGCCACTATGGGACATAATACTGTGTGCAGGGGCCACTATGGGACATAATACTGTGTGCAGGGGCCACTATGGGACATAATACTGTGTGCAGGGGCCACTATGGGACATAATACTGTGTGCAGGGGCCACTATGGGACATAATACTGTGTGCAGGGGCCACTATGGGACATAATACTGTGTGCAGGGGTCACTATGGGACATAATACTGTGTGCAAGGGTCACTATGGGACATAATACTGTGTGGAGGGGCATAATACTGTGTGGAGGGGCCACTATGGGATATAATACTGTGTGGAGGGGCCACTATGGGACATAATACTGTGTGGAGGGGCCACTATGGGACATAATACTGTGTGGAGGGGCCACTATGGGACATAATACTGTGTGCAGAGGCCACTATGGGACATAATACTGTGTGGAGGGGCCACTATGGGACATAATACTGTGTGGAGGGGCCACTATGGGACATAATACTGTGTGGAGGGGCCACTATGGGACATAATACTGTGTGCAGAGGCCACTATGGGACATAATACTGTGTGCAGGGACCACTATGGGACATAATACTGTGTGGAGGGGACACTATGGGGGGATAATACTGTGTGCAGGGGTCACTATGGGACATAATACTGTGTGCAGAGGCCACTATGGGACATAATACTGTGTGCAGGGACCACTATGGGACATAATACTGTGTGCAGAGGCCACTATGGGACATAATACTGTGTGGAGGGGACACTATGGGGGGATAATACTGTGTGCAGGGGCCACTATGAGGGATAATACTATGTACAGGGGCCACTATGGGACATAATACTATGTACAGGGGCCACTATGGGACATAATACTGTGTGCAGGAGCCACTATGGGACATAATACTGTGTGGAGGGGACACTATGGGGGGATAATACTGTGTGCAGGGGCCACTATGGGACATAATACTGTGTGCAGGGGACACTATGGGGTAAAATACTGTGTGCAGGGGCCACTATGAGGGATAATACTATGTACAGGGGCCACTATGGGACATAATACTATGTACAGGGGCCACTATGGGACATAATACTGTGTGCAGGAGCCACTATGGGACATAATACTGTGTGGAGGGGACACTATGGGGGGATAATACTGTGTGCAGGGGCCACTATGGGACATAATACTGTGTGCAGGGGTCACTATGGGGTATAATACTGTGTGCAGGGGCCACTATGGGGGATAATACTCTGTGCTGGGGCCACTATGGGACATAATACTGTGTGGAGGGGACACTATGGGACGTAATACTGTGTGGAGGGGACACTATGGGACAATACTGTGTGCAGGGGTCACTATGGGGGATAATACTGTGTGCAGGGGCCACTATGGGACATAATACTGTGTGCAGGGGTCACTATGGGACATAATACTGTGTGGAGGGGACACTATGGGGGGATAATACTGTGTGCAGGGGCCACTATGGGGGATAATACTGTGTGCAGGGGCCACTATGGGGGATAATACTGTGTGCAGGGGTCACTATGGGATATAATACTGTGTGCAGGGGCCACTATGGGACATAATACTGTGTGGAGGGGACACTATGGGACATAATACTGTGTGCAGGGGTCACTATGGGCTATAATACTGTGTGCAGGGGCCACTATGGGACATAATACTGTGTGCTGGGGATAATACTGTGTGCAGGGGTCACTATGGGACATAATACTGTGTGCAGGGGCCACTATGGGACATAATACTGTGTGCAGGGGCCACTATGGGACATAATACTGTGTGGAGGGGATACTATGGGACAATACTGTGTGCAGGGGTCACTATGGGGGATAATACTGTGTGCAGGGGCCACTATGGGACATAATACTGTGTGCAGGGGTCACTATGGGACATAATACTGTGTGGAGGGGACACTATGGGGGGATAATACTGTGTGCAGGGGCCACTATGGGGGATAATACTGTGTGCAGGGGCCACTATGGGGGATAATACTGTGTGCAGGGGTCACTATGGGACATAATACTGTGTGCAGGGGCCACTATGGGACATAATACTGTGTGCAGGGGCCACTATGGGGGATAATACTGTGTGCAGGGGTCACTATGGGATATAATACTGTGTGCAGGGGTCACTATGGGCTATAATACTGTGTGCAGGGGCCACTATGGGACATAATACTGTGTGCAGGGGCCACTATGGGACATAATACTGTGTGCAGGGGCCACTATGGGACATAATACTGTGTGCAGGGGCCACTATGGGACATAATACTGTGTGCAGGGGCCACTATGGGACATAATACTGTGTGCAGGGGCCACTATGGGACATAATACTGTGTGCAGGGGCCACTATGGGACATAATACTGTGTGCAGGGGCCACTATGGGACATAATACTGTGTGCAGGGGTCACTATGGGACATAATACTGTGTGCAAGGGTCACTATGGGACATAATACTGTGTGGAGGGGCATAATACTGTGTGGAGGGGCCACTATGGGATATAATACTGTGTGGAGGGGCCACTATGGGACATAATACTGTGTGGAGGGGCCACTATGGGACATAATACTGTGTGGAGGGGCCACTATGGGACATAATACTGTGTGCAGAGGCCACTATGGGACATAATACTGTGTGGAGGGGCCACTATGGGACATAATACTGTGTGGAGGGGCCACTATGGGACATAATACTGTGTGGAGGGGCCACTATGGGACATAATACTGTGTGCAGAGGCCACTATGGGACATAATACTGTGTGCAGGGACCACTATGGGACATAATACTGTGTGGAGGGGACACTATGGGGGGATAATACTGTGTGCAGGGGTCACTATGGGACATAATACTGTGTGCAGAGGCCACTATGGGACATAATACTGTGTGCAGGGACCACTATGGGACATAATACTGTGTGCAGAGGCCACTATGGGACATAATACTGTGTGCAGGGACCACTATGGGACATAATACTGTGTGCAGAGGCCACTATGGGACATAATACTGTGTGCAGGGGCCACTATGGGACATAATACTGTGTGCAGGGGCCACTATGGGACATAATACTGTGTGCAGGGGCCACTATGGGACATAATACTGTGTGCAGGGGCCACTATGGGACATAATACTGTGTGCAGGGGCCACTATGGGACATAATACTGTGTGCAGGGGTCACTATGGGACATAATACTGTGTGCAAGGGTCACTATGGGACATAATACTGTGTGGAGGGGACACTATGGGACATAATACTGTGTGCAGGGGTCACTATGGGCTATAATACTGTGTGCAGGGGCCACTATGGGACATAATACTGTGTGCTGGGGATAATACTGTGTGCAGGGGTCACTATGGGACATAATACTGTGTGCAGGGGCCACTATGGGACATAATACTGTGTGCAGGGGCCACTATGGGACATAATACTGTGTGGAGGGGATACTATGGGACAATACTGTGTGCAGGGGTCACTATGGGGGATAATACTGTGTGCAGGGGCCACTATGGGACATAATACTGTGTGCAGGGGTCACTATGGGACATAATACTGTGTGGAGGGGACACTATGGGGGGATAATACTGTGTGCAGGGGCCACTATGGGGGATAATACTGTGTGCAGGGGCCACTATGGGGGATAATACTGTGTGCAGGGGTCACTATGGGACATAATACTGTGTGCAGGGGCCACTATGGGACATAATACTGTGTGCAGGGGCCACTATGGGGGATAATACTGTGTGCAGGGGTCACTATGGGATATAATACTGTGTGCAGGGGTCACTATGGGCTATAATACTGTGTGCAGGGGCCACTATGGGACATAATACTGTGTGCAGGGGCCACTATGGGACATAATACTGTGTGCAGGGGCCACTATGGGACATAATACTGTGTGCAGGGGCCACTATGGGACATAATACTGTGTGCAGGGGCCACTATGGGACATAATACTGTGTGCAGGGGCCACTATGGGACATAATACTGTGTGCAGGGGCCACTATGGGACATAATACTGTGTGCAGGGGCCACTATGGGACATAATACTGTGTGCAGGGGCCACTATGGGACATAATACTGTGTGCAGGGGTCACTATGGGACATAATACTGTGTGCAAGGGTCACTATGGGACATAATACTGTGTGGAGGGGCATAATACTGTGTGGAGGGGCCACTATGGGATATAATACTGTGTGGAGGGGCCACTATGGGACATAATACTGTGTGGAGGGGCCACTATGGGACATAATACTGTGTGGAGGGGCCACTATGGGACATAATACTGTGTGCAGAGGCCACTATGGGACATAATACTGTGTGGAGGGGCCACTATGGGACATAATACTGTGTGGAGGGGCCACTATGGGACATAATACTGTGTGGAGGGGCCACTATGGGACATAATACTGTGTGCAGAGGCCACTATGGGACATAATACTGTGTGCAGGGACCACTATGGGACATAATACTGTGTGGAGGGGACACTATGGGGGGATAATACTGTGTGCAGGGGTCACTATGGGACATAATACTGTGTGCAGAGGCCACTATGGGACATAATACTGTGTGCAGGGACCACTATGGGACATAATACTGTGTGCAGAGGCCACTATGGGACATAATACTGTGTGGAGGGGACACTATGGGGGGATAATACTGTGTGCAGGGGCCACTATGAGGGATAATACTATGTACAGGGGCCACTATGGGACATAATACTATGTACAGGGGCCACTATGGGACATAATACTGTGTGCAGGAGCCACTATGGGACATAATACTGTGTGGAGGGGACACTATGGGGGGATAATACTGTGTGCAGGGGCCACTATGGGACATAATACTGTGTGCAGGGGACACTATGGGGTAAAATACTGTGTGCAGGGGCCACTATGAGGGATAATACTATGTACAGGGGCCACTATGGGACATAATACTATGTACAGGGGCCACTATGGGACATAATACTGTGTGCAGGAGCCACTATGGGACATAATACTGTGTGGAGGGGACACTATGGGGGGATAATACTGTGTGCAGGGGCCACTATGGGACATAATACTGTGTGCAGGGGTCACTATGGGGTATAATACTGTGTGCAGGGGCCACTATGGGGGATAATACTCTGTGCTGGGGCCACTATGGGACATAATACTGTGTGGAGGGGACACTATGGGACGTAATACTGTGTGGAGGGGACACTATGGGACAATACTGTGTGCAGGGGTCACTATGGGGGATAATACTGTGTGCAGGGGCCACTATGGGACATAATACTGTGTGCAGGGGTCACTATGGGACATAATACTGTGTGGAGGGGACACTATGGGGGGATAATACTGTGTGCAGGGGCCACTATGGGGGATAATACTGTGTGCAGGGGCCACTATGGGGGATAATACTGTGTGCAGGGGTCACTATGGGATATAATACTGTGTGCAGGGGCCACTATGGGACATAATACTGTGTGGAGGGGACACTATGGGACATAATACTGTGTGCAGGGGTCACTATGGGCTATAATACTGTGTGCAGGGGCCACTATGGGACATAATACTGTGTGCTGGGGATAATACTGTGTGCAGGGGTCACTATGGGACATAATACTGTGTGCAGGGGCCACTATGGGACATAATACTGTGTGCAGGGGCCACTATGGGACATAATACTGTGTGGAGGGGATACTATGGGACAATACTGTGTGCAGGGGTCACTATGGGGGATAATACTGTGTGCAGGGGCCACTATGGGACATAATACTGTGTGCAGGGGTCACTATGGGACATAATACTGTGTGGAGGGGACACTATGGGGGGATAATACTGTGTGCAGGGGCCACTATGGGGGATAATACTGTGTGCAGGGGCCACTATGGGGGATAATACTGTGTGCAGGGGTCACTATGGGACATAATACTGTGTGCAGGGGCCACTATGGGACATAATACTGTGTGCAGGGGCCACTATGGGGGATAATACTGTGTGCAGGGGTCACTATGGGATATAATACTGTGTGCAGGGGTCACTATGGGCTATAATACTGTGTGCAGGGGCCACTATGGGACATAATACTGTGTGCAGGGGCCACTATGGGACATAATACTGTGTGCAGGGGCCACTATGGGACATAATACTGTGTGCAGGGGCCACTATGGGACATAATACTGTGTGCAGGGGCCACTATGGGACATAATACTGTGTGCAGGGGCCACTATGGGACATAATACTGTGTGCAGGGGCCACTATGGGACATAATACTGTGTGCAGGGGCCACTATGGGACATAATACTGTGTGCAGGGGTCACTATGGGACATAATACTGTGTGCAAGGGTCACTATGGGACATAATACTGTGTGGAGGGGCATAATACTGTGTGGAGGGGCCACTATGGGATATAATACTGTGTGGAGGGGCCACTATGGGACATAATACTGTGTGGAGGGGCCACTATGGGACATAATACTGTGTGGAGGGGCCACTATGGGACATAATACTGTGTGCAGAGGCCACTATGGGACATAATACTGTGTGGAGGGGCCACTATGGGACATAATACTGTGTGGAGGGGCCACTATGGGACATAATACTGTGTGGAGGGGCCACTATGGGACATAATACTGTGTGCAGAGGCCACTATGGGACATAATACTGTGTGCAGGGACCACTATGGGACATAATACTGTGTGGAGGGGACACTATGGGGGGATAATACTGTGTGCAGGGGTCACTATGGGACATAATACTGTGTGCAGAGGCCACTATGGGACATAATACTGTGTGCAGGGACCACTATGGGACATAATACTGTGTGCAGAGGCCACTATGGGACATAATACTGTGTGGAGGGGACACTATGGGGGGATAATACTGTGTGCAGGGGCCACTATGGGCTATAATACTGTGTGGAGGGGACACTATGGGACATAATACTGTGTGGAGGGGACACTATGGGGGGATAATACTGTGTGCAGAGGCCACTATGGGACATAATACTGTGTGCAGGGGTCACTATGGGACATAATACTGTGTGCAGAGGCCACTATGGGACATAATACTGTGTACAGGGGCCACTATGGGACATAATACTGTGTGCAGGGGTCACTATGGGACATAATACTGTGTGCAGGGGTCACTATGGGACATAATACTGTGTGGAGGGGCATAATACTGTGTGGAGGAGCTGCTATGGGCCATTATACATATGTGGAGGGGCTGCTAAGGGACTTTTTTATGTAGATTGTGAGCCTCATATAGGTATCACAATGTCCTTTTTTTTGCCTATCATTATATCTTTGTAGTATGGGAGGAAATCCACACCAACAGGGGAAAACATACAAACTCCTTGCAGATGTTGTTCCTGGCGGGATTCAAACCCAGAACTCCAGTGCTTCAAGGCTACAGTTCTAAGCAGTGAGCCACGGTATGGGGTATAATACTGTGTGGAGGGGCTGCTATGGGACATTTTACTATGGGGCCCATTATTTGCTAGTTATGTCTCCAGCTGCTTACTGCTCTGGATAATCTGGTAATATAAATTCACAGATTTATTTGAGCACTACAGAGATATAAGGATTGGGCAGGACTGAAAAATATCTACTTTGGATTCGTGGAGAAACCCCCCCGAACAGAGATTGGGAGCAGGTTAGATCTCACATAGTATTATTAAATCTGTCCCAGGTGTTGGACCCCAACTTATCTGATACTGATGATCGATCTTGTGGTTAGGTCTCCACGGTATCCAACTTCTAAGTCATGGACAACCTTTAAAGCGTAAGTGCCATTTCTTTTGTTTTTATTTCTGTAGGGAAATGATCCGTTCCGGCAGCCGCCCCTCTGGCTTTATCCCACATAGAAGAGGGGTTCTGGTGTCATATGAAAGCTGAGATTCTCACACCATCCTGAAAATAAAAATCACATTTGATTGTGTTTTAAATAGAGCTATTTCTATTCTGTTATACTTAGACCAGCAATCTCACTATCTTATGAAAAAGTCTACAAAAATATGGCTAGAAAAATGAAATTGTATTTATTTGTGTAATTTATGCATTATTTATGACGCAAGTCATCAGCACCTGCACTCTGAAGCAGGAGGACACCCAGCGGCTCTTCATGGGACATCAAGTTAGTATAATTGTGTGTATACTGTGTATGTGTGAGTGTGTGTGGAGGGAGCTACTGTGGAGCATTTAATACTGTGTGAGGAGGAATTTGTTCATATTTTTTTAACTATATTTTGGCCCTCCAATGGTCTGAGGGACAGTGAACTGGACCCATGTTCAAAAAGCTTGAGGGCCCCTGGTTTAATGTATGTGTCAGGCTTATCATTTTTGGTGGAGGTGAGGGCATTGAACGTGTCTCTAATGAAGGGTATTGTATATTTGGATAGCATGTGTTGTTTTATTGAAGGAAAATGGCGACAAGGTGGTTGTAAGATGACAATATTTTGAGGGATGTTCAGTTAATGGCTTCTTGATACTGGGGTTTCTGCTTAGTAGTCAATCTCAGCTGTTCCATGAAGGATAGCTGGGGTCAGCCTAAATGTTGGGGATAATGCCAGCCACTATTATCGTGGTCAGATTGTAGCCTGGTGGGCAGAGATACAGTTTATGCTTTCTTTTGTAATAGAATAACTGTCTTTCAGGTGGATAACAGCAGATTAAAGTTTATCTAGAAATTAGGTTACAGCAAGAAGAGATTTAGATGTAGAGGATGCACCTGTGCATGATGCCATATTGGGGCTCGCGTACTGGGAGAGATGGAAATATAGAACACAGGCTCTTCGAGTATGAAAGATTGCCATATTTTAGCCTTGTGTGTTGTTATTGGTGACACATGACCCTTCACTTCTTCCTGCACCTGCTTGTGATCTCCTGTACACTGGTAAAATGTCAGTATAAGATATAGGTTAAAAAATATGCAAATCTATTCTCTAGGATGTAATTAGGAGAACAGTGCACTCTGTACGCCGCCCTATAGAGGGCGGCATCCTTAACATCATGCATGACTCAGTTATAAAGTCTATTTAATCATGATGTGGATTTAATTGCCAAATTAGTATTTCTATCCCAAAAGGAACAGATTCCCAGCTATGGACAGCGCTGTTTCGGCCTATTGGGCCTCCTCAGCATAGCGTCGGGATACTGATTTGGCAGAGTGAGAGACTATAGACCAGGGTCAGGGGATAGTATAAGATATAAGCAGAAATACCGTATAATAGAGACTGATATTAGTCAACAATACAATGATCATTAGCCAATAATAATGATTCAATGAAATAAACTGGATATTGTGAGAAGAATTGAAGGTGATGGCTAGAATATCATTGTATGACTTGTGTGAGTTTGCTGAGTGGGAGATGTGTAGTTTCTATAGACAATGTTGGCAGTCGGCCAGTGAGAGACTGCTCCATATCTCTTCCTTTCCATGTCTACTGTATTTGTCTTATTTTAACATGGATTATTGATAATATTGTAATTGGGATGTTCTTTAATAAAGGATTAAACAAAATAATTTTTATTGTGAACTGCTAATGTGAACTATGACGTTGTAAATTCTGAGCTTTTATTCAGGCTATTTTTGCATTTTATAACGCGTGTTGCACTGTGAATATCCAGATGACTCATTGCACTGTATCATGTAAAGCTAGGTTCACACTAGCATCAGAGTCTGCTAAAATCGGTGGAAAAAAAAGTCCTGCAAGGAGGAATTTTCTCTCTTCTGTTTCAGTATTAAAATGGCAGAAACTCAGCAGACCCCATTATAGTCTATGGAGTCCATGTGTTTCCGCGTGTAACCACTTTTTAAGCGAACAGGTTTTCCATCTTTCAGGTCTTCATGTGGACCTGAAGGCCAGAGACCCAAATGCTAAAGAGAACCTAGCGCAGTATTGTCATTTTAAAGAGTACCTGAGTTTTCATAAAAAGTTGCAATATCTGCAGAGTCTTGTCTGTAAATAACAGATTATAAATGAGAGAAGCCCAAATGACCATAGCACAGAATATCCAGGAACACTGCACTGCAAATACACGGCATGATAAACCTAAACAAATTGATGATACAGAAAAGAGAAATCTGAGCACAATATACACCATATTTTACAGATATAGTCCTAGGCGCCCTGACAGTGTCATACACTATGTATTATAGATATTAGAGATGAGCGAGTACTGTTCGGATCAGCCGATCCGAACAGCACGCTCGCATAGAAATGAATGGACGTAGCCGACACGCGGGGGGTTAAGCGGCCGACTGCCGTCAAAGCAGAAGTACCAGGTGCATCCATTCGTTTCTATGGAGTGTGCTGTTCGGATCGGCTGATCCGAACAGTAGTCGCTCATCTCTAATAGATATATATAGTCCTAGGAGTCCTGACAGTGTCATACACTATGTATTATAGATATATAGTCCTAGCAGTCCTGACAGTGTCATACACTATGTATTATAGATATATATAGTCCTAGGAGTCCTGACAGTGTCATACACTATGTATTATAGATATATATAGTCCTAGGAGTCCTGACAGTGTCATACACTATGTATTATAGATATATATAGTCCTAGGAGTCCTGACAGTGTCATACACTATGTATTATAGATATATATAGTCCTAGGAGTCCTGACAGTGTCATACACTATGTATTATAGATATATATAGTCCTAGGAGTCCTGACAGTGTCATACACTATGTATTATAGATATATATAGTCCTAGGAGCCCTGACAGTGTCATACACTATGTATTATAGATATATATAGTCCTAGGAGCCCTGACAGTGTCATACACTCTGTATTATAGATATATAGTCCTAGGAGCCCTGACAGTGTCATACACTATGTATTATAGATATATATAGTCCTAGGAGCCCTGACAGTGTCATACACTCTGTATTATAGATATATAGTCCTAGGAGTCCTGACAGTGTCATACACTATGTATTATAGATATATAGTCCTAGGAGCCCTGACAGTGTCATACACTATGTATTATAGATATATAGTCCTAGGAGCCCTGACAGTGTCATACACTATGTATTATAGATAAATATTTAGTCCTAGGAGCTCTGACAGTGTCATACACTATGTACACAGTAACGTTCAGACTGTTGGAGAGTGAGCATCTCCCACCATGAGCTCCTGACTTTCATCAAAGTAAAACCTTGTAATTGAGCTACCTGCAAGACGAAAACCAGGAAATATCGGCTCCATGGAAGACAGAAGTAAGAAAGACTAAAAGCACCCCAAGAGAAAAATGAAATAAGAACAGAAAAAGGTAGATTATCCCTCAGAAATAAGGAAATTGGAGACACCCTCAGATTTTGGGAACCTGGGAGATTACAATATGGAATTCTTAGATGAACCTAGTATGAGCTCCATAGCTGACTATAAGACACAGCCAAGAACAAGATCCCAGCACAGCAGGGGGTCAGGCATCCCAAAAGGTGTGAAAGAAGCAACAGAGGATATAGACTGTAACGCTAAGTGCACTGTCTCTGTACACAGCGGGGGGCAGGCCACTGTACAGATTACATACCCTGATAACATGAGTGGTATAGAAAAAAGAAATGCAAAGAAAGAACTCCTCAGAGCCCATGCTGAGACCCTGTTTGCTGACTACACATCAAACCAAAGAATGACCAACCTCATTATGCACACCAATCATATAAGAGCCTGGCAGCATGCAATATGTGAGTGCTACAAGAGTACAACAACAGAAGAGGCGGATACAGGCAAAATAACAATCAGAATAAAAAACCCACAAGGGGCCGGCGAAGTGATTCTCACAACAACCATATTTATTAATGGGACTTTAATGATTCAAGGAAAAGAAGATAGGCTTCTCCAGTGTATTGAAAAATTCCCAGAAATCAAGAATATGACACAAAACAAAAAGGGTACAGACACAGGACCATCCGCTGACTCAGGTGAACTACCCGTGACCTCCCCAACCCAAAAATCTCATCTGCCAGCACACAGACACAAGCCAGCAAGCCCTCCCCCGACTCCTCACACCTCTCACTGGAGTCCCTCACAGAGATTGTATCTCGGCTGGAGAGAGATTTTACTATCCATAAACACAATTATAATAGAAACTGTAATATCAACGAACTGTCCAGCACAAGTGGCAACACAAAAGCCATTCACAAACTTATCCAGGAAAACACAAATCTGAAACAAGAGCAGCCTGCCAGCAAGAGAACGTCAAGCTGTGGGATACAATGGCGCAGTGCC
Source organism: Leptodactylus fuscus (assembly GCF_031893055.1). Taxonomy (NCBI): domain Eukaryota; kingdom Metazoa; phylum Chordata; class Amphibia; order Anura; family Leptodactylidae; genus Leptodactylus; species Leptodactylus fuscus. The sequence continues at coordinate 59,736 of NW_027439989.1, forward strand.
TACAGGAAATCACAGATCTAAAGGAAGAGTTATCAGGCCTGAAACTACAGACACAAGAGATAAGATCTAAGAGGGGGGAAAACAGAACAGACTGATCAAGGTATCAATAAGCCAGAAATGCCTCACACATCACAAGATCATCTTTTTTCCCCCTGACGAAGCCACGGTAGTGGCAAAACACGCGTCGGGGCGCGTTCATGTACATGGAGGTCTACTTATAGGTAAATGTAACCCTGCATGATCTTAATTCTATTTATGTGTATATACTCTATGTAAACCATGTTTAAACTAATGAAGTGCTGTTCAGACGCACAGATATACCATGATATCTGATCTATATATGTAACATGAGTTATACCTACAGCCTTTGATGCAGTATTACAACTTAACCTCCATGTATTATATGGTTTGTACTATCCCCTGTACATTTATTATTGTGTATTTTTAATGTTATTTAATAAAGTACAACATTTTTTCACAATTTTTGAGATGTTTATGGCAGTTTGCCTGATTCAGGCACAGTAGAAATATCATTACAAGGTTTACCCACTGAAGATGAAATCACTAACTATTAGTAGTTGGAACATACAAGGGCTGAACGCCTCAGCCTTCGGATCTAAATCAAAAGATCCAGACTTCATAGACAGACTAAAAAACATAGACATTCAAATCCTCCTAGAGACATGGACCCGGGCAGATGACGAGTCCCTAACACCCATGGGCTACAAGGAATTCTCCGTGTCTGCCCAAAAAAAACAAAACCACCAAACATGGCCGCCACTCAGGAGGCATACTAATATGGTACAAGGAGGAGCTCAAAGAACATGTGAAAGCTACCAAACGTGGAACTAATCACATATGGATAAAAATAAGCAGCTCCATCCTCAGCGGCCAGCAGGACATCTATCTCTGTGCAGTATATATGCCCCCACCAGGGTCCCCCTACCACGACCCCAACACTTACGAGGTCCTACAAAGGGAAGCCGTCCATTTCCAACCCAAAGGCAGAGTACTAATATGCAGAGACCTGAATGCAAGGACAGGCACAGAGATAGACTACCTGCCCCCTGACGACAACCCACATACGCACGGTAGTGAGATCCACCACCCAGAACCCACACAGACAAGAAGAAACAGCCAAGACAGAATTGTCAACAAGAGTGGGAGACAACTGCTGAACATGTGCCGAAGCCTAGGACTGTACATAATAAACGGACGTGTCACAGGCGACTGCAGAGGACGCTTCACACTAAACTCTCAAGTGGGCAACAGTGTGGTGGACTATGCCATTACAGACGCAGACCTGTCAGACATTGAAGACTTCACAATCGCACCTGACTCCCATCTATCAGACCACAACCAGATCCTACTATACATGAGAACCATGAACAAAACACCCACACATGAGCCCCAACAGTCCGGCCTCTACAACCTACCAAGACATTTCACATGGGCCAACCACCAGGCCATAGAATATACCAACGCAATCAACCGACCCGAAATCAAGACACTGCTCACAAACTTCCATACAAACACCTATCAGCCAGACCAACAGGGAGTCACCAGAGCTGTGAAGGATCTCAAGTACACCCTACAGACCACAGCAGAACTAGCAGGCCTGAAACCAACCAAACCAATAAGACAAACCAACAAACAGTCCCACAAATGGTTCGACAGCGACTGCAGAGCACTACGCCATACCCTAAGAACAGCCTCCAACCAAAAACACAGGGACCCCAACAACAAGGAGGTGAGGGAAGCCTACAACAATCTATGCAAGCAATACAAGAGCACCCTCAGAGAGAAGAAACAGAGGTACCTCTCCCACAAAATACAGCAACTAGAGGACTCCCTCCAGGACAGCTCATTCTGGGAGACCTGGCACCACATGGGCACAAAGCCCAAGAAAAACTCTCTCCACATCCAAAATGGCAATATCTGGCTCAACTACTTCAGAGGTCTCTACAAAAACATCTCAGAAGAAGAACTAACTCCAGAACAGCAACAGATAATCACCAAACTGAGGGACATGGAGAAAGTCATCAAAGACTTCCAGAACCCTCCGGACTCACCAATCACCATAAAAGATATACAGGAAAGAATTGTCCTGCTGAAAGACAAAAAGGCCAGTGGCCCTGACGGCATCCTACCAGAGATGATCAAATACAGCTCTCCAGCAATACACGCGGCACTGGCAAAGCTATTCACCCTCGTGCTCAATGCTGGACACTTCCCCGAAGACTGGAACAAAGGGCTCATAACCCCCATCTACAAGAATGGGGACCAATATGACCCCAACAACTACAGAGGGATCTGCGACAGCAGCACGCTGGGAACCGTTCAACAGCATCATCAATAACAGAATCCTCACCTTCCTCACACAACACGGGGTCCTCAGCAAGAGCCAAGCAGGTTTCATGCCAAACCACCGCACCACAGACCATATCTACACCCTGCACAGCCTCATCAAGACGCACGTCCACAACACCAGAAGAGGCAAGATATTCGCCTGCTTCGTAGACTTTAAGAAGGCGTTCGACTCAGTATGGCACCCAGGCCTACTCCTAAAACTCCTGGAGAGTGGAATAGGAGGAAGAACGTACGACTTCATCAAGAGCTCCTACACCAGAAACCAGTGCAATGTGAAGGTGAATGGGAAAAGGACAGCATACTTCCAACAGGCCCGAGGGGTCAGACAAGGCTGTAGCCTGAGCCCAACGCTCTTCAACATCTATATCAATGAACTGGCTACAGCCCTGGAGGCTTCACCAACCCCAGGCCTCGCCCTGAACGACCGGGAGGTGAAGTTCCTGCTGTATGCCGATGACCTCCTACTCCTGGCCCCCACTGAGAAAGACCTCCAAGAAAGCCTGTCAGTGCTGGAAAAATTCAGCACCAAATGGGCCCTACCCATCAACCAGAAGAAGACCAAAGTCATGGTATTTCAGAAGAAGGGCCACAATAAAGCCCCCACCCCACAATTCACACTGAACAGCTCCACACTGGAGAAAACCAACAGCTACACCTACCTGGGGCTGGAGCTCAGCCAATCAGGAAGCTTCAAAGCAGCAATAGAAACCCTGAAAGCAAAAGCCTGCAGAACCTTCTACGCCATCAGAAGACAGCTGTACCACCTCAAACCACCGGTAAGGGTCTGGCTGAAGATATTTGATGCAGTCATCTCCCCAATCCTTCTCTATGGCAGTGAGGTTTGGGGCCCAGCCACCTACCCAGACCAGTCAAAGTGGGATTCCAGCCCAACAGAGAACTTCCACCTGGAGTTCTGCAAATACCTGCTCCATGTCCATCGCAACACCACCAACATGGCCTGCAGGGCAGAGCTAGGCAGACTCCCCCTATGGCTCACCATACAGAAGAGGGCGCTAGCTTTCCAGGCACACATCCAGGGGAGCAAGCCTGACTCCTACTACCACCAAGCATGGCTAAGCCACCTGAGCAAACCAGACACCCCCCAACCAAACAGCAGCCAACCACCAAACCAAAAACACCAACAGATGATAACCAAGGCCGAAATAAAGGCGACCACAGAGGCAAACAGAGAGCGGTACTGCAGACGAGAAGAGGAAACTCTACATTCTACTGGGAGAAGAAGAGGCCACAGTGGAGATCGCTGCCCAATACGTGTCCAGCTGTCACCAAATAAGAGGAAGATGAGACTCCACGGACTGTTATATTTATCCCAATACACCCGCCCCACCCCACCCCCACCTCCCCATATAGCGGTCACCAACTAAGAGGAAGATGAGACTCCATGGACTGTTATATTTATCCACCCCACCCCCACCTCCAACCCCACCTCCCCATATAGCGGTCACCAACGAAGAGGAAGATGAAACTCCATGGACTGTTATAACCCAAACCCCCCCCACCCCCCCATACCCACCACTCACCCACCCCTCACCCACCCGAATCCAACTCCCCCCACTGCCCACTTTACTAGCTTTGGCAATGCCAAATACCTATTCGGACGTGCCAATAAAGCTTTTTTGATTTGAGTCCTGACAGTGTCATACACTATGTATTATAGATATATATAGTCCTAGGAGTCCTGACAGTGTCATACACTCTGTATTATAGATATATATAATCCTAGGAGCCCTGCCAGTGTCATACACTATGTATTATAGATATATAGACCTAGCAGTCCTGACAGTGTCATACACTATGTATTATAGATATATATAGTCCTAGGAGTCCTGACAGTGTCATACACTATGTTTTATAGATATATATAGTCCTAGTAGTCCTGACAGTGTCATACACTATGTATTATAGATATATATAGTCCTAGGAGCCCTGACAGTGTCATACACTATGTATTATAGATATATATATAGTCCTAGGAGTCCTGACAGTGTCATACACTATGTATTATAGATATATATAGTCCTAGGAGTCCTGACAGTGTCATACACTATGTATTATAGATATATATAGTCCTAGGAGTCCTGACAGTGTCATACAGTACACTATGTATTATAGATATATATATATAGTCCTAGGAGCCCTGACAGTGTCATACACTATGTATTATAGATATATAGTCCTAGCAGTCCTGACAGTGTCATACACTATGTATTATAGATATATATAGTCCCAGGAGTCCTGACAGTGTCATACACTATGTATTAAAGATATATATAGTCCTAGGAGCCCTGACAGTGTCATACACTATGTATTATAGATATATATATAGTCCTAGAAGTCCTGACAGTGTCATACACTATGTTTTATAGATATATATAGTCCTAGGAGCCCTGACAGTGTCATACACTATGTATTATAGATATATATAGTCCTAGGAGTCCTGACAGTGTCATACACTATGTATTATATATATATAGTCCTAGGAGCCCTGACAGTGTCATACACTATGTATTATAGATATATATAGTCCTAGGAGTCCTGACAGTGTCATACACTATGTATTATAGATATATATAGTCCTAGGAGTCCTGACAGTGTCATACACTATGTATTATAGATATATATAGTCCCAGGAGTCCTGACAGTGTCATACACTATGTATTATATATATATAGTCCTAGGAGCCCTGACAGTGTCATATTATTATTATTTATTTTTTATTTTTTTTATATAGCACCATTAATTCCATGGTGCTTTACATTTGGGGGTTACATACGATACACAGAATATAGGTCGTTGGAGGATCTGAGGTTACGTGTGGGCAGGTAGCGGGAGATTAGGTCAGAGATATATGGAGGGGACAGGTTGTGGATGGCTTTGTATGTTAGCGTTAGTAGCTTGAACTCAATTCGCTGGGCTATAGGTAGCCAGTGGAGGGACTGGCAGAGGGGAGCAGCCGATGAAGATCAGGGGGTGAGGTGGATTAAGCGAGCAGCGCAGTGTAAGGTGGACTGGAGGGGGGGCGAGGGTGTTAGCTGGGAGTCCATGGAGAAGGGTGTTGCAGTAGTCTAGGAGGGAGATTATGAGGGTCTGGACGAGCATCTTGGTAGTTTCCTGGGTGAGGAAGGGGCGAATTCGGTGGATGTTCTTGAGCTGGAGGCGGCAGGAGGTGTTGAGGGCTTGAATATGTGGCTTGAAGGATAGTTCAGAGTCCAGGGTTACCCCAAGGCTTCGGGCCTGTGAGACAGGGGTAATTGTGGTTCCGTTAACTTTGATAGATGGGTCAGGTGGAGGGGCCATACGGGGTGGGGTGAAGATGATAAACTCTGTTTTCTCCATGTTGAGTTTGAGAAAGCGGGAGGAGAGGAAGGAGGCTACGGCCGCTAAACAATCTGGAACTCTGACCAGTAGAGAGGTAATGTCTGGTCCAGAGATGTATATTTGGGTGTCATCGGCATAACAGTGGTATTGAAAACCATGACATTCTATGAGTTGGCCCAGGCCAAGGGGGTAGATGGAGAACAGGAGGGGTCCTAGGACGGAGCCCTGGGGGACACCTACAGAGAGAGGGCGTGGTGTGCGAGTGGGAGACGCTGAATGTGCGGTCGGTGAGGTATGAGGAGATCCAGGAATGGGCCAGGACTGAGATACCAAGGGATGAGAGAATTTCTTCAGGAGGGAGTGGTCAACTGTGTCAAAGGCAGAGAAGAGGTCGAGGAGGAGGAGGACAGAGTAATGGCGCTTGGCTTTGGCAGTTAGCAGGTCGTTAGTGACTTTTGTTAGGGCAGTTTCAGTGGAGTGCCGGGGTCTGAAGCCTGACTGAAGTCTGTCAAAGAGCAGGTTGGAAGAGAAATAGGAGGAGAGTTCGGAGTGGACATGCTGCTCAAGAAGTTTTGAGGCGAACGGGAGCAGTGAGATGGGACGATAGTTGGCTGGAGAGGACGGGTCGAGGGACGGTTTCTTAAGTATAGGAGTGACAGTGGCGTGTTTGAAGGCTGAGGGGAAGGATCCATTGGTTAGAGATAGATTGAAGAGATGGGTTAGGGTCGGAGTAATGACTTCAGTGAGCTTGGGGATGAGATGTAACTGGATCGGGTCGAGCACGCAGGAGGTGAGGTGGGATTTGGAGATTAGGGAGGAGAGTTTTTCATCAGTTATGGAGGAGAAACAGGTCAAGGATGAGAAGCAGCGAGTAGTTGGGTGGATGGATTGTCGGGGGAGTAGGGTGAGACTGTCTCTGATGGTGTCAATTTTATTTTTGAAGTAAGCGGCAAAGTCGTCAGCTGAGATAAGTGATGTCGGAGGGGGGGCGGGAGGACGGAGGAGGGAGATGAAGGGGGAGCAGAGCTGTTTGGGGTTGCGAGAGAGTGCAGATATGAGTGTGGTGAAGTAGACCTGCTTTGCAGAGGTGAGTGCATTCTTAAATGAGAGAACTGCTTCTTTGTACCTGAGGAAATCCTCCTTGGAGTGGCTTTTCTTCCAGAGGCGTTCTGCAACCCACGAGGCACGTCTCAGTTTTTTAGTCAGGTCAGTGTGCCAGGGTTGTCTATTGATCGGTCGGGCTCTGGTGTATGTGTAGGGGGCCACAGAATCAAGGGCTGAGGTAATGGTGGTATTATAGAAGGCAGCAGCGGCATCTGTGTCCTGGAGTGAGGAGATGTCAGCGAGTGGTAGGAGAGAGTCTGAGAGGGTGCAGGTGTCAAGGCGGTGGAGGTTCCTGCGGGGGCGTGTTGGTTTAGAGGTTGGGGTGTCTATTGGAGAGGAGAGGGCAGAGAATGTCAGCAGGTTGTGGTCAGAGAGCGTGGATGGAGAGTTAGAGAGGTTGCATATGGAGCAGAGGCGGGTGAATATTAGGTCTAGTGTGCCCTCTTTTATGTGGGTGGCAGAGGAGGACCATTGGGAGAGACCAAAGGAGGCGGTGAGGGACAGGAGACTGGAGGTGGAGGGGTGGTCTGTGTTAATGGGGATGTTGAAGTCACCCATGATGATGGTGGGGGTGTCTGTGGATAGGAAGTGTGTAAGCCAGGTGGTGAAGTGGTCGATAAAGGCAGCGGTAGGTCCCGGCGGTCGATATATGACAGCCAGTCGGAGGTTGGAGGGTGAGTAGATACGAACAGAGTGCACTTCAAAGGAGGGGGGGGGGGTGAGGGCAGGTAGCGTCTGGATAGGGGCAAATGAGCACTTGTCTGACAGGAGGACGCCTACCCCTCCACCAGGTTTGTTGTTGGGGCGGGGGGTATGTGAGAAGTGCAGACCTCCATAGGAGAGGGCGGCGGGGGAGAGGGTGTCTGAGGGTGTCAGCCATGTTTCTGTGAGACAGAGAAATGTAAGTTTATTAAGAATAAAAAGGTCGTGGATGTAGGCAAGTTTATTACATACGGAGCGGGCATTCCATAGTGCACCAGGGAGGGCAGGGGGAGGGGTAGGAGTGAGTGTGATTGGTTTGAGATTTCGGAGGTTCCGTGCTCTAGCACCAGTTGTGGGGATTCGCTGGGGAGGTCCAGGGTTAGGAGATATGTCACCAGAAGTAAGGAGGAGTGACAGCAGGTGTAGGTAGGAGAGGGTGCGGGGGGGGGGGGGGGGGGTTGTATGTGTCTGGGGCGGAAAGCCTGCAGGTTTGTGAGGAGCTGTGCAGAGAAAGTTATATGGTGGGGTAGGAGAGAGGGACAGATGAGGGTTTCTTTACTGACAAGGCTGGTTTGGGGTGGACAAGTGGTTTTTACAAGGATTGGAAGAATAACAGTGATTAAGGTGAGAAGCATTTCTGTTAGACAAGTGAGCAGTTTACAGCAGTTGGGTTGTGCTACTTTCTGTTCCCTTCTGGTGCAATTCTGGCATAATTCTGAAGACTACAATTAGATGCACACTTGGATTGCACGCTGGATTGCCAAATGACCAGAGGCCTTACATTTATACCAGCCAAGGTTTGTAAAATGTCTATCAGGTGTGAATGGGGTGTGCATATAAGCAGACGCAATCAGGCCAGAATCAAAGTAAAGGAAATGAGTACACAGCAGGGATTACAGACGGGTATCACAACTGATATAATGGCTACAGAGTGAGATACACATACCAGCAGAATGAATGAATGATAATAGCAGGCAGGGATACAGTTAAACAGGATACAGGAGTGAGGCTGAAGTTATAAGTTCATGTGATATACACATACTTGGATTGCACGCTGGATTGCCAAATGACACTATGTATTATAGATATATATAGTCCTAGGAGTCCTGACAGTGTCATATACTATTTTAAACCAATTTAATCTTTAATTCGTAACAGATTTGAAAGGATCAAAACTAATTGTGGAAACAAACTAGCTGAACCCAAAATGAAACAAGATTTCAGATGATCGTCCATGTCTAGTTATAATATCTGGGTTGCAGAGTCTGGAGTTCCTGTATGTGACTGATATCAGATGCTCTTCTTATAACAGTCCTGCAACATTATATAATTTGGGATTTCTGGGGTTCCTGTGACTGACTTTAAGAACTCCTATAATAATTGGGCTACAGAGTCTTGGGCGCATGAACATGACTAAAATACCAATCATACACTAGTCTAAGAATCTCTATGAAGACATCTCTTTAGCAGATATTGAATCAGCTCACTGTCACCAGTCATGGAAGCCATATCAGTATGTGATATTATGATTTTGCAGATAAGCAGTAACAGATGAGAAGTTGCTGTAAGCGTGAGAATGGAAACAACAGAGGATCCTGGATGAAGATCAATTTCACTTGGCAGTGCTACAGAAAGAATTTATCACACATGTCACTTCATTTGTGTGGCTGAACAATAGGTCTAATGTGGCATTTAGCAGGTATTTATTAGTGGGGAGCAGTCAGGTGTCCAATATTGGGCTGATATTGGCGTCTCCTCAGCAGGTGACCTCTGTGAGAAACCTGCACAGTAAACACTGAAGTCTTTATAGGTGCGGTCCTCCTAGGTATAAATATTGGGAAGTGACACAGAAGTCCCATAGCTGATTCCTGACAACACTCAGGTGGGTTCTTCTTGAAGTAGAATTGGTTCTCTTAATCTTTACCTTGAAAGACCTAACCATACTAACCCGATAGCTCTACAATTATAACTCTACGAACCTCAATAAGCTCTAATTATACAACCCTTATAAATCCTAAAACTACAAATCTTTATCCAACCGTATAACCTTACTAGTCTCTCTATGTTTGGCTTTGTATCTTCTCTTCAGGTACGCAGACATCATGAGACACTTCCTTGCCTCTCTGCTCTTTGTGGGGGCACTTGGCATTTCGTTGGTGGACTCGTATTGTGTGGAGAAAGGTAATGTGTTCCTCCCTGTCAATACTATGAAGAAACAGATCTAGAAACTCTCAAACTAAATTTATTTGGAGTTAGTTTGGTGTCTGTCCTGGGAAAATGATAGAATGCAAGAATAATCAATATATAATGTCATTCTGTCTTGGGGCAAAACTGGAAGTAATGGAACTGAAGCATCGGATATGGGAAACAGTTGTGATAGAGTCATCTACTATAAAAACAATCTGGACAGTCACTATCTATCTATCTATCTATCTATCTATCTATCTATCTATCTATCATCTATGTATCCATCTCCTATCTATCTATCTATCTATCTATCTATCTATCTATCTATCTATCTATCTCCTATCTATCATCTATGTATCCATCTCCTATCTATCTATCTATCTATCTATCTATCTATCTATCTATCTATCTCCTATCTATCATCTATGTATCCATCTCCTATCTATCTATCTATCTATCTATCTATCTATCTATCTATCTATCTATCTATCATCTATCTATCTATCTATCTATCTATCTATCTATCTATCTCCTATCTATCATCTATGTATCCATCTCCTATCTATCTATCTATTTATCTATCTATCTATCTATCTATCTATCTATCTATCTTCTATCTATCTATCTATCTATCTATCTATCTATCTATCTATCTATCTCTCCTATCTATCCTATCTATCTATCCATCTCCTATCTATCTATCTATCTATCTATCTATCTATCTATCTATCTATCTATCTCCTATCTATCTATCTCTCTATCTATCTCCTATCTATCTATCTATCTTCTATCTATCTATCTATCTATCTCCTATCTATCTATCTATCTATCTATCTATCTATCTTCTATCTATCTCCTATCTATCTATCTATCTATCTATCTATCTATCTATCTCCTATCTATCTTATCTATCTATCTCCTATCTATCTATCTATCTATCTTCTATCTATCTATCTATCTATCTATCTATCTATCTATCTTCTATCTATCTATCTATCTATCTATCTATCTATCTATCTCCTATCTATCTATCTCCTATCTATCTATCTATCTATCTATCTATCTATCTATCTATCTATCTCCTATCTATCTATCTATCTATCTTCTATCTATCTCCTATCTATCTATCTATCTATCTATCTATCTCCTATCTATCTTATCTATCTATCTCCTATCTATCTATCTATCTATCTCCTATCTATCTATCTATCTATCTATCTATCTATCTAACTCCTATCTATCTATCTCCTATCTATCTATCTCCTATCTATCTATCTATCTATCTATCTATCTATCTATCTATCTATCTATCTCCTATCTATCATCTATGTATCCATCTCCTATCTATCTATCTATTTATCTATCTATCTTCTATCTATCTATCTATCTATCTATCTATCTATCTATCTATCTATCTATCTCTCCTATCTATCCTATCTATCTATCCATCTCCTATCTATCTATCTATCTATCTATCTATCTATCTATCTATCTCCTATCTATCTATCTCTCTATCTATCTCCTATCTATCTATCTATCTATCTTCTATCTATCTATCTATCTCCTATCTATCTATCTATCTATCTATCTATCTATCTTCTATCTATCTCCTATCTATCTATCTATCTATCTCCTATCTATCTTATCTATCTATCTCCTATCTATCTATCTATCTATCTATCTTCTATCTATCTATCTATCTATCTATCTATCTATCTATCTATCTTCTATCTATCTATCTATCTATCTATCTATCTCCTATCTATCTATCTATCTATCTATCTTCTATCTATCTCCTATCTATCTATCTATCTATCTATCTATCTATCTATCTATCTCCTATCTATCTTATCTATCTATCTCCTATCTATCTATCTATCTCCTATCTATCTATCTATCTATCTATCTATCTATCTATCTATCTATCTATCTCCTATCTATCTATCTCCTATCTATCTATCTCCTATCTATCTATCTATCTATCTATCTATCTATCTATCTATCTATCTATCTATCTATCTTATCTATCTCCTATCTATCTATCTATCTATCTATCTATCTATCTATCTATCTATCTCCTATCTATCTATCTATCTATCTATCTATCTATCTATCTTATCTATCTCCTATCTATCTATCTATCTATCTATCTATCTCCTATCTATCATCTATGTATCCATCTCCTATCTATCTATCTATCTATCTATCTATCTATCTATCTATCTCCTATCTATCTATCTCCCATCTATCTATCTCCTATCTATCTATCTATCTATCTATCTATCTATCTATCTATCTATCTATCTATCTCCTATCTATCTATCTCTCTATCTATCTCCTATCTATCTTCTATCTATCTATCTATCTATCTATCTATCTATCTATCTATCTATCTATCTATCTCCTATCTATCTATCTATCTATCTATCTCCTATCTATCTATCTATCTATCTATCTATCTATCTCCTATCTATCTTATCTATCTATCTCCTATCTATCTATCTATCTTCTATCTATCTATCTATCTATCTTCTATCTATCTATCTATCTATCTATCTATCTATCTCCTATCTATCTATCTCCTATCTATCTATCTATCTATCTATCTATCTATCTATCTATCTATCTCCTATCTATCTATCTATCTATCTATCTATCTATCTATCTATCTTCTATCTATCTCCTATCTATCTATCTATCTATCTATCTATCTATCTATCTCCTATCTATCTTATCTATCTATCTCCTATCTATCTATCTATCTATCTATCTCCTATCTATCTATCTATCTATCTATCTATCTATCTATCTCCTATCTATCTATCTCCTATCTATCTATCTCCTATCTATCTATCTATCTCCTATCTATCATCTATGTATCCATCTCCTATCTATCTATCTATCTATTTATCTATCTATCTTCTATCTATCTATCTATCTATCTATCTATCTATCTATCTATCTATCTATCTATCTCTCCTATCTATCTATCCATCTCCTATCTATCTATCTATCTATCTATCTATCTATCTATCTATCTATCTCCTATCTATCTATCTCTCTATCTATCTCCTATCTATCTATCTATCTATCTATCTATCTATCTTCTATCTATCTATCTATCTATCTATCTCCTATCTATCTATCTATCTATCTATCTATCTTCTATCTATCTCCTATCTATCTATCTATCTCCTATCTATCTTATCTATCTATCTCCTATCTATCTATCTATCTATCTATCTATCTATCTATCTATCTTCTATCTATCTATCTATCTTCTATCTATCTATCTATCTATCTATCTATCTCCTATCTATCTATCTCCTATCTATCTATCTATCTATCTATCTATCTATCTATCTATCTCCTATCTATCTATCTATCTATCTATCTTCTATCTATCTCCTATCTATCTATCTATCTATCTATCTATCTATCTATCTCCTATCTATCTTATCTATCTATCTCCTATCTATCTATCTATCTCCTATCTATCTATCTATCTATCTATCTATCTATCTATCTATCTATCTATCTCCTATCTATCTATCTATCTATCTATCTCCTATCTATCTATCTCCTATCTATCTATCTATCTATCTATCTATCTATCTATCTATCTATCTATCTTATCTATCTCCTATCTATCTATCTATCTATCTATCTCCTATCTATCTATCTCCTATCTATCTATCTATCTATCTATCTATCTATCTATCTATCTTATCTATCTCCTATCTATCTATCTATCTATCTATCTATCTATCTATCTATCTATCTATCTATCTCCTATCTATCATCTATGTATCCATCTCCTATCTATCTATCTATCTATCTATCTATCTATCTATCTATCTATCTATCTCCTATCTATCTATCTCCCATCTATCTATCTCCTATCTATCTATCTATCTATCTATCTATCTATCTATCTATCTATCTCCTATCTCTTATCTATCATCTATCTATATATTATCTATCTTATCTATCTATCTATCTATCTATCTATCTATCTATCTATCTCCTATCTATCTATCTCCCATCTATCTATCTCCTATCTATCTATCTATCTATCTATCTATCTATCTATCTATCTATCTATCTCCTATCTCTTATCTATCATCTATCTATATATTATCTATCTTATCTATCTATCTATCTATCTATCTATCTATCTATCTCCTATCTATCTTATCTATCTATCTTATCTATCTATCTATCTATCTATCTATCTATCTATCTTGATATTGAAATAGACTATTGAATATATCAATCATATATAGAGGAGAGGCAGGTCTAACATGAGTTATATGGAACTGAAAACTGGAAGTAATGGAACTGAAGCATCGGATATGGGAAACAGTTGTGATAGAGTCATCTACTATAAAAACAATCTGGACAGTCACTATCTATCTATCTATCTATCTATCTATCATCTATCTATCTCTCTCTCCTATCTATCTTATCTATCATCTATCTATATATCATCTATCTATCTATCTATCTATCTATCTATCTATCTATCTATCTATCTATCTCTCCTATCTATCTTATCTATCATCTATCTATATATCATCTATCTTATCTATCTATCTATATATCTATCTATCTCCTATCTATCTATCTATCTATCTATCTATCTATCTATCTATCTATCTCCTAACTCTTATCTATCATCTATCTATATATCATCTATCTTATCTACCATCTATCTATATATTATCTATCTTATCTTATCTTATCTTATCTATCTATCTATCTATCATCTATCTATCTATCTATCTATCTATCTATCTATCTATCTATCTATCTTGATATTGAAATAGACTATTGAATATATCAATGATATATAGCGGAGAGGCAGGTCTAACATGAGTTATATGGCACTAACCACAGAGCTATGGGTGTGACAATGTCATTGCTGCAGTCACTAGTCAGCCCCAGGTCTCTGTTCATTGCAGCCAGAATAATATCATCCATGAGGTCAGAAGAAAAGCCATTTACCTAAGATATGAGGTTACAATTTATTCTCCATCTCCTTACTCCTGGATATGGAGGGAAATATTTGATAAATGTTCCCCTTCTGTGTGTCAGAATCTTCCTGATATAACATTAAAAAATAATGTATTAAGGTGGGTGTACATAGTACCATATATGATAAGGTTGAATATAGACCGGGGTCCATCAATATACTATTTTAGGATCTCAACCTTTAAAGGGATTCTATCATTAAAAAAAAAAACATGTTTTATGCTAAAAGCACATAGGGTTAGTCTTTATAAAGGCTATTCATCTCTTACCTTTATCTTGAAGATCTGCGCCGCTGTTTTTGAAATTTTCAGTATTCTTCATTATGTTCAGAAAGCACAGGGAGCGTTCCGTCTATGCTCTGAGCACAGCATTGTCATCCATTCCAGAGCCGATTTCTTCTGCTCTGTCAGCCATTCTCCTCCTCTCCTTACAGGAGATCACCACAAAAACAGCTGACGGAACTGCCAAGAAACTGATCGAATACCTTCAAAAGGATTGCCTCATGTATTCCCCAACAAATTGAATCCCCATAAAATTAGGGTTAGGCCATGTTCACCCTAATGTAAGTTATTGTATTTGTGAGCCAGAACTAGAAGCTACATTTGAAAACTGGAAAATATAAAAGAGGTGTAACCTTGTTTTTGGAGCCACTGCGGGCTTTCATATAATGGAAAGCATTGACCAGAATGCAGATAATCCCAGTTTAGTTGTCTAAAGTTACTTTCATGTTTTAGGGTTAGGACAGGAACTTGTCATAAATCTTTCATATATAAAACTTAAACACAAGATGGTAAAGAGAAATAAGAATCCTCTTCAACTGTGTTGCAGAAAACAATATTGCCCCAAAGGTGAGGGTCTTTGCATTTATTCGGGTCTCATCATGGTTTTGTGTTAGAGTTAAACTTTATTCTTTTCTTTTGTAGGAAAGAATATAGCTAGAGATGGTAAGCCCAGTCAGATCTCCGTCTATCACTTCAATGGGGCTGCTCAAAATGCCATTGACGGTAATCGAGAAGGAGTTTACCGCAAGAAATCCTGTATTTTAACAAAAAGTGAATTTTCTCCCTGGTGGAGAGTGGATCTTCATGAACCACAAAAGATTGGCGCTGTGGTGGTGGTTAACAGGAAGGACTGCTGTTGGGATCGTCTGAAGGGGGCTGAAGTTCGCATTGGAAATGCTACTAGGAACGAAAATCCAGTGTGAGTAAAGCAAGGTCTAACATTATAGCAGACGTGTTCCCTCTACTGTCAGTGCATACAGTCCTATGAAAAAGTTTGGGCACCCCTATTAATCTTAATCATTTTTTGTTCTAAATATTTTGGTGTTTGCAACAGCCATTTCAGTTTGATATATCTAATAACTGATGGACACAGTAATATTTCAGGATTGAAATGAGGTTTATTGTACTAACAGAAAATGTGCAATATGCATTAAACCAAAATTTGACCGGTGCAAAAGTATGGGCACCCTTATCATTTTATTAATTTGAATTCCCCTAACTACTTTTTACTGACTTACTGAAGCACAAAATTGGTTTTGTAACCTCAGTGAGCTTTGAACTTCATAGCCAGATGTATCCAATCATAAGAAAAGGTATTTAAGGTGGCCAATTGCAAGTTGATCTCCTATTTGAATCTCCTCTGAAGAGTGGCATCATGGGCTACTCAAAACAACTCTCAAATGATCTGAAAACAAAGATTGTTCAACATAGTTGTTCAGGGGAAGGATACAAAACGTTGTCTCAGAGATTTAACCTGTCAGTTTCCACTGTGAGGAACATAGTAAGGAAATGAAAGACCACAGGGACAGTTCTTGTTAAGCCCAGAAGTGGCAGGCCAAGAAAAATATCAGAAAGGCAGAGAAGAAGAATGGTGAGAACAGTCAAGGACAATCCACAGACACCTCCAAAGAGCTGCAGCATCATTTTGCTGCAGATGGTGTCACTGTGCATCGGTCAACTATACAGCGCACTTTGCACAAATAGAAGCTGTATGGGAGAGTGATGAGAAAGAAGCCGTTTCTGCACGTACGCCACAAATAGAGTTGCCTGAGGTATGAAAAAGCACATTTGGACAAGGCAGCTTCATTTTGGAAACAAAAATTGAGTTGTTTGGTTATAAAAAAAGGCGTTATGCATGGCGTCCAAAAAGAAACAGCATTCCAAGAAAAACACATGCTACCCACTGTAAAATTTGGTGGAGGTTCCATCATGCTTTGGGGCTGTGTGGCCAATGCCGGCATCGGGAATCTTGTTAAAGTTGAGGGTCGCATGGATTCCACTCAGTATCAGCAGATTCTTGAGAATAATGTTCAAGAATCAGTGACGAAGTTGAAGTTACACCGGGGATGGATATTTCAGCAAGACAATGATCCAAAACACCGCTCCAAATCCTCAGGCATTCATGCAGAGGAACAATTACAATGTTCTGGAATGGCCATCCCAGTCCCCAGACCTGAATATCATTGAACATCTGTGGGATGATTTGAAGCGGGCTGTCCATGCTCGGCGACCATCTAACTTAACTGAACTTGAATTGTTTGTCCAAAATACCTTTATCCAGGATCCAGGAACTGATTAAAAGCTACAGGAAGCAACTAGAGGCTGTTATCTTTGCAAAAGGAGGATCTACTAAATATTAATGTCACTTTTCTGTTGAGGTGCCCATACTTTTGCATCGGTCAAATTTTGGTTTAATGCATATTGCACATTTTCTGTTAGTACAATAAACCTCATTTCAATCCTGAAATATTACTGTGTCCATCAGTTATTAGATATATCAAACTGAAATGGCTGTTGCAAATACCAAAATATTTAGAACTAAAAATGATTAAGATTAATAGGGGTGCCCAAACTTTTTCATAGGACTGTATATGACCTGAGTATCCAGTGTATGCCAAGTATTTGTAACTTCCAAATGTTACAGTGGTTCGGGGAAATACATTCTAAATACAGCCAAAGAGTTCCTTCTCTCCCCTCCCCCAGCTTAGCTTCATTGACAGGTTTCTTCATATATGCAACTAGGAAAAGATCTGTCAATCATTCGTTACAGGTAAATAATCTGCTGAAAGGTTTCCTGTAATGTTACACAGCATTTATGTTCTTTGTAAGTAAATCCATATTTCTGGGTACAGTAGTCATTCCCTGTCGTCCCACCAGCGGCACAGTATGGGGTATTTCTGCCCCTGTGTGCTGTTAGGACAGGCGGAATTTTTAATCAGCCTAAATTAGCATATGCATGGCTACAACCCTATACGAGGGTACAGGGACCTCCCCCTCGCGTGTTTTTTTTTTCTGTCCTGTGTGACTGGACAGGTGGTGGCCTCCTATAGGGGTTGGAAGGTGTTTGTAAATCCTTCTTCCTCTTTCCCTTTTTTTTTTCTTTCTGAGAGAAAGATTTCGTTTTTGTCTTACCTGCTTTGCAGGGTGTTTGTGATTGTTTCAGCTGTGTTACAGCTCATTCACTGCCCGGCAGTAAGGTAGGCCGAGTCCTCTCCAGCTTTCCCTTTATGTTTAGTGCAGAAACTAAAAGCACGAATATTTATTGCTATGGCTTGTGCCCACCTGATTGTGTAACAGTCAGCTGTGGAAGTTGTGTGGGAACTTTAGCTTTCCCTTTATGTTTAGTGCAGAATCTAAAAGCACTAATATCTATTGGAAACAGAAATGGGGGGCACTTATCCATTTGAAGTAGTTTTCTTAAAAACTTAAAAACTTAATTAGGTCAGTGCAGAGTGTAAAAGCACTAATATCTATTGCTATGGCCTGTGCATTTCCTATGACCTGTGCACACCTGTCTGCCTTAAAGCGCAGCTAATGTGAACAGCAACCTGTCAGATGGCAGTCAGTGTTTTCCCGCAACTCCCACAGCTCAGGTGAGGTAAGCTAAGGTTCACCAAGTCTATTCTTGTGAATGAGCAAGTCCCCTTTTTTTTTTTTAAACAGACTTTTATGTTGAGTGCATCGGCTCTAGAGTTCAATACCGTTTGTACTCTACCCGAAGATTGGATCTGCCTGCTGCCATCTACTGCCTCTGCCTGCCACTTGCCTACTGACACCTACTGTGTCTGCTTGACTACCTGCGCTTATTTGATTGTTGGCTACTTGGGCAGCCATCTGTGGCATCTGCCTGACTCGGCTACTGGCCTCCTAGGGGTGGCTCTCTGCCTTGAGTACCTGCTACCTCTGCTCCTGTGGAGCATCATAAGCAGAGGCATCTTGCAGGCGCAGATTAAAGACCCTCCAGAAGGAGGTGGTTTGGTGAGTACGGATCTGGAATAAAAGTGGAAGTATCTTCCTCACTTCTGGTAAGCATCCTCTCTCTCTTATCTACGAGGATTCTTTAGAGGATATCCATAGCTCCATGGCTCAGCTCACTAAAAAACAGCGTACAGGTAGATGCTCACTTTCCTTACCTTCCACGGAAAGGCTTCATGTAGAGGAGGACTCCATGGTTTGGTTCTGGATGACGAGGAGTCTATTGTTTCCAGCAGACCTATTTTCCACTGGGAAAGTTCACCTAGTCTGCTGAAGTCCATCCGGTCAAGAGGGGACCAGGATGTTGAAGGGGAAGCCTCTGCGTCCACCTCTGGGGGCAAAGGGCCTTCCAAGCGGACGCTGCTCTGACTGCAGTCATGGAGCATGAGCCCGAAAGGGCCCAATTGGCCACTAGAGTTTCCAATTGTACCATCCCAACTGGATCAGTGGGGACCTCCCCCGAAAGTGGATCTTGCTATGATAAAATTGTCACGCAAAACGGTAGGGAAGACGGTTCTAACTTGCCGGATCCCTTAGACTGTAGAGTGGATTCCACCTTGAAGAAGGTCTACTCAGCCACGTCTACTAAGGTGTCGGTCACCATTGCTCGGCTGAAGTCTTGTATGATTTACTATTCCATCTAGTCCAATTAGAGCGAGACATTGACATGGGAGTTTCCCGAGAGGACATATTGGTGGAGTCCATTCAGATGGCGGCTGACTTCATGGAAGAAGCATCGAGGCAGCAGTTAAGGCTTACCTATTAGGTCAGGGCCCAATTGACCGCTGCCAGGAGACCCCTTTGGCTTAAGCCATGTAGGGCCGATACCGCCTCCAAGTATGCCTTGTGCACCTTCCCTGTGAATCCGGGAAGGGTTTTGGTTGTGGGCTGGATGACGTAATGGAAGGGTTGGCAGGAGGTAGACTAGATCCCTGCCACAGTCTTCCCGAGGTAGAAGAGTTCCCTTTGCTAGGGGTAGAGGTTCCTCCTCCCAGGCTGCTCACAGCCTCAAAGATGTAGGTATCGCTTCAGAAGAGCAGGGTGTGGGCTCTTCAGTGAAGAGCAAAGAGGCAAAGAGGAGACCTAACTTTTGAAGGTATGCCGCTCTCTGCGGCCGAAGCCCTGTGGGAGGTCGTCTTTCCCACTTCACCACCGTGTGGCACCATCTGATAGAAAATCCTTGGGTCTTGCGGGCTGTAGAGTATGGTTATCCCATACAGTTCATCCAACCTCCCCGCAATCGCTTCCTCCAGCAGAATGAAGTTATGATAACCCTGGATCTAACGGACGCCCACCTCCATGTCCCTATCTATCATCCACACAGGAAATATCTCAGGATTGCTATCCAGATGTCTGGCCACAGAGAGCTTTTTCAGTTTGCCGCACTTCCATTCAGCATCTCCTCTGCCCCATATGCCTTTACCAAGGTGGTACGCCCTCTGATTATGCGGCCTGTTTATTGTTCCCTATCTAGACAACTGGCTCATAAAAGCTCAGTCTATCCCGGGTCTCCAATGTCATCTTCAGATAGCCATTTCCTTCCTACAGAGGTTAGGATGGCTCATCAATTGGGAGAAATCAGAAATAGTGCCATCTACCCAGAGAACATTCCTGAGGTTTGTCTTAGATTCACAAAAGATGCAGATCTCTCTCACCAGCCCAAGGAAATTACGTCTAGAGGCTGCCGCCCATTATTTCTTCAGGACCTGGCAAGTTACCATCCGCATTGCCATGAGAGGAATAGGTCTCCACGGGGACTGCACAAGAGAATCTGCCTTTCTCCCAGTACCCATATTTCCCTCAGATGGTGGATACACCTGAAAGACTCGGTCCTCGGTCCCGCCAGTGTGGACCCTGTTGACAACAGGTGCATCCCATTGGGGATGAGGAGCCCATCTAGAAGACGACCGTCCAAGGACGTTGGAAAAGACCGGAGGAGGGAAAGTCCAACCTGAAGGAGCTCAGGGCAGTGTACCTTGCATTGTGTCACTTCTCCCCTCTCCTCAGAACGAAAGCGGTCAAAGTCCGGGCAGACAACTTGACCGTGGTAATCTAAATCAACAAACAAGGAGGTACGAGTTCTTCAGTCCTACTGAGAGAGGCGAACCTGATTTTTACGTGGGCAGAACAGGACCTGTCCCACTTATCCGCTGTTCACATCAAGGGCTCCCTGAACATAGTAGCTTATCAGTTGAGTTGGGGTATTACTGCATCAGGAGAATGGTCTTTCCATCCAGACGTATTTCAACAAATCGTCCAAAAATTGGGTCTCCTGAAGGTCGATCTTATGGCAACCCGACTCAACGCCAAGGTGGAAACCTTCTGCTCACTGTACCAGGAGGACAACCCCTTGGGAGTGAATGCCATGTCCATCCCATGGAGGTTCAGGGTGGTTTACATATTCCCTCCAATTCCCATCATACACAGGGTATTGATGAAGATAAGACAGGACCAAGTCTCGGGAATTGCCATAATCCCATTCTGGCCAAGAAAGACTTTGTTCGCTGAACTCATGAGGATGAGTCAAGGTGTTTATTGGAAGCTCCCACCCCCCCTTCCAGACCTAGTAACCCAAGTAGAGCTGAGCTGCCAGGATCTGAGAAAATTCAACCTTACAGCCTGGAGGTTGACCAGTCCCTATTGAGGAATAGAGGACTGTCAAGTGCCGTCCTGAAGACTCTTGCTTGTTCCCGTGCGGAATCTACCTATAAGAATTACCGCAGAATCGGTAACTTCTTCAATTCCTGGTGCTGGGAACATGATGTGGACTCCTCCAATCCCCCAATAGTAGCAATCCTGGATTTTCTTCAGGATGGGCTCGACAAAGGGTTCTCTTCTTCTACCCACAAGGTCCATGTAGCCGCTTTGTCTGACTATCTGGGGAGGCGTCTGTCTCAAGAACCTTTAGTGAGTACCTTTATGAAAGGGGTAACTAGGTTGAGACCAGCAGTTGCTGCTCATGTCCACCAGTGGGACCTCAGTACGGTCCTAATGGCACTCTTTAACTCATCGTTTGAGCCTCTGGAGGAAACAGAATCGAAATTCCTAACCTATAAAACAGCATTCCTTCTGGCAATTATATCTGCCAAGAGGGTAGGGGAATTACAGGCACTCTCTTCTGAAGATCCATATATCATGTTCTTCGAGGATAGAGTTCAGCTCCGTTTCCCACCAGGATTCCGGCCTTAGGTGCCTTCACTATCCATGAGGCACTATCCTCTCTGGAGGAACTCAGGTTGCACATGTTGGACCTGGTTAGATGTCTTAAAATTTATCTGAGACGTACAGGTGGATTTAGAAGATCAGAGAATTTTCTCATCAATTTTACTGGTCAACACAAGGGCCTTAAAGCCTCAATCCTTCCATATCCTGGTGGGTAAAGGAAACCATCAAAATTGCCTTCTCAACGCAGGGCTTACCTACTCCTGCTTTCCTCACAGCACACTGTACAAGATCGGTCTTTACCTCCTGGGCAGAGAAGAAGACTTTGCCGCTGGACCAGATCTGTGCCACAGCCTCCTGGTCATCGGAGTCTACTTTCATCAAGTGCTACAGAGTGTGCACTCGTGCCACAGAAGCCACTGCCTTTAGGTGAATTGTGTTAGCCTCAGCGGAGTGAGAGTCCCTCCCTAGGGGGATTGCTTGCTATCTCCCCATATTGTACCACTGGTGGGATGACAGGGAATGAACGCTTGATCCAATCACATCTTATCCCCAAACTCACTGAAGTCATTACTCCAGCCCTAACCCACCTCTTCAACCTATCTCTAGCCAATGGATCCTTCCCCTCTGCCTTCAAACACGCCACAGTCACACCTATACTTAAGAAGCCGTCCCTCGACCTGTCCTCCCCATCCAACTATCGCCCCATCTCACTGCTCCCTTATTCCTCAAAACTGCTTGAGCAACTCGTCCACTCAGAACTCTCCACCTATCTCTCTTCCAACCTGCTCTTTGATAGACTTCAGTCAGGCTTCAGACCCCGTCACTACACTGAAACTGCCCTAACAAAAGTCACGAATGACCTTCTAACTGCCAAAGCCAAGCGCCATTACTGTCCTCCTCCTTTACCTCTCCTCTGCATTTGACACAGTTGACCACTCCCTCCTGTTAGAAATACTCTCATCCCTTGGTATCTCAGACTTGGCCCTTTCCTGGATCTCCTCATACCTCACTGATCGCACAGTCAGCGTCTCCCACTCGCACACCACATCCTTACCACACGCTCTCTCCGTAGGTTTCCCCCAAGGCTCCGTCCTATGACCCCTCCTGTTCTCCATCTACACCCTTGGCCTGGGCCAACTCATAGAATCTCATGGTTTTCAATACCACTGTTATGCCGATGACACCCAAATATACATCTCTGGACCAGACATTACCTCTCTACTGGTCAGAGTTCCAGATTGTTTAGCGGCCGTAGCCTCCTTCCTCTCCTCCCGCTTTCTCAAACTCAACATGGAGAAAACAGAGTTCATCATCTTCACCCCACCCCGTATGGCCCCTCCACCTGACCCATCTATCAAAGTTAACGGAACCACAATTACCCCTGTCCCACAGGCCCGAAGCCTTGGGGTAACCCTGGACTCTGAACTATCCTTCAAGCCACATATTCAAGCCCTCAACACCTCCTGCCGCCTCCAGCTCAAGAACATCCACCGAATTCGCCCCTTCCTCACCCAGGAAACTACCAAGATGCTCGTCCAGGCCCTCATAATCTCCCGCCTAGACTACTGCAACACCCTTCTCCATGGACTCCCAGCTAACACCCTCGCCCCCCTCCAGTCCACCTTACACTGCGCTGCTTGCTTAATCCACCTCACCCCCCGATCTTCATCGGCTGCTCCCCTCTGCCAGTCCCTCCACTGGCTACCTATAGCCCAGCGAATTGAGTTCAAGCTACTAACGCTAACATACAAAGCCATCCACAGCCTGTCCCCTCCATATATCTCTGACCTAATCTCCCGCTACCTGCCCACACGTAACCTCAGATCCTCCAATGACCTCCTACTCTGCTCTGCTCTCATCCACTCCTCACACAACCGTCTCCAAGATTTCTCCCGTGCATCCCCCATACTCTGGAACTCCTTACCACGACACATAAGACTGACCCCCACAATCACAGGCTTCAAGAAGGCCCTGAAGACTCCCCTATTCAGGAAAGCCTACACCCCCCAATAACACTATCACCGCACCCCCATCTGTACAGTCTCCCCCTCTCCTTCTGTCTCTACCCCCTTCCCTCATAGATTGTAAGCCCTCGCGGGCAGGGCCCTCTACCCCACTGTGCCAGTCAGTCATTGTTAGTATTATATCTACCTGTATATTCTGTGTATTGTATGTAACCCCCAAATGTAAAGCTCCATGGAATTAATGGTGCTATATAAATAAACAATAGGAAGAAGAAGAACATAATAATAGATAATCTGTTTCCCTTAGTCCCAACAGCGGCACAAGGCTGCCCTCCTTATATTACTGTTGTCATTGTTAAAATATGATGTTTTGTTATTACTCTTGTATTTACACGTGAGGGGGAGGTCCCTGTAACCTCTTATAGGGTTGTAGCCATGTATATGCAAATTTTGACTGTTTATAAATTCCACCTGTCCTACCAGCACACGGGCAGAAATACCCCGTATTGTGCCGCTGGTGGGACTAAGGGAAAACAGATTATCTACATAATCATTCATTTACCTCTCAGGCTTCAGCACCGTCTGCCCTGTAGTCACCAGTCTGAGAGGACGCAGATGACTTAAGTCAGTGTTGAAGCAGAAGCATTCATCTGCTACTAATTTATTGTCCCCCTCCAACTACTCCGACTGTTTAATGTCCCCCTCCAGCTGCCCCAGTTTCATGTCCCCTCTAGTTTCCACCAGTTTAAACTGGGGCACCAGGAGAGGGGCCTAATACTGTGGGGCAGTTGGAAGGGAACATTATAATATGGGGACATATAATGTACAGGTGACTGTAGGAGGGTTATAATGTGTGGGGGCACAAAGAAAACTGGACAAGAATGGGTGGAGTTAATGCAGAAGTGGGTGGAGCTAATTTTGCTGTGGTGCACATAGCGTCTTTATTGACACTTGGACTTTACTAACATAGAACAGGGTAACCCTCTGGTGTAAATCCAGCCTCAGTAATGTCAAAGTGGCAGCAACAGATATGGTTGTGGGGAATGGATGGAAGGTGGTGGGAACCAGTGGCGTAACTACCACCATAGCAGCGGTAGCAGCTGCCACAGGGCCCGGGACATTAGGGGCCCGGTGACAGCTGCTACCGCTGCTATCATTATTCTCGGAGGTCTTTTCGGACCCCCGAGTATAATGATCGGGGCCCCCTGTTGGTGGAATACTTTCCACCAACAGGGGGCCCCGAAGCTGCAGCAACGGCTGAGACACAGGAGCTGCAGCTCGGGCTCCTCTCAGCGCTGCAGGACGCTCCCCCTCTCTCCCCCCTCCCTTTCTCTGCTGTCCTCTGCCCACCAATGAGAGGAGGAGGCGGGGCTTATCCCTGCCGTCCAGCACAGAAGAGAAGAGGAAGAAGCTGCTCTAGGAAAATGAAACTGAAGATACACAGGTACGTATTGGGGTTACTTATTACTATCAGGCATTTGGGGGGATTACTTGTGTTTTAGTAACTCCATGTGCCTCATAGTAATAGCAGTTAACCCCATCATCTCCCTCACATTAACCCCTGTGTGCCTCACCATAAGAGTTACTGATATGTGAGACATTTGGGGGTAATAGTAATGAAGATACTTTATTATTACCTCCATGTCTCTCACATATCAGTAACTCTTATGGTGAGGCACACAGGGGTTAATGTGAGGGAGATGATGGGGTTAACTGCTATTAATATGAGGCACATGGAGTTACTAAATTGTAATGCACAGGACCAGATTTTTTTTTATCCACAATTTGTCCTGGTATAGCGGTCAGCGGGTGACAGTATTTAGTCCTGTAGGGGCCACTAAGGGATATAATACTGTGTGCAGGGGGCCACTATTGGGCATAATACTGTGTGCAGGGGCCACTAAGGAACATAATACTGTGTGCAGGGGCCACTAAGGGACATAATACTGTGTGCAGGGGCCACTATGGGACATAATAGAGCGCGCAGGAATGCGTAGGAGGGACTCGGTCGAGATCTTCGGTGTCGGGGGGGCCCCATTTCAAAAGTTCGCCACGGGGCCCCGCCATTCCTAGTTACGCCACTGGTGGGAACAGTCTGTTTATAAACACGTGACACGCTGGAGGGTTTTTTTTTTAACACTTTTTAACATTTCACTCAGTATTTTTGATTTTTGGTAAAGACAAATATTTTCAGTGACAAAAAAAAAAAAATCAACCTGAAAGTGAACGACACAAACAGCTAACTCCACTACGTATCCCCGTAATGATCAGGCGGAGCTAAGACTGGCTAGAGCAATAGCAGGATGGCTGCCATAGGGTTACCTGTCTCCTATATGATTTGTACAGGGCACCAATGTATATGCAGTCAGTATAGCTGGACACTAAGGACTTAGGGGTGTATTATTAATCTTATTATTATTATGTGCATACTATATAGAACTATATTTTCTATAATAACTGCTTATATGAGCTGTACAGGATCTTATTATAGTAGTATTGTCTACTTATCTTCCATTCCATACAGAGCACATAGTATATAAGGTTTACTTTGCTCTATAACTAGGACGTGAGCTGGAATTCAGTCACAGGTTACTCAACAGTAACCAGTAATCCACTGTGCTTCCCTCTATCTGTGGCTCATCTAAGCAATGAAACTCCATCCAATCTGAGACTTCACCACGTGCTATTTCCCAGCTAATACTGCAGATGGGATCTAACTTGTTCCATTGGTGAGAACTGTAAGAACATTCACGTCTGTCTCTGTTCTCAGGTGCGGCACTATTACTGAGGCAGAACCTGGACTGGTCACCCGATTGTGCTGTCCTGGGATGGTGGGACGTTATGTCAGTATTGTGATCTCTGGTCGTGAAGAGATTCTCAACTTGTGTGAAGTGGAGATCTATCCTGAAGGCATTGAAAAGTCATGTGTGTGAACACAGACCAGAAATGGTTATTATATCAGCAGATGGAGGGGGAGGGGCCAATGATTGCAAGAAATCCAATGAGCATAATCTATAACAATCATAATAAACTATTCAAAACATCAATGACCTTATCCCTTTTTTTCATACAATTTCATATAGGCCAAAAAAATGGGGATACATAAGACAAATTACCATACATCCAGCGATCTCCTCAACCTGATCCTCATTAATGGAACAAAGACAGAAAGGGCGGCACATGGAAACGGTTTCTTTCTCATACGTACCGAAGTGTCCACTCTTAACTTTGCTTGAATTTGGTTAGGGAGTACGATTTTATATGACAGCATTTTAAAGGGGCTCTATCATTCGGAAAAGTCATTTTTAACTTAGCAGATCCTTGCATAGGCTTTAGAAAGGCTATTCCACTCCTACCTTATGTATGTAAATTGCTTCAGTGGTTTTTGAATGAACCCGTTTTCATTCATATGCTAATTAGCCTCTTGGTGCACCCCAGAAGTCTCATCGTGCACCCTCTGCTATTCTTTCCTATGTGTCTGTACAGCACAGGCTGCTGCTGATGACTCGGCTTCCTGTTTGCACACACAGATAGGAGAGAATAGCAGAGAAGAGGCTGCTGGGAACTTCCTGTGCTGGCTGGAGGCTAATTAGCATATGAATAAAAACAGGCTCATTCAAAAACCACTGAGGCAATTTACATATAGAAGGTAGGTGTGGATGCAAGGATGCGATTAGTTCAAAATGTCTTTTCCCAATGATAGAGCCCCTTTAATACAACATCACAACATGCTATCAAAACCCTTAGCAAGCTGCAAATTGTATAACAAGCAAAAGATAGACGCAGATAGACATCACTTTGTAATACAATATCATGAAAAAATATTGCCCCATAAGCTTTATTTCATACCAATTAAAATCCATTCCAGCCCAGTTGAGGCGTTTTGGATTAAGAATCCTTATTCATCACTTGTCAGAAAAGGGGTTTTGTAGGTATAATATAGATATAACTTGTATCCAGGGAAATGCCCCTACACAAAGTCTCAACCCAACAAACCGATCACGTGCAATAAGGTTATGCAACTCAATCCATTAAAAGCAAACATATATACAAAAGGTAGAGGGTAAAAAGTTGCCAAAACACACAAAAATGCATATCTGTGAATATCTAGGGGTATAGTATAAGTATACATGTAAAGTTAAACTGCAATATTCCTACATGTAGCTGCTATTTTGCTTCATCCAGGCTCCTATATCTCACTTTAAAGGGGCTCTATCAGCAAAATCCTGCTGATAGAGCCCCACATATGCGTGAAGCCTTAAAAAGGCTATTCAGGCACCGTAAATGTTATATTAAAATAATAACCTAAAAAAGAATTTGCTCTACTTACCGAACATGCACGCTGGGCGGGCATTCAGGGTGTGTCTTCATCTTCTTCCACGCCTCTTCTTCCTCCGATGTCCTCCGGTCCGTCT
Source organism: Leptodactylus fuscus (assembly GCF_031893055.1). Classification (NCBI taxonomy): domain Eukaryota; kingdom Metazoa; phylum Chordata; class Amphibia; order Anura; family Leptodactylidae; genus Leptodactylus; species Leptodactylus fuscus. The sequence goes on from NW_027439989.1 coordinate 88,272, forward strand.
TGCTCCAGCGCTCGCGAACGGACAGTGATAGCCTGGGCATGCTGTAGCTGTAGTAGAAGCCGCTTGCTACTGCGCATGCGCCCAGGCCGTTTTTTAATATCAGTGTCCGCGAGCGCTGGAAGAAGACGGGACCGGAGGACTTCAGAGGAAGAAGAGGCGGGGAAGAAGATGAAGACACACCCTGAATGCCCGCCCAGGGTGCACGATCCGTAAGTAGAGCACATTCTTTTTTAGGTCATTATTTTAAAATGGGGGGGGGGGTAGTTTAATATAACTTTTACGGTGCCTGAATAGCCTTTTTAAAGGCTATGCACGCATATGTGGGGCTCTAGCAGCAGGATTTTGATGATAGAGCCCCTTTAAGCTGAGGCAGAGCTGGGAAGGGGTGTACAGGCAACGCATTTCTCCCAGACGGTTGGATGTTAATGGAGTGCAGGCTGAGGATACCTGGAGATCCTGCCTTTCTTCTTCCTCTCCTGCCTGTGTGCCTTTAAATGATCACTAACTTTTCAAGCATCTTAAGCTGATTTAATAGATCTTATGATTCTAGGCAAAGCTATATAAATTTTTTGCTGTTTTCTGTCTGGAAAAACTCTAGTTCATTAGGTCTCTCCCTCCTTACAAAATTGCTGTTACATGGGACGTTTTGTTTTTAGAAACCAGCAGGTTCAAGATGGGAACACAGTGAGTAGGGGGGAGGTACAGATCTCTCTTCACAGCCTCTATATGTCTACAAACAGCTTTCCCTGCTCCTACACTGCACAAAGAGGAGTCTGCAGCTTCTCACAGCTAACACTACAGAGTATAAGGAGAGTCTGTGTACTGATATCTACTCCTGACTAGCTGCTTGTACACTGCACAAAGAGGAGTCTGCAGCTTCTCACAGCTAACACTACTGAGTATAAGGAGAGTCTGTGTACTGATATCTACTCCTGACTAGCTGCTTGTACACTGCACAAAGAGGAGTCTGCAGCTTCTCACAACTAACACTACTCAGTATAAGTAGAGTCAGTGTACTGGTATCTACTCCTGTCTAGCTGCATGTACACTGCAAAGAGAGGAGTCTGCAGATTCTCACATCTAACACTACTGAGTATAAGGAGAGTCTGTGTACTGGTATCTACTCCTGTCTAGCTGCATGTACACTGCACAGAGAGGAGTCTGCAGCTGCTCACAACTAACACTATTCAGTATAAGGAGAGCCAGTGTACTGATATCTACTCCTGACTAGCTGCTTGCACACTGCACAGAGAGGAGTCTGCAGCTTCTCACATCTAACACTACTGAGTATAGGGAGAGTCAGTGTACTGGTATCTACTCCTGTCTAGCTGCTTGTACACTGCACAGAGAGGAGTCTGCAGCTTCTCACAGCTAACACTACTGACTATAAGGAGAGTCTGTGTACTGGTATCTACTCCTGACTAGCTGCTTGTACCCTGCAGAGAGAGGAGTCTGCAGCTTCTCACAGCTAACACTACTGAGTATAAGGAGAGTCTGTGTACTGGTATCTACTCCTGACTAGCTGCTTGTACACTGCACAGAGAGGAGTCTGCAGCTTCTCACAGCTAACACTACTGAGTATAAGGAGAGTCAGTGTACTGGTATCCACTCCTGTCTAGCTGCTTGTACACTGCACAGAGAGTAGTCTGCAGCTTCTCACAGCTAACACTACTGAATATAAGGAGAGTCAGTGTACTGGTATCTACTCCTGTCTAGCTGCTTGTACACTGCACAGAGAGGAGTCTGCAGCTTCTCACAGCTAACACAGACGATAAGGAGAGTCAGTGTACTGGTATCTACTCCAGACTAGCTGCTTGTACACTGCACAGAGAGGAGTCTGCAGCTTCTCAAATCTAACACTACTGAATATAAGGAGAGTCAGTGTACTGGTATCTACTCCTGACTAGCTGCTTGTACACTGCACAAAGAGGAGTCTGCAGCTTCTCACAGCTAACACTACAGAGTATAAGGAGAGTCAGTGTACTGATATCTACTCCTGACTAGCTGCATGTACACTGCAAAGAGAGGAGTCTGCAGCTTCTCACATCTAACACTACTGAGTATAAGGAGAGTCTGTGTACTGGTATCTACTCCTGTCTAGCTGCTTGTACACTGCACAGAGAGGAGTCTGCAGCTTCTCACAGCTAACAGTACAGAGTATAAGGAGAGTCTGTGTACTGGTATCTACTCCTGACTAGCTGCCTGTACACTGCACAGAGAGGAGTCTGCACCTTCTCACAGCTAACACTACTGAGTATAAGGAGAGTCTGTGTACTGGTATCTACTCCTGACTAGCTGCTTGTACACTGCACAAAGAGGAGTTTGCAGCTTCTCACAGCTAACACTACTCAGTATAAGGAGAGTCAGTGTACTGGTATCTACTCCTGTCTAGCTGCATGTACACTGCAAAGAGAGGAGTCTGCAGCTTCTCACATCTAACACTACTGAGTATAAGGAGAGTCAGTGTACTGATATCTACTCCTGTCTAGCTGCTTGTAAACTGCACAAAGAGGAGTCTGCAGCTTCTCACAGCTAACACTACTGAGTATAAGGAGAGTCAGTGTACTGGTATCCACTCCTGTCTAGCTGCTTGTACACTGCACAGAGAGTAGTCTGCAGCTTCTCACAGCTAACACTACTGAGTATAAGGAGAGTCAGTGTACTGGTATCTACTCCAGACTAGCTGCTTGTACACTGCACAGAGAGGAGTCTGCAGCTTCTCACAGCTAACACAGACTATAAGGAGAGTCTGTGTACTGGTATCTACTCCTGACTAGCTGCTTGTACCCGGCACAGAGAGGAGTCTGCAGCTTCTCACAGCTAACACTGCTCAGTATAAGTAGAGTCAGTGTACTGGTATCTACTCCAGACTAGCTGCTTGTACACTGCACAAAGAGGAGCCTGCAGCTTCTCACAGCTAACACTACAGAGTATAAGGAGAGTCTGTGTACTGGTATCTACTCCAGACTAGCTGCTTGTACACTGCACAGAGAGGAGTCTGCAGCTTCTCACAGCTAACACAGACTATAAGGAGAGTCTGTGTACTGGTATCTACTCCTGACTAGCTGCTTGTACCCGGCACAGAGAGGAGTCTGCAGCTTCTCACAGCTAACACTGCTCAGTATAAGTAGAGTCAGTGTACTGGTATCTACTCCAGACTAGCTGCTTGTACACTGCACAAAGAGGAGCCTGCAGCTTCTCACAGCTAACACTACAGAGTATAAGGAGACTCTGTGTACTGATATCTACTCCTGACTAGCTGCTTGTACACTGCACAAAGAGAAGTCTGCAGCTTCTCACAGCTAACACTACAGAGTATAAGGAGAGTCTGTGTACTAATATCTACTCCTTACTAGCTGCTTGTACACTGCACAAAGAGGAGTCTGCAGCTTCTCACAGCTAACACTACTCAGTATAAGGAGAGTCTGTGTACTGGTATCTACTCCTGACTAGCTGCTTGTACACTGCACAAAGAGTAGTCTGCAGCTTCTCACAGCTAACACTACTGAGTATAAGGAGAGTCTGTGTACTGATATCTACTCCTGACTAGCTGCTTGTACACTGCACAAAGAGGAGTCTGCAGCTTCTCACAACTAACACTACTCAGTATAAGGAGAGTCTGTGTACTGGTATCTACTCCTGACTAGCTGCTTGTACCCTGCAGAGAGAGGAGTCTGCAGCTTCTCACAGCTAACACTACTGAGTATAAGGAGAGTCTGTGTACTGGTATCTACTCCTGACTAGCTGCTTGTACACTGCACAAAGAGGAGTCTGCAGCTTCTCACATCTAACACTACTGAGTATAAGGAGAGTCAGTGTACTGGTATCCACTCCTGTCTAGCTGCTTGTACACTGCACAGAGAGTAGTCTGCAGCTTCTCACAGCTAACACAGACTATAAGGAGAGTCAGTGTACTGGTATCTACTCCTGACTAGCTGCTTGTACACTGCACAGAGATGAGTCTGCAGCTTCTCACAGCTAACACAGACTATAAGGAGAGTCTGTGTACTGGTATCTACTCCAGACTAGCTGCTTGTACACTACACAGAGAGGAGTCTGCAGCTTCTCACATCTAACACTACTGAGTATAAGGAGAGTCAGTGTACTGGTATCTACTCCTGACTAGCTGCTTGTACACTGCACAAAGAGGAGTCTGCAGCTTCACACAGCTAACACTACAGAGTATAAAGAGTGTCTGTGTACTGATATCTACTCCTGACTAGCTGCTTGTACACTGCACAAAGAGGAGTCTGCAGCTTCACACAGCTAACACTACAGAGTATAAGGAGAGTCTGTGTACTGGTATCTACTCCTGACTAGCTGCTTGTACACTGCACAGAGAGGAGTCTGCAGCTTCTCACAGCTAACACTACTGAGTATAAGGAGAGTCTGTGTACTGATATCTATTCCTGACTAGCTGCTTGTACACTGCACAAAGAGGAGTTTGCAGCTTCTCACAGCTAACACTACTCAGTATAAGGAGAGTCAGTGTACTGGTATCTACTCCTGTCTAGCTGCATGTACACTGCAAAGAGAGGAGTCTGCAGCTTCTCACATCTAACACTACTGAGTATAAGGAGAGTCAGTGTACTGGTATCTACTCCTGACTAGCTGCTTGTAAACTGCACAGAGAAGAGTCTGCAGCTTCTCACAGCTAACACTACTGAGTATAAGGAGAGTCAGTGTACTGGTATCCACTTCTGTCTAGCTGCTTGTACACTGCACAGAGAGGAGTCTGCAGCTTCTCACAGCTAACACAGACTATAAGGAGAGTCAGTGTACTGGTATCTACTCCAGACTAGCTGCTTGTACACTGCACAGAGAGGAGTCTGCAGCTTCTCACAGCTAACACAGACTATAAGGAGAGTCAGTGTACTGGTATCTACTCCAGACTAGCTGCTTGTACACTGCACAGAGAGGAGTCTGCAGCTTCTCACAGCTAACACAGACTATAAGGAGAGTCTGTGTACTGGTATCTACTCCTGACTAGCTGCTTGTACCCGGCACAGAGAGGAGTCTGCAGCTTCTCACAGCTAACACTGCTCAGTATAAGTAGAGTCAGTGTACTGGTATCTACTCCAGACTAGCTGCTTGTACACTGCACAAAGAGGAGCCTGCAGCTTCTCACAGCTAACACTACAGAGTATAAGGAGACTCTGTGTACTGATATCTACTCCTGACTAGCTGCTTGTACACTGCACAAAGAGGAGTCTGCAGCTTCTCACAGCTAACACTACAGAGTATAAGGAGAGTCTGTGTACTGATATCTACTCCTGACTAGCTGCTTGTACACTACACAAAGAGGAGTCTGCAGCTTCTCACAGCTAACACTACAGAGTATAAGGAGAGTCTGTGTACTAATATCTACTCCTTACTAGCTGCTTGTACACTGCACAAAGAGGAGTCTGCAGCTTCTCACAGCTAACACTACTCAGTATAAGGAGAGTCTGTGTACTGGTATCTACTCCTGACTAGCTGCTTGTACACTGCACAAAGAGTAGTCTGCAGCTTCTCACAGCTAACACTACTGAGTATAAGGAGAGTCTGTGTACTGATATCTACTCCTGACTAGCTGCTTGTACACTGCACAAAGAGGAGTCTGCAGCTTCTCACAACTAACACTACTCAGTATAAGGAGAGTCTGTGTACTGGTATCTACTCCTGACTAGCTGCTTGTACCCTGCAGAGAGAGGAGTCTGCAGCTTCTCACAGCTAACACTACTGAGTATAAGGAGAGTCTGTGTACTGGTATCTACTCCTGACTAGCTGCTTGTACACTGCACAAAGAGGAGTCTGCAGCTTCTCACATCTAACACTACTGAGTATAAGGAGAGTCAGTGTACTGGTATCCACTCCTGTCTAGCTGCTTGTACACTGCACAGAGAGTAGTCTGCAGCTTCTCACAGCTAACACAGACTATAAGGAGAGTCAGTGTACTGGTATCTACTCCTGACTAGCTGCTTGTACACTGCACAGAGATGAGTCTGCAGCTTCTCACAGCTAACACAGACTATAAGGAGAGTCTGTGTACTGGTATCTACTCCAGACTAGCTGCTTGTACACTACACAGAGAGGAGTCTGCAGCTTCTCACATCTAACACTACTGAGTATAAGGAGAGTCAGTGTACTGGTATCTACTCCTGACTAGCTGCTTGTACACTGCACAAAGAGGAGTCTGCAGCTTCACACAGCTAACACTACAGAGTATAAAGAGTGTCTGTGTACTGATATCTACTCCTGACTAGCTGCTTGTACACTGCACAAAGAGGAGTCTGCAGCTTCACACAGCTAACACTACAGAGTATAAGGAGAGTCTGTGCACTGGTATCTACTCCTGACTAGCTGCTTGTACACTGCACAGAGAGGAGTCTGCAGCTTCTCACAGCTAACACTACTGAGTATAAGGAGTGTCTGTGTACTGATATCTATTCCTGACTAGCTGCTTGTACACTGCACAAAGAGGAGTTTGCAGCTTCTCACATCTAACACTACTGAGTATAAGGAGAGTCAGTGTACTGATATCTACTCCTGTCTAGCTGCTTGTAAACTGCACAGAGAAGAGTCTGCAGCTTCTCACAGCTAACACTACTGAGTATAAGGAGAGTCAGTGTACTGGTATCCACTTCTGTCTAGCTGCTTGTACACTGCACAGAGAGGAGTCTGCAGCTTCTCACAGCTAACACAGACTATAAGGAGAGTCAGTGTACTGGTATCTACTCCAGACTAGCTGCTTGTACACTGCACAGAGAGGAGTCTGCAGCTTCTCACAGCTAACACAGACTATAAGGAGAGTCAGTGTACTGGTATCTACTCCAGACTAGCTGCTTGTACACTGCACAGAGAGGAGTCTGCAGCTTCTCACAGCTAACACTACTGAGTATAAGGAGAGTCTGTGTACTGATATCTACTCCTGACTAGCTGCTTGTACACTGCACAGAGAGGAGTCTGCAGCTTCTCACAGCTAACACTACTGAGTATAAGGAGAGTCTGTGTACTGGTATCCACTCCTGTCTAGCTGCTTGTACACTGCACAGAGAGTAGTCTGCAGCTTCTCACAGCTAACACAGACTATAAGGAGAGTCAGTGTACTGGTATCTACTCCAGACTAGCTGCTTGTACACTGCACAGAGAGGAGTCTGCAGCTTCTCACAGCTAACACAGACTATAAGGAGAGTCAGTGTACTGGTATCTACTCCAGACTAGCTGCTTGTACACTGCACAGAGAGCAGTCTGCAGCTTCTCACAGCTAACACAGACTATAAGGAGAGTCTGTGTACTGGTATCTACTCCTGACTAGCTGCTTGTACACTGCACAGAGAGGAGTCTGCAGCTTCTCACAGCTAACACTACTGAGTATAAGGAGAGTCAGTGTACGGGTACCCACTCCTGTCTAGCTGCTTGTACACTGCACAGAGAGGAGTCTGCAGCTTCTCACAGCTAACACTACTGAGTATAAGGAGAGTCTTTGTACTGATATCTACTCCTGACTAGCTGCATGTACACTGCACAGAGAGGAGTCTGCTGCTTCTCACAGCTAACACTACTCAGTATAAGGAGAGTCAGTGTACTGGTATCTACTCCTGACTAGCTGCTTGTACACTGCACAAAGAGGAGTCTGCAGCTTCACACAGCTAACACTACAGAGTATAAAGAGTGTCTGTGTACTGATATCTACTCCTGACTAGCTGCTTGTACACTGCACAAAGAGGAGTCTGCAGCTTCACACAGCTAACACTACAGAGTATAAGGAGAGTCTGTGTACTGGTATCTACTCCTGACTAGCTGCTTGTACACTGCACAGAGAGGAGTCTGCAGCTTCTCACAGCTAACACTACTGAGTATAAGGAGAGTCTGTGTACTGATATCTATTCCTGACTAGCTGCTTGTACACTACACAAAGAGGAGTCTGCAGCTTCTCACAGCTAACACTACTCAGTATAAGGAGAGTCAGTGTACTGGTATCTACTCCTGTCTAGCTGCATGTACACTGCAAAGAGAGGAGTCTGCAGCTTCTCACATCTAACACTACTGAGTATAAGGAGAGTCAGTGTACTGATATCTACTCCTGTCTAGCTGCTTGTAAACTGCACAGAGAAGAGTCTGCAGCTTCTCACAGCTAACACTACTGAGTATAAGGAGAGTCAGTGTACTGGTATCCACTTCTGTCTAGCTGCTTGTACACTGCACAGAGAGGAGTCTGCAGCTTCTCACAGCTAACACTACTGAGTATAAGGAGAGTCTGTGTACTGGTATCCACTCCTGTCTAGCTGCTTGTACACTGCACAGAGAGTAGTCTGCAGCTTCTCACAGCTAACACAGACTATAAGGAGAGTCAGTGTACTGGTATCTACTCCAGACTAGCTGCTTGTACACTGCACAGAGAGGAGTCTGCAGCTTCTCACAGCTAACACAGACTATAAGGAGAGTCAGTGTACTGGTATCTACTCCAGACTAGCTGCTTGTACACTGCACAGAGAGCAGTCTGCAGCTTCTCACAGCTAACACAGACTATAAGGAGAGTCTGTGTACAGGTATCTTCTCCTGACTAGCTGCTTGTACACTACACAGAGAGGAGTCTGCAGCTTCTCACAGCTAACACTACTGAGTATAAGGAGAGTCAGTGTACGGGTACCCACTCCTGTCTAGCTGCTTGTACACTGCACAGAGAGGAGTCTGCAGCTTCTCACAGCTAACACTACTGAGTATAAGGAGAGTCTTTGTACTGATATCTACTCCTGACTAGCTGCATGTACACTGCACAGAGAGGAGTCTGCTGCTTCTCACAGCTAACACTACTCAGTATAAGGAGAGTCAGTGTACTGGTATCTACTCCTGACTAGCTGCTTGTACACTGCACAGAGAGGAGTCTGTAGCTTCTCACAGCTAACACTACTGAGTATAAGGAGAGTCAGTGTACTGGTATCCACTCTTGTCTAGCTGCTTGTACACTGCACAGAGAGGAGTCTGCAGCTTCTCACAGCTAACACTACTAAGTATAAGTAGAGTCAGTGTACTGATATCTACTCCTGACTAGCTGCTTGTACCCTGCAGAGAGAGGAGTCTGCAGCTTCTCACAGCTAACACTACTGAGTATAAGGAGAGTCTGTGTACTGGTATCTACTCCTGACTAGCTGCTTGTACCCTGCAAAGAGAGGAGTCTGCAGCTTCTCACAACTAACACTACTCAGTATAAGGAGAGTCAGTGTACTGGTATCTACTCCAGACTAGCTGCTTGTACACTGCACAGAGAGCAGTCTGCAGCTTCTCACAGCTAACACAGACTATAAGGAGAGTCTGTGTACTGGTATCTACTCCTGACTAGCTGCTTGTACACTGCACAGAGAGGAGTCTGCAGCTTCTCACAGCTAACACTACTGAGTATAAGGAGAGTCTGTGTACTGGTATCCACTCCTGTCTAGCTGCTTGTACACTGCACAGAGAGGAGTCTGCAGCTTCTCACAGCTAACACAGACTATAAGGAGAGTCAGTGTACTGGTATCTACTCCAGACTAGCTGCTTGTACACTGCACAGAGAGGAGTCTGCCGCTTCTCACAGCTAACACAGACTATAAGGAGAGTCAGTGTACTGGTATCTACTCCAGACTAGCTGCTTGTACACTGCACAGAGAGGAGTCTGCAGCTTCTCACAGCTAACACAGACTATAAGGAGAGTCTGTGTACTGGTATCTACTCCTGACTAGCTGCTTGTACCCGGCACAGAGAGGAGTCTGCAGCTTCTCACATCTAACACTACTGAGTATAAGGAGAGTCAGTGTACTGGTATCTACTCCTGTCTAGCTGCTTGTACACTGCACAAAGAGGAGTCTGCAGCTTCTCACAGCTAACACTACAGAGTATAAAGAGTGTCTGTGTACTGATATCTACTCCTGACTAGCTACTTGTACACTGCAAAGAGAGGAGTCTGCAGCTTCTCACAGCTAACACTACTCAGTATAAGGAGAGTCAGTGTACTGGTATGTACTCCTGTCTAGCTGCTTGTACACTGCACAGAGAGGAGTCTGCAGCTTCTCACAGCTAACACTACTGAGTATAAGGAGAGTCAGTGTACGGGTATCCACTCCTGTCTAGCTGCTTGTACACTGCACAGAGAGGAGTCTGCAGCTTCTCACAGCTAACACTACTGAGTATAAGGAGAGTCTTTGTACTGATATCTACTCCTGACTAGCTGCATGTACACTGCACAGAGAGGAGTCTGCTGCTTCTCACAGCTAACACTACTCAGTATAAGGAGAGTCAGTGTACTGGTATCTACTCCTGACTAGCTGCTTGTACACTGCACAGAGAGGAGTCTGTAGCTTCTCACAGCTAACACTACTGAGTATAAGGAGAGTCAGTGTACTGGAATCCACTCTTGTCTAGCTGCTTGTACACTGCACAGAGAGGAGTCTGCAGCTTCTCACAGCTAACACTACTAAGTATAAGTAGAGTCAGTGTACTGATATCTACTCCTGACTAGCTGCTTGTACCCTGCAGAGAGAGGAGTCTGCAGCTTCTCACAGCTAACACTACTGAGTATAAGGAGAGTCTGTGTACTGGTATCTACTCCTGACTAGCTGCTTGTACCCTGCAGAGAGAGGAGTCTGCAGCTTCTCACAGCTAACACTACTGAGTATAAGGAGAGTCTGTGTACTGGTATCTACTCCTGACTAGCTGCTTGTACCCTGCACAGAGAGGAGTCTGCAGCTTCTCACAACTAACACTACTCAGTATAAGGAGAGCCAGTGTACTGATATCTACTCCTGACTAGCTGCATGTACACTGCAAAGAGAGGAGTCTGCAGCTTCTCACATCTAACACTACTGAGTATAAGGAGAGTCAGTGTACTGGTATCTACTCCTGTCTAGCTGCTTGTACACTGCACAGAGAGGAGTCTGCAGCTTCTCACAGCTAACACTACTGAGTATAAGTAGAGTCAGTGTACTGGTATCTACTCCTGTCTAGCTGCTTGTACACTGCACAGAGAGGAGTCTGCAGCTTTTCACAGCTAACACAGACGATAAGGAGAGTCAGTGTACTGGTATCTACTCCAGACTAGCTGCTTGTACACTGCACAGAGAGGAGTCTGCAGCTTCTCACAGCTAACACAGACTATAAGGAGAGTCTGTGTACTGGTATCTACTCCAGACTAGCTGCTTGTACACTACACAGAGAGGATTCTGCAGCTTCTCAAATCTAACACTACTGAGTATAAGTAGAGTCAGTGTACTGGTATCTACTCCTGACTAGCTGCTTGTACACTGCACAGAGAGGAGTCTGCAGCTTCTCACAGCTAACACTACTGAGTATAAGGAGAGTCAGTGTACTGGTATCTACTCCTGTCTAGCTGCATGTACACTGCAAAGAGAGGAGTCTGCAGCATCTCACATCTAACACTACTGAGTATAAGGAGAGTCAGTGTACTGATATCTACTCCTGTCTAGCTGCTTGTACACTGCACAGAGAGGAGTCTGCAGCTTCTCACAGCTAACACTACTGAGTATAAGGAGAGTCAGTGTACTGGTGTCCACTCCTGTCTAGCTGCTTGTACACTGCACAGAGAGGAGTCTGCAGCTTCTCACAGCTAACACAGACTATAAGGAGAGTCAGTGTACTGGTATCTACTCCAGACTAGCTGCTTGTACACTGCACAGAGAGGAGTCTGCAGCTTCTCACAGCTAACACAGACTATAAGGAGAGTCAGTGTACTGGTATCTACTCCAGACTAGCTTCTTGTACACTGCACAGAGAGGAGTCTGCAGCTTCTCAAATCTAACACTACTGAGTATAAGGAGAGTCAGTGTACTGGTATCTACTCCTGTCTAGCTGCTTGTACACTGCACAAAGAGGAGTCTGCAGCTTCTCACAGCTAACACTACAGAGTATAAGGAGAGTCTGTGTACTGTTATCTACTCCTGACTAGCTACTTGTACACTGCAAAGAGAGGAGTCTGCAGCTTCTCACAGCTAACACTACTGAGTATAAGGAGAGTCAGTGTACGGGTATCCACTCCTGTCTAGCTGCTTGTACACTGCACAGAGAGGAGTCTGCAGCTTCTCACAGCTAACACTACTGAGTATAAGGAGAGTCTTTGTACTGATCTCTACTCCTGACTAGCTGCATGTACACTGCACAGAGAGGAGTCTGCTGCTTCTCACAGCTAACACTACTCAGTATAAGGAGAGTCAGTGTACTGGTATCTACTCCTGACTAGCTGCTTGTACACTGCACAGAGAGGAGTCTGTAGCTTCTCACAGCTAACACTACTGAGTATAAGGAGAGTCAGTGTACTGGTATCCACTCTTGTCTAGCTGCTTGTACACTGCACAGAGAGGAGTCTGCAGCTTCTCACAGCTAACACTACTAAGTATAAGTAGAGTCAGTGTACTGATATCTACTCCTGACTAGCTGCTTGTACCCTGCAGAGAGAGGAGTCTGCAGCTTCTCACAGCTAACACTACTGAGTATAAGGAGAGTCTGTGTACTGGTATCTACTCCTGACTAGCTGCTTGTACCCTGCAAAGAGAGGAGTCTGCAGCTTCTCACAACTAACACTACTCAGTATAAGGAGAGTCAGTGTACTGGTATCTACTCCAGACTAGCTGCTTGTACACTGCACAGAGAGCAGTCTGCAGCTTCTCACAGCTAACACAGACTATAAGGAGAGTCTGTGTACTGGTATCTACTCCTGACTAGCTGCTTGTACACTGCACAGAGAGGAGTCTGCAGCTTCTCACAGCTAACACTACTGAGTATAAGGAGAGTCTGTGTACTGGTATCCACTCCTTTCTAGCTGCTTGTACACTGCACAGAGAGTATTCTGCAGCTTCTCACAGCTAACACAGACTATAAGGAGAGTCAGTGTACTGGTATCTACTCCAGACTAGCTGCTTGTACACTGCACAGAGAGGAGTCTGCCGCTTCTCACAGCTAACACAGACTATAAGGAGAGTCAGTGTACTGGTATCTACTCCAGACTAGCTGCTTGTACACTGCACAGAGAGGAGTCTGCAGCTTCTCACAGCTAACACAGACTATAAGGAGAGTCTGTGTACTGGTATCTACTCCTGACTAGCTGCTTGTACCCGGCACAGAGAGGAGTCTGCAGCTTCTCACATCTAACACTACTGAGTATAAGGAGAGTCAGTGTACTGGTATCTACTCCTGTCTAGCTGCTTGTACCCTGCACAAAGAGGAGTCTGCAGCTTCTCACAGCTAACACTACAGAGTATAAAGAGTGTCTGTGTACTGATATCTACTTCTGACTAGCTACTTGTACACTGCAAAGAGAGGAGTCTGCAGCTTCTCACAGCTAACACTACTCAGTATAAGGAGAGTCAGTGTACTGGTATCTACTCCTGTCTAGCTGCTTGTACACTGCACAGAGAGGAGTCTGCAGCTTCTCACAGCTAACACTACTGAGTATAAGGAGAGTCAGTGTACGGGTATCCACTCCTGTCTAGCTGCTTGTACACTGCACAGAGAGGAGTCTGCAGCTTCTCACAGCTAACACTACTGAGTATAAGGAGAGTCTTTGTACTGATATCTACTCCTGACTAGCTGCATGTACACTGCACAGAGAGGAGTCTGCTGCTTCTCACAGCTAACACTACTCAGTATAAGGAGAGTCAGTGTACTGGTATCTACTCCTGACTAGCTGCTTGTACACTGCACAGAGAGGAGTCTGTAGCTTCTCACAGCTAACACTACTGAGTATAAGGAGAGTCAGTGTACTGGAATCCACTCTTGTCTAGCTGCTTGTACACTGCACAGAGAGGAGTCTGCAGCTTCTCACAGCTAACACTACTAAGTATAAGTAGAGTCAGTGTACTGATATCTACTCCTGACTAGCTGCTTGTACCCTGCAGAGAGAGGAGTCTGCAGCTTCTCACAGCTAACACTACTGAGTATAAGGAGAGTCTGTGTACTGGTATCTACTCCTGACTAGCTGCTTGTACCCTGCAGAGAGAGGAGTCTGCAGCTTCTCACAGCTAACACTACTGAGTATAAGGAGAGTCTGTGTACTGGTATCTACTCCTGACTAGCTGCTTGTACCCTGCACAGAGAGGAGTCTGCAGCTTCTCACAACTAACACTACTCAGTATAAGGAGAGCCAGTGTACTGATATCCACTCCTGACTAGCTGCATGTACACTGCAAAGAGAGGAGTCTGCAGCTTCTCACATCTAACACTACTGAGTATAAGGAGAGTCAGTGTACTGGTATCTACTCCTGTCTAGCTGCTTGTACACTGCACAGAGAGGAGTCTGCAGCTTCTCACAGCTAACACTACTGAGTATAAGTAGAGTCAGTGTACTGGTATCTACTCCTGTCTAGCTGCTTGTACACTGCACAGAGAGGAGTCTGCAGCTTTTCACAGCTAACACAGACGATAAGGAGAGTCAGTGTACTGGTATCTACTCCAGACTAGCTGCTTGTACACTGCACAGAGAGGAGTCTGCAGCTTCTCACAGCTAACACAGACTATAAGGAGAGTCTGTGTACTGGTATCTACTCCAGACTAGCTGCTTGTACACTACACAGAGAGGATTCTGCAGCTTCTCAAATCTAACACTACTGAGTATAAGTAGAGTCAGTGTACTGGTATCTACTCCTGACTAGCTGCTTGTACACTGCACAGAGAGGAGTCTGCAGCTTCTCACAGCTAACACTACTGAGTATAAGGAGAGTCAGTGTACTGGTATCTACTCCTGTCTAGCTGCATGTACACTGCAAAGAGAGGAGTCTGCAGCTTCTCACATCTAACACTACTGAGTATAAGGAGAGTCAGTGTACTGATATCTACTCCTGTCTAGCTGCTTGTAAACTGCACAGAGAGGAGTCTGCAGCTTCTCACAGCTAACACTACTGAGTATAAGGAGAGTCAGTGTACTGGTATCCACTCCTGTCTAGCTGCTTGTACACTGCACAGAGAGGAGTCTGCAGCTTCTCACAGCTAACACAGACTATAAGGAGAGTCTGTGTACTGGTATCTACTCCTGACTAGCTGCTTGTACCCGGCACAGAGAGGAGTCTGCAGCTTCTCACAGCTAACACTACTGAGTATAAGGAGAGTCTGTGTACTGGTATCCACTCCTGTCTAGCTGCTTGTACACTGCACAGAGAGTAGTCTGCAGCTTCTCACAGCTAACACAGACTATAAGGAGAGTCAGTGTACTGGTATCTACTCCAGACTAGCTGCTTGTACACTGCACAGAGAGGAGTCTGCAGCTTCTCACAGCTAACACAGACTATAAGGAGAGTCAGTGTACTGGTATCTACTCCAGACTAGCTTCTTGTACACTGCACAGAGAGCAGTCTGCAGCTTCTCACAGCTAACACAGACTATAAGGAGAGTCTGTGTACTGGTATCTACTCCTGACTAGCTGCTTGTACACTGCACAGAGAGGAGTCTGCAGCTTCTCACAGCTAACACTACTGAGTATAAGGAGAGTCTGTGTACTGGTATCCACTCCTGTCTAGCTGCTTGTACTCTGCACAGAGAGTAGTCTGCAGCTTCTCACAGCTAACACAGACTATAAGGAGAGTCAGTGTACTGGTATCTACTCCAGACTAGCTGCTTGTACACTGCACAGAGAGGAGTCTGCAGCTTCTCACAGCTAACACAGACTATAAGGAGAGTCAGTGTACTGGTATCTACTCCAGACTAGCTGCTTGTACACTGCACAGAGAGGAGTCTGCAGCTTCTCACAGCTAACACAGACTATAAGGAGAGTCTGTGTACTGGTATCTACTCCTGACTAGCTGCTTGTACCCGGCACAGAGAGGAGTCTGCAGCTTCTCAAATCTAACACTACTGAGTATAAGGAGAGTCAGTGTACTGGTATCTACTCCTGTCTAGCTGCTTGTACACTGCACAAAGAGGAGTCTGCAGCTTCTCACAGCTAACACTACAGAGTATAAGGAGAGTCTGTGTACTGTTATCTACTCCTCACTAGCTACTTGTACACTGCAAAGAGAGGAGTCTGCAGCTTCTCACAGCTAACACTACTCAGTATAAGGAGAGTCAGTGTACTGGTATCTACTCCTGTCTAGCTGCTTGTACACTGCACAGAGAGGAGTCTGCAGCTTCTCACAGCTATCACTACTGAGTATAAGGAGAGTCAGTGTACGGGTATCCACTCCTGTCTAGCTGCTTGTACACTGCACAGAGAGGAGTCTGCAGCTTCTCACAGCTAACACTACTGAGTATAAGGAGAGTCTTTGTACTGATATCTACTCCTGACTAGCTGCATGTACACTGCACAGAGAGGAGTCTGCTGCTTCTCACAGCTAACACTACTCAGTATAAGGAGAGTCAGTGTACTGGTATCTACTCCTGACTAGCTGCTTGTACACTGCACAGAGAGGAGTCTGTAGCTTCTCACAGCTAACACTACTGAGTATAAGGAGAGTCAGTGTACTGGTATCCACTCTTGTCTAGCTGCTTGTACACTGCACAGAGAGGAGTCTGCAGCTTCTCACAGCTAACACTACTAAGTATAAGTAGAGTCAGTGTACTGATATCTACTCCTGACTAGCTGCTTGTACCCTGCAGAGAGAGGAGTCTGCAGCTTCTCACAGCTAACACTACTGAGTATAAGGAGAGTCTGTGTACTGGTATCTACTCCTGACTAGCTGCTTGTACCCTGCACAGAGAGGAGTCTGTAGCTTCTCACAGCTAACACTACTGAGTATAAGGAGAGTCAGTGTACTGGTATCCACTCTTGTCTAGCTGCTTGTACACTGCACAGAGAGGAGTCTGCAGCTTCTCACAGCTAACACTACTAAGTATAAGTAGAGTCAGTGTACTGATATCTACTCCTGACTAGCTGCTTGTACCCTGCAGAGAGAGGAGTCTGCAGCTTCTCACAGCTAACACTACTGAGTATAAGGAGAGTCTGTGTACTGGTATCTACTCCTGACTAGCTGCTTGTACCCTGCAAAGAGAGGAGTCTGCAGCTTCTCACAACTAACACTACTCAGTATAAGGAGAGCCAGTGTACTGATATCTACTCCTGACTAGCTGCATGTACACTGCAAAGAGAGGAGTCTGCAGCTTCTCACATCTAACACTACTGAGTATAAGGAGAGTCAGTGTACTGGTATCTACTCCTGTCTAGCTGCTTGTACACTGCACAGAGAGGAGTCTGCAGCTTCTCACAGCTAACACTACTGAGTATAAGTAGAGTCAGTGTACTGGTATCTACTCCTGTGTAGCTGCTTGTACACTGCACAGAGAGGAGTCTGCAGCTTCTCACAGCTAACACAGACGATAAGGAGAGTCAGTGTACTGGTATCTACTCCAGACTAGCTGCTTGTACACTGCACAGAGAGGAGTCTGCAGCTTCTCACAGCTAACACAGACTATAAGGAGAGTTTGTGTACTGGTATCTACTCCTGACTAGCTGCTTGTACCCGGCACAGAGAGGAGTCTGCAGCTTCTCACAGCTAACACTACTCAGTATAAGTAGAGTCAGTGTACTGGTATCTACTCCAGACTAGCTGCTTGTACACTGCACAAAGAGGAGTCTGCAGCTTCTCACAGCTAACACTACAGAGTATAAAGAGACTCTGTGTACTGATATCTACTCCTGACTAGCTGCTTGTACACTGCACAAAGAGGAGTCTGCAGCTTCTCACAGCTAACACTACAGAGTATAAGGAGAGTCTGTGTACTGATATCTACTCCTGACTAGCTGCTTGTACACTGCACAAAGAGGAGTCTGCAGCTTCTCACAGCTAACACTACAGAGTATAAGGAGAGTCTGTGTACTGTTATCTACTCCTCACTAGCTACTTGTACACTGCAAAGAGAGGAGTCTGCAGCTTCTCACAGCTAACACTACTCAGTATAAGGAGAGTCAGTGTACTGGTATCTACTCCTGTCTAGCTGCTTGTACACTGCACAGAGAGGAGTCTGCAGCTTCTCACAGCTATCACTACTGAGTATAAGGAGAGTCAGTGTACGGGTATCCACTCCTGTCTAGCTGCTTGTACACTGCACAGAGAGGAGTCTGCAGCTTCTCACAGCTAACACTACTGAGTATAAGGAGAGTCTTTGTACTGATATCTACTCCTGACTAGCTGCATGTACACTGCACAGAGAGGAGTCTGCTGCTTCTCACAGCTAACACTACTCAGTATAAGGAGAGTCAGTGTACTGGTATCTACTCCTGACTAGCTGCTTGTACACTGCACAGAGAGGAGTCTGTAGCTTCTCACAGCTAACACTACTGAGTATAAGGAGAGTCAGTGTACTGGTATCCACTCTTGTCTAGCTGCTTGTACACTGCACAGAGAGGAGTCTGCAGCTTCTCACAGCTAACACTACTAAGTATAAGTAGAGTCAGTGTACTGATATCTACTCCTGACTAGCTGCTTGTACCCTGCAGAGAGAGGAGTCTGCAGCTTCTCACAGCTAACACTACTGAGTATAAGGAGAGTCTGTGTACTGGTATCTACTCCTGACTAGCTGCTTGTACCCTGCACAGAGAGGAGTCTGTAGCTTCTCACAGCTAACACTACTGAGTATAAGGAGAGTCAGTGTACTGGTATCCACTCTTGTCTAGCTGCTTGTACACTGCACAGAGAGGAGTCTGCAGCTTCTCACAGCTAACACTACTAAGTATAAGTAGAGTCAGTGTACTGATATCTACTCCTGACTAGCTGCTTGTACCCTGCAGAGAGAGGAGTCTGCAGCTTCTCACAGCTAACACTACTGAGTATAAGGAGAGTCTGTGTACTGGTATCTACTCCTGACTAGCTGCTTGTACCCTGCAAAGAGAGGAGTCTGCAGCTTCTCACAACTAACACTACTCAGTATAAGGAGAGCCAGTGTACTGATATCTACTCCTGACTAGCTGCATGTACACTGCAAAGAGAGGAGTCTGCAGCTTCTCACATCTAACACTACTGAGTATAAGGAGAGTCAGTGTACTGGTATCTACTCCTGTCTAGCTGCTTGTACACTGCACAGAGAGGAGTCTGCAGCTTCTCACAGCTAACACTACTGAGTATAAGTAGAGTCAGTGTACTGGTATCTACTCCTGTGTAGCTGCTTGTACACTGCACAGAGAGGAGTCTGCAGCTTCTCACAGCTAACACAGACGATAAGGAGAGTCAGTGTACTGGTATCTACTCCAGACTAGCTGCTTGTACACTGCACAGAGAGGAGTCTGCAGCTTCTCACAGCTAACACAGACTATAAGGAGAGTTTGTGTACTGGTATCTACTCCTGACTAGCTGCTTGTACCCGGCACAGAGAGGAGTCTGCAGCTTCTCACAGCTAACACTACTCAGTATAAGTAGAGTCAGTGTACTGGTATCTACTCCAGACTAGCTGCTTGTACACTGCACAAAGAGGAGTCTGCAGCTTCTCACAGCTAACACTACAGAGTATAAAGAGACTCTGTGTACTGATATCTACTCCTGACTAGCTGCTTGTACACTGCACAAAGAGGAGTCTGCAGCTTCTCACAGCTAACACTACAGAGTATAAGGAGAGTCTGTGTACTGATATCTACTCCTGACTAGCTGCTTGTACACTGCACAAAGAGGAGTCTGCAGCTTCTCACAGCTAACACTACAGAGTATAAGGAGAGTCTGTGTACTGATATCTACTCCTTACTAGCTGCTTGTACACTGCACAAAGAGGAGTCTGCAGCTTCTCACAGCTAACGCTACTCAGTATAAGGAGAGTCTGTGTACTGGTATCTACTCCTGACTAGCTGCTTGTACACTGCACAAAGAGTAGTCTGCAGCTTCTCACAGCTAACACTACTGAGTATAAGGAGAGTCTGTGTACTGATATCTACTCCTGACTAGCTGCTTGTACACTGCACAAAGAGGAGTCTGCAGCTTCTCACAACTAACACTACTCAGTATAAGGAGAGTCTGTGTACTGGTATCTACTCCTGACTAGCTGCTTGTACCCTGCAGAGAGAGGAGTCTGCAGCTTCTCACAGCTAACACTACTGAGTATAAGGAGAGTCTGTGTACTGGTATATACTCCTGACTAGCTGCTTGTACCCTGCAGAGAGAGGAGTCTGCAGCTTCTCACAGCTAACACTACTGAGTATAAGGAAAGTCTGTGTACTGGTATCTACTCCTGACTAGCTGCATGTACACTGCAAAGAGAGGAGTCTGCAGCTTCTCACAGCTAACAGTACAGAGTATAAGGAGAGTCAGTGTACTGGTATCCACTCCTGTCTAGCTGCTTGTACACTGCACAGAGAGTAGTCTGCAGCTTCTCACAGCTAACACAGACTATAAGGAGAGTCAGTGTACTGGTATCTACTCCTGACTAGCTGCTTGTACACTGCACAGAGAGGAGTCTGCAGCTTCTCACAGCTAACACAGACTATAAGGAGAGTCTGTGTACTGGTATCTACTCCAGACTAGCTGCTTGTACACTACACAGAGAGGAGTCTGCAGCTTCTCACATCTAACACTACTGAGTATAAGGAGAGTCAGTGTACTGGTATCTACTCCTGACTAGCTGCTTGTACACTGCACAAAGAGGAGTCTGCAGCTTCACACAGCTAACACTACAGAGTATAAAGAGTGTCTGTGTACTGATATCTACTCCTGACTAGCTGCTTGTACACTGCACAAAGAGGAGTCTGCAGCTTCACACAGCTAACACTACAGAGTATAAGGAGAGTCAGTGTACTGATATCTACTCCTGACTAGCTGCATGTACACTGCAAAGAGAGGAGTCTGCAGCTTCTCACATCTAACACTACTGAGTATAAGGAGAGTCTGTGTACTGGTATCTACTCCTGTCTAGCTGTTTGTACACTGCACAGAGAGGAGTCTGCAGCTTCTCACAGCTAACACTACTGAGTATAAGGAGAGTCAGTGTACTGGTATCTACTCCTGTCTAGCTGCTTGTACACTGCACAGAGAGGAGTCTGCAGCTTCTCACAGCTAACAGTACAGAGTATAAGGAGAGTCTGTGTACTGGTATCTACTCCTGTCTAGCTGCTTGTACCCTGCACAGAGAGGAGTCTGCAGCTTCTCACAGCTAACACTACTGAGTATAAGGAGAGTCAGTGTACTGGTATCTACTCCTGACTAGCTGCTTGTACCCTACACAGAGAGGAGTCTGCAGCTTCTCCCAGCTAACACTACTGAGTATAAGGAGAGTCTGTGTACTGGTATCTACTCCTGACTAGCTGCTTGTACACTGCACAGAGAGGAGTCTGCAGCTTCTCACAGCTAACACTACTGAGTATAAGGAGAGTCTGTGTACTGATATCTATTCCTGACTAGCTGCTTGTACACTGCACAAAGAGGAGTTTGCAGCTTCTCACAGCTAACACTACTCAGTATAAGGAGAGTCAGTGTACTGGTATCTACTCCTGTCTAGCTGCTTGTACACTGCACAGAGAGGAGTCTGCAGCTTCTCACAGCTAACACTACTGAGTATAAGGAGAGTCAGTGTACTGGTATCCACTCCTGTCTAGCTGCTTGTACACTGCACAGAGAGGAGTCTGCAGCTTCTCACAGCTAACACTACTGAGTATAAGGAGAGTCTGTGTACTGGTATCCACTCCTGTCTAGCTGCTTGTACACTGCACAGAGAGGAGTCTGCAGCTTCTCACAGCTAACACAGACTATAAGGAGAGTCAGTGTACTGGTATCTACTCCAGACTAGCTGCTTGTACACTGCACAGAGAGGAGTCTGCAGCTTCTCACAGCTAACACAGACTATAAGGAGAGTCAGTGTACTGGTATCTACTCCAGACTAGCTGCTTGTACACTGCACAGAGAGGAGTCTGCAGCTTCTCATAGCTAACACAGACTATAAGGAGAGTCAGTGTACTGGTATCTACTCCAGACTAGCTGCTTGTACACTGCACAGAGAGGAGTCTGCAGCTTCTCACAGCTAACACAGACTATAAGGAGAGTCAGTGTACTGGTATCCACTCCTGTCTAGCTGCTTGTACACTGCACAGAGAGGAGTCTGCAGCTTCTCACAGCTAACACTACTGAGTATAAGGAGAGTCAGTGTACTGGTATCCACTCTTGTCTAGCTGCTTGTACACTGCACAGAGAGGAGTCTGCAGCTTCTCACAGCTAACACTACTAAGTATAAGTAGAGTCAGTGTACTGATATCTACTCCTGACTAGCTGCTTGTACCCTGCAGAGAGAGGAGTCTGCAGCTTCTCACAGCTAACACTACTGAGTATAAGGAGAGTCTGTGTACTGGTATCTACTCCTGACTAGCTGCTTGTACCCTGCACAGAGAGGAGTCTGTAGCTTCTCACAGCTAACACTACTGAGTATAAGGAGAGTCAGTGTACTGGTATCCACTCTTGTCTAGCTGCTTGTACACTGCACAGAGAGGAGTCTGCAGCTTCTCACAGCTAACACTACTAAGTATAAGTAGAGTCAGTGTACTGATATCTACTCCTGACTAGCTGCTTGTACCCTGCAGAGAGAGGAGTCTGCAGCTTCTCACAGCTAACACTACTGAGTATAAGGAGAGTCTGTGTACTGGTATCTACTCCTGACTAGCTGCTTGTACCCTGCAAAGAGAGGAGTCTGCAGCTTCTCACAACTAACACTACTCAGTATAAGGAGAGCCAGTGTACTGATATCTACTCCTGACTAGCTGCATGTACACTGCAAAGAGAGGAGTCTGCAGCTTCTCACATCTAACACTACTGAGTATAAGGAGAGTCAGTGTACTGGTATCTACTCCTGTCTAGCTGCTTGTACACTGCACAGAGAGGAGTCTGCAGCTTCTCACAGCTAACACTACTGAGTATAAGTAGAGTCAGTGTACTGGTATCTACTCCTGTGTAGCTGCTTGTACACTGCACAGAGAGGAGTCTGCAGCTTCTCACAGCTAACACAGACGATAAGGAGAGTCAGTGTACTGGTATCTACTCCAGACTAGCTGCTTGTACACTGCACAGAGAGGAGTCTGCAGCTTCTCACAGCTAACACAGACTATAAGGAGAGTTTGTGTACTGGTATCTACTCCTGACTAGCTGCTTGTACCCGGCACAGAGAGGAGTCTGCAGCTTCTCACAGCTAACACTACTCAGTATAAGTAGAGTCAGTGTACTGGTATCTACTCCAGACTAGCTGCTTGTACACTGCACAAAGAGGAGTCTGCAGCTTCTCACAGCTAACACTACAGAGTATAAAGAGACTCTGTGTACTGATATCTACTCCTGACTAGCTGCTTGTACACTGCACAAAGAGGAGTCTGCAGCTTCTCACAGCTAACACTACAGAGTATAAGGAGAGTCTGTGTACTGATATCTACTCCTGACTAGCTGCTTGTACACTGCACAAAGAGGAGTCTGCAGCTTCTCACAGCTAACACTACAGAGTATAAGGAGAGTCTGTGTACTGATATCTACTCCTTACTAGCTGCTTGTACACTGCACAAAGAGGAGTCTGCAGCTTCTCACAGCTAACGCTACTCAGTATAAGGAGAGTCTGTGTACTGGTATCTACTCCTGACTAGCTGCTTGTACACTGCACAAAGAGTAGTCTGCAGCTTCTCACAGCTAACACTACTGAGTATAAGGAGAGTCTGTGTACTGATATCTACTCCTGACTAGCTGCTTGTACACTGCACAAAGAGGAGTCTGCAGCTTCTCACAACTAACACTACTCAGTATAAGGAGAGTCTGTGTACTGGTATCTACTCCTGACTAGCTGCTTGTACCCTGCAGAGAGAGGAGTCTGCAGCTTCTCACAGCTAACACTACTGAGTATAAGGAGAGTCTGTGTACTGGTATATACTCCTGACTAGCTGCTTGTACCCTGCAGAGAGAGGAGTCTGCAGCTTCTCACAGCTAACACTACTGAGTATAAGGAAAGTCTGTGTACTGGTATCTACTCCTGACTAGCTGCATGTACACTGCAAAGAGAGGAGTCTGCAGCTTCTCACAGCTAACAGTACAGAGTATAAGGAGAGTCAGTGTACTGGTATCCACTCCTGTCTAGCTGCTTGTACACTGCACAGAGAGTAGTCTGCAGCTTCTCACAGCTAACACAGACTATAAGGAGAGTCAGTGTACTGGTATCTACTCCTGACTAGCTGCTTGTACACTGCACAGAGAGGAGTCTGCAGCTTCTCACAGCTAACACAGACTATAAGGAGAGTCTGTGTACTGGTATCTACTCCAGACTAGCTGCTTGTACACTACACAGAGAGGAGTCTGCAGCTTCTCACATCTAACACTACTGAGTATAAGGAGAGTCAGTGTACTGGTATCTACTCCTGACTAGCTGCTTGTACACTGCACAAAGAGGAGTCTGCAGCTTCACACAGCTAACACTACAGAGTATAAAGAGTGTCTGTGTACTGATATCTACTCCTGACTAGCTGCTTGTACACTGCACAAAGAGGAGTCTGCAGCTTCACACAGCTAACACTACAGAGTATAAGGAGAGTCAGTGTACTGATATCTACTCCTGACTAGCTGCATGTACACTGCAAAGAGAGGAGTCTGCAGCTTCTCACATCTAACACTACTGAGTATAAGGAGAGTCTGTGTACTGGTATCTACTCCTGTCTAGCTGTTTGTACACTGCACAGAGAGGAGTCTGCAGCTTCTCACAGCTAACACTACTGAGTATAAGGAGAGTCAGTGTACTGGTATCTACTCCTGTCTAGCTGCTTGTACACTGCACAGAGAGGAGTCTGCAGCTTCTCACAGCTAACAGTACAGAGTATAAGGAGAGTCTGTGTACTGGTATCTACTCCTGTCTAGCTGCTTGTACCCTGCACAGAGAGGAGTCTGCAGCTTCTCACAGCTAACACTACTGAGTATAAGGAGAGTCAGTGTACTGGTATCTACTCCTGACTAGCTGCTTGTACCCTACACAGAGAGGAGTCTGCAGCTTCTCCCAGCTAACACTACTGAGTATAAGGAGAGTCTGTGTACTGGTATCTACTCCTGACTAGCTGCTTGTACACTGCACAGAGAGGAGTCTGCAGCTTCTCACAGCTAACACTACTGAGTATAAGGAGAGTCTGTGTACTGATATCTATTCCTGACTAGCTGCTTGTACACTGCACAAAGAGGAGTTTGCAGCTTCTCACAGCTAACACTACTCAGTATAAGGAGAGTCAGTGTACTGGTATCTACTCCTGTCTAGCTGCTTGTACACTGCACAGAGAGGAGTCTGCAGCTTCTCACAGCTAACACTACTGAGTATAAGGAGAGTCAGTGTACTGGTATCCACTCCTGTCTAGCTGCTTGTACACTGCACAGAGAGGAGTCTGCAGCTTCTCACAGCTAACACTACTGAGTATAAGGAGAGTCTGTGTACTGGTATCCACTCCTGTCTAGCTGCTTGTACACTGCACAGAGAGGAGTCTGCAGCTTCTCACAGCTAACACAGACTATAAGGAGAGTCAGTGTACTGGTATCTACTCCAGACTAGCTGCTTGTACACTGCACAGAGAGGAGTCTGCAGCTTCTCATAGCTAACACAGACTATAAGGAGAGTCAGTGTACTGGTATCTACTCCAGACTAGCTGCTTGTACACTGCACAGAGAGGAGTCTGCAGCTTCTCACAGCTAACACAGACTATAAGGAGAGTCTGTGTACTGGTATCTACTCCTGACTAGCTGCTTGTACCCGGCACAGAGAGGAGTCTGCAGCTTCTCACATCTAACACTACTGAGTATAAGGAGAGTCAGTGTACTGGTATCTACTCCTGTCTAGCTGCTTGTACACTGCACAAAGAGGAGTCTGCAGCTTCTCACAGCTAACACTACAGAGTATAAGGAGAGTCTGTGTACTGATATCTACTCCTGACTAGCTACTTGTACACTGCAAAGAGAGGAGTCTGCAGCTTCTCACAGCTAACACTACTCAGTATAAGGAGAGTCAGTGTACTGGTATCTACTCCTGTCTAGCTTCTTGTACACTGCACAGAGAGGAGTCTGCAGCTTCTCACAGCTAACACTACTGAGTATAAGGAGAGTCAGTGTACGGGTATCCACTCCTGTCTAGCTGCTTGTACACTGCACAGAGAGGAGTCTGCAGCTTCTCACAGCTAACACTACTGAGTATAAGGAGAGTCTTTGTACTGATATCTACTCCTGACTAGCTGCATGTACACTGCACAGAGAGGAGTCTGCTGCTTCTCACAGCTAACACTACTCAGTATAAGGAGAGTCAGTGTACTGGTATCTACTCCTGACTAGCTGCTTGTACACTGCACAGAGAGGAGTCTGTAGCTTCTCACAGCTAACACTACTGAGTATAAGGAGAGTCAGTGTACTGGTATCCACTCCTGTCTAGCTGCTTGTACACTGCACAGAGAGGAGTCTGCAGCTTCTCACAGCTAACACTACTAAGTATAATGAGAGTCAGTGTACTGGTATCTACTCCTGACTAGCTGCTTGTGTTATTGCTGATAAGATGTTAGTAACAGACAGTAACTGGGTTTTCTGTTTATGCTCAGATTTCTCCTTTGCTGTGTCAGGGATCTGTTTATCCACATCAAATCAAATCAAATCAAATCAAATAAGCTTTATTGGCACGTCCGAATAGATATTTGGCATTGCCAAAGCTAGTAAAGTGTGTGTGTGTGGGGGGAGTTGGATTCGGGTGGGTGAGTGGTGGGTAGGGGGTGGGGTGGGGGGTGGTTTGGGGTATAACAGTCCATGGAGTCTCATCTTCCTCTTAGTTGATGACCACTATATGGGGAGGTGGGGTGGGGCAGGTGGTTTGGGGTATAACAGTCCGTGGAGTCTCATCTTCCTCTTAGTTGGTGACCGCTATATGGGGAGGTGGGGTGGGGCGGGTGGTTTGGGGTATAACAGTCCGTGGAGTCTCATCTTCCTCTTCGTTGGTGACAGCTGGACACGTATTGGGCAGCGATCTCCACAGTGGCCTCTTCTTCTCCCAGTAGGATGTACAGTTTCCTCTTCTCGTCTGCAGATATGAAGTCTGGGATGTGGGCAGAGAGTCTTTGGTAGTAGATGGCCCTCACAGCTGAGTATTTGGTGCAGTGTAGCAGGAAGTGGGTCTCGTCTTCTAGGGCCTCCTAGTCACAGTGCTGGCGCAGTCTGTTCTCCCGTGGCTTGTACGTCTGCCTGTGTCGCCCCGTCTCCATCTCCAGGTTGTGGGCGCTCAGTCTGTACCGGCTCAGGGTCTGTCTGTGTTTGGGGTGGCGTATTCTCTCCAGGTAGGTGGCCATGGTGTAGTCTCTTTGTAGGGATTGGTACACGGTGAGTTTCTTGGAGTTATTTATTTCGTTTCTCCATTCCTCAATGTACCACTCTCTGTTTGCCTCTGTGGTCGCCTTTATTTCGGCCTTGGTTATCATCTGTTGGTGTTTTTGGTTTGGTGGTTGGCTGTTTGGTTGGTGAGTGTCTGGTTTGCTCAGGTGGCTTAGCCAGGCTTGGTGGTGGTAGGAGTCGGGCTTGCTCCCCTGGATGTGTGCCTGGAAAGCTAGCGCCCTCTTCTGTATGGTATGCCATAGGGGGAGTCTGCCTAGCTCTGCCCTGCAGGCCATGTTGGAGGTGTTGCGATAGACATGGAGCAGGTATTTGCAGAACTCCAGGTGGAAGTTCTCTGTTGGGCTGGAATCCCACTTTGACTGGTTTGGGTAGGTGGCTGGGCCCCAAACCTCACTGCCATAGAGAAGGATCGGGGAGATGACTGCGTCAAATATCTTCAGCCAGACCCTCACCGGTGGTTTGAGGTGGTACAGTTGTCTTCTGATGGCGTAGAAGGTTCTGCAGGCTTTTGCTTTCAGGGTTTCTATTGCTGCTTTGAAGCTTCCTGATTGGCTGAGCTCCAGCCCCAGGTAGGTGTAGCTGTTGGTTTTCTCCAGTGTGGAGCCGTTCAGTGTGAATTGTGGGCTGGAGGCTTTATTGTGGCCCTTCTTCTGGTTGATGGGTAGGGCCCATGTGGTGCTGAATTTTTCCAGCTCTAACTTGCTTTCTTGGAGGTCTTTCTCGGTGGGGGCCAGGAGTAGGAGGTCGTCGGCGTATAGCAGGAACTTCACCTCCCGGTCATTTATGGCATGTATTTGAAGTCCAGTGTTCTTGGATATTCTATATTATGGTACCAAAATGTGCTAAAGCCATAATGAGTCGATTAGGAAACAATGTATGAAGGTTTATGCAGCCAGAGAAGAGACGGCCCAGCAAGACCTTACATATGCTTCAACTTTTAATGAAAACTCAGGACAAAAGATGGAGACAATGTTTGCAGAACATCTCTGTCCTCTGCTTACCACATCTCTGTCCTCTGCTTACCACATCCTCTGTCCTTTGCCTACCTCCTCTCTGTCCTCTGATTACCACATCTCTGTCCTCTGCTTACCACAGCTCTGCCCTCTGATTACCACAGCTCTGTCCTCTGGTTACTACAGCTCTGTCCTCTCCTTACCACATCTCTGTCCTCTGTTTACCACATCTCTGTCCTCTGCCTACCACAGCTCTGTCCTCTGCTTACCACAGCTCTGTCCTCTGCCTACCACAGCTCTGTCCTCTGCTTACCACAGCTCTATCATCTGCTTACCACTTCTCTGTCCTCTGCTTACCACATCTCTGTCCTCTGCTTACCACATCCTCTGTCCCTTGCTTACCTCCTCTTTGTCCTCTGCTTACCACATCTCTGTCCTCTGCTTACCACATCTCTGTCCTCTGCTTACCACAGCTCTGTCCTCTGATTACCACAGCTCTGTCCTCTGGTTACTACAGCTCTGTCCTCTGCTTACCACATCTCTGTCCTCTGCTTACCACATCTCTGTCCTCTGCCTACCCCAGCTCTGTCCTCTGCTTACCACAGCTCTGTCCTCTGCTTACCACAGCTCTGTCCTCTGCCTACCACAGCTCTGTCCTCTGCTTACCACTTCTCTGTCCTCTGCTTACCACAGCTCAATCATCTGCTTACCACATCTCTGTCCTCTGCTTACCACATCTCTGTCCTCTCCTTACCACATCTCTGTCATCTGCTTACCACAGCTCTGTCCTCTGCTTACCACAGCTCTATAATCTGCTTACCACATCTCTGTCCTCTGCTTACCACATCTCTGTCCTCTGCTTACCACAGCTCTGTCCTCTGCCTACTACAGCTCTGTCCTCTGCCTACCACAGCTCTGTCCTCTGCTTACCACAGCTCTATCATCTGCTTACCACTTCTCTGTCCTCTGCTTACCACATCTCTGTCCTCTGCTTACCACATCCTCTGTCCCTTGCTTACCTCCTCTTTGTCCTCTGCTTACCACATCTCTGTCCTCTGCTTACCAGATCTCTGTCCTCTGCTTACCACATCCTCTGTCCTTTGCCTACCTCCTCTCTGTCCTCTGATTACCACATCTCTGTCCTCTGCTTACCACAGCTCTGTCCTCTGATTACCACAGCTCTGTCCTCTGGTTACTACAGCTCTGTCCTCTCCTTACCACATCTCTGTCCTCTGTTTACCACATCTCTGTCCTCTGCCTACCACAGCTCTGTCCTCTGCTTACCACAGCTCTGTCCTCTGCTTACCACAGCTCTGTCCTCTGCTTACCACATCTCTGTCCTCTGCTTACCACAGCTCTGTCCTCTGCCTACCACAGCTCTGTCCTCTGCCTACCACAGCTCTGTCCTCTGCTTACCACAGCTCTATCATCTGCTTACCACTTCTCTGTCCTCTGCTTACCACATCTCTGTCCTCTGCTTACCACATCCTCTGTCCCTTGCTTACCTCCTCTTTGTCCTCTGCTTACCACATCTCTGTCCTCTGCTTACCACATCTCTGTCCTCTGCTTACCACAGCTCTGTCCTCTGGTTACTACAGCTCTGTCCTCTCCTTACCACATCTCTGTCCTCTGCTTACCACATCTCTGTCCTCTGATTACCACAGCTCTGTCCTCTGGTTACTACAGCTCTGTCCTCTCCTTACCACATCTCTGTCCTCTGCTTACCACATCTCTGTCCTCTGCCTACCACAGCTCTGTCCTCTGCTTACCACAGCTCTGTCCTCTGCTTACCACAGCTCTGTCCTCTGCTTACCACAGCTCTGTCCTCTGCTTACCACATCTCTGTCCTCTGCTTACCACAGCTCTGTCCCCTGCTTACCACATCTCTGTCCTCTGCTTACCACTTCTCTGTCCTCTGCTTACCACAGCTCTATCATCTGCTTACCACATCTCTGTCCTCTGCTTACCACATCTCTGTCCTCTCCTTACCACATCTCTGTCCTCTGCTTACCACAGCTCTGTCCTCTGCTTACCACTGCTCTATAATCTGCTTACCACAGCTCTGTCCTCTGCTTACCACAGCTCTGTCCTCTGCTTACCACATCTCTGTCCTCTGCTTACCACAGCTCTGTCCTCTGCCTACCACAGCTCTGTCCTCTGCCTACCACAGCTCTGTCCTCTGCTTACCACAGCTCTATCATCTGCTTACCACATCTCTGTCCTCTGCTTACCACATCCTCTGTCCCTTGCTTACCTCCTCTTTGTCCTCTGCTTACCACATCTCTGTCCTCTGCTTACCACATCTCTGTCCTCTGCTTACCACAGCTCTGTCCTCTGATTACCACAGCTCTGTCCTCTGGTTACTACAGCTCTGTCCTCTCCTTACCACATCTCTGTCCTCTGCTTACCACATCTCTGTCCTCTGCCTACCACAGCTCTGTCCTCTGCTTACCACAGCTCTGTCCTCTGCTTACCACAGCTCTGTCCTCTGCTTACCACATCTCTGTCCTCTGCTTACCACATCTCTGTCCTCTGCTTACCACATCTCTGTCCTCTGCTTACCACAGCTCTGTCCTCTGCCTACCACAGCTCTGTCCTCTGCTTACCACTTCTCTGTCCTCTGCTTACCACAGCTCTATCATCTGCTTACCACATCTCTGTCCTCTGCTTACCACATCTCTGTCCTCTCCTTACCGCATCTCTGTCCTCTGCTTACCACAGCTCTGTCCTCTGCTTACCACATCTCTGTCCTCTGCTTACCACAGCTCTATCATCTGCTTACCACAGCTCTGTCCTCTGCTTACCACAGCTCTATCATCTGCTTACCACAGCTCTGTCCTCTGCTTACCACAGCTCTATCATCTGCTTACCACAGCTCTGTCCTCTGCTTACCACAGCTCTGTCCTCTGCTTACCACAGCTCTGTCCTCTGCTTACCACATCTCTGTCCTCTGCTTACCACAGCTCTGTCCTCTGCCTACCACAGCTCTGTCCTCTGCTTACCACAGCTCTATCATCTGCTTACCACTTCTCTGTCCTCTGCTTACCACATCTCTGTCCTCTGCTTACCACATCCTCTGTCCCTTGCTTACCTCCTCTTTGTCCTCTGCTTACCACATCTCTGTCCTCTGCTTACCACAGCTCTGTCCTCTGATTACCACAGCTCTGTCCTCTGGTTACTACAGCTCTGTCCTCTCCTTACCACATCTCTGTCCTCTGCTTACCACATCTCTGTCCTCTGCCTACCACAGCTCTGTCCTCTGCTTACCACAGCTCTGTCCTCTGCTTACCACAGCTCTGTCCTCTGCTTACCACATCTCTGTCCTCTGCTTACCACAGCTCTGTCCTCTGCCTACCACAGCTCTGTCCTCTGCTTACCACTTCTCTGTCCTCTGCTTACCACAGCTCTATCATCTGCTTACCACATCTCTGTCCTCTGCTTACCACATCTCTGTCCTCTCCTTACCACATCTCTGTCCTCTGCTTACCACAGCTCTGTCCTCTGCTTACCACAGCTCTATAATCTGCTTACCACAGCTCTGTCCTCTGCTTACCACAGCTCTGTCCTCTGCTTACCACAGCTCTGTCCTCTGCTTACCACAGCTCTGTCCTCTGCTTACCACATCTCTGTCCTCTGCTTACCACATCTCTGTCCTCTGCTTACCACAGCTCTGTCCTCTGCCTACCACAGCTCTGTCCTCTGCTTACCACAGCTCTGTCCTCTGCTTACCACAGCTCTATCATCTGCTTACCACTTCTCTGTCCTCTGCTTACCACATCTCTGTCCTCTGCTTACCACATCCTCTGTCCCTTGCTTACCTCCTCTTTGTCCTCTGCTTACCACATCTCTGTCCTCTGCTTACCACAGCTCTGTCCTCTGCCTACCACAGCTCTGTCCTCTGCTTACCACTTCTCTGTCCTCTGCTTACCACAGCTCTATCATCTGCTTACCACAGCTCTGTCCTCTGATTACCACATCTCTGTCCTCTCCTTACCACATCTCTGTCCTCTGCTTACCACAGCTCTGTCCTCTGCCTACCACAGCTCTGTCCTCTGCTTACCACTTCTCTGTCCTCTGCTTACCACAGCTCTATCATCTGCTTACCACATCTCTGTCCTCTGCTTACCACATCTCTGTCCTCTCCTTACCACATCTCTGTCCTCTGCTTACCACAGCTCTGTCCTCTGCTTACCACAGCTCTATCATCTGCTTACCACAGCTCTGTCCTCTGCTTACCACAGCTCTATCATCTGCTTACCACAGCTCTGTCCTCTGCTTACCACAGCTCTATCATCTGCTTACCACAGCTCTGTCCTCTGCTTACCACAGCTCTATCATCTGCTTACCACATCTCTGTCCTCTGCTTACCACATCTCTGTCCTCTGCTTACCACATCTCTGTCCTCTCCTTACCACAGCTCTGTCCTCTGCTTACCACAGCTCTGTCCTCTGCTTACCACATCTCTGTCCTCTCCTTACCACATCTCTGTCCTCTGCTTACCACATCTCTGTCCTCTGCTTACCACAGCTCTGTCCTCTGCTTACCACATCTCTGTCCTCTCCTTATCACATCTCTGTCCTCTCTTTACCACATCTCTGTCCTCTGCTTACCACATCTCTGTCCTCTGCTTACCACAGTTCTGTCCTCTGCTTACCACATCTCTGTCCTCTGCTTACCACAGCTCTGTCCTCTGCTTACCACATCTCTGTCCTCTGCTTACCACATCTCTGTCCTCTCCTTACCACATCTCTGTCCTCTGCTTACCACAGCTCTGTCCTCTGCTTACCACAGCTCTGTCCTCTCCTTACCACATCTCTGTCCTCTGCTTACCACATCTCTGTCCCCTGCTTACCACATCTCTGTCCTCTGCTTACCACATCCTCTGTCCCTTGCTTACCTCCTCTTTGTCCTCTGCTTACCACATCTCTGTCCTCTGCTTACCACAGCTCTGTCCTCTGCCTACCACAGCTCTGTCCTCTGCTTACCACTTCTCTGTCCTCTGCTTACCACAGCTCTATCATCTGCTTACCACAGCTCTGTCCTCTGATTACCACATCTCTGTCCTCTCCTTACCACATCTCTGTCCTCTGCTTACCACAGCTCTGTCCTCTGCCTACCACAGCTCTGTCCTCTGCTTACCACTTCTCTGTCCTCTGCTTACCACAGCTCTGTCCCTTGCTTACCACAGCTCTGTCCTCTGCTTACCACATCTCTGTCCTCTGCTTACCACATCTCTGTCCTCTGCTTACCACAGCTCTGTCCTCTGATTACCACATCTCTGTCCTCTCCTTACCACATCTCTGTCCTCTGCTTACCACAGCTCTGTCCTCTGCCTACCACAGCTCTGTCCTCTGCTTACCACTTCTCTGTCCTCTGCTTACCACAGCTCTGTCCCTTGCTTACCACAGCTCTGTCCTCTGCTTACCACATCTCTGTCCTCTGCTTACCACATCTCTGTCCTCTGCTTACCACAGCTCTGTCCTCTGCTTACCACAGCTCTATCATCTGCTTACCACAGCTCTGTCCTCTGCTTACCACAGCTCTATCATCTGCTTACCACAGCTCTGTCCTCTGCTTACCACAGCTCTATCATCTGCTTACCACATCTCTGTCCTCTGCTTACCACATCTCTGTCCTCTGCTTACCACATCTCTGTCCTCTCCTTACCACAGCTCTGTCCTCTGCTTACCACAGCTCTGTCCTCTGCTTACCACAGCTCTGTCCTCTGCTTACCACATCTCTGTCCTCTCCTTACCACATCTCTGTCCTCTGTTTACCACATCTCTGTCCTCTGCTTACCACAGCTCTGTCCTCTGCTTACCACATCTCTGTCCTCTCCTTATCACATCTCTGTCCTCTCCTTACCACATCTCTGTCCTCTGCTTACCACATCTCTGTCCTCTGCTTACCACAGTTCTGTCCTCTGCTTACCACAGCTCTGTCCTCTGCTTACCACAGCTCTGTCCTCTGCTTACCACATCTCTGTCCTCTGCTTACCACATCTCTGTCCTCTCCTTACCACATCTCTGTCCTCTGCTTACCACAGCTCTGTCCTCTGCTTACCACAGCTCTGTCCTCTCCTTACCACATCTCTGTCCTCTGCTTACCACATCTCTGTCCTCTGCTTACCACAGCTCTGTCCCCTGCTTACCACATCTCTGTCCTCTGCTTACCACATCTCTGTCCTCTGCTTACCACAGCTCTATCATCTGCTTACCACAGCTCTGTCCCCTGCTTACCACATCTCTGTCCTCTGCTTACCACAGCTCTGTCCCCTGCTTACCACATCTCTGTCCTCTGCTTACCACAGCTCTGTCCTCTGCTTACCACAGCTCTGTCCTCTGCTTACCACAGCTCTGTCCCCTGCTTACCACATCTCTGTCCTCTGCTTACCACAGCTCTGTCCCCTGCTTACCACATCTCTGTCCTCTGCTTACCACATCTCTGTCCACTGCTTACCACAGTTCTGTCCTCTGCTTACCACAGCTCTGTCCTCTGCTTACCACAGCTCTGTCCTCTGCTTACCACATCTCTGTCCTCTGCTTACCACATCTCTGTCCTCTCCTTACCACATCTCTGTCCTCTGCTTACCACAGCTCTGTCCTCTGCTTACCACATCTCTGTCCTCTGCTTACCACATCTCTGTCCTCTGCTTACCACAGCTCTGTCCTCTCCTTACCACATCTCTGTCCTCTGCTTACCACATCTCTGTCCTCTGCTTACCACAGCTCTGTCCCCTGCTTACCACATCTCTGTCCTCTGCTTACCACAGCTCTGTCCCCTGCTTACCACAGCTCTGTCCTCTGCTTACCACATCTCTGTCCTCTGCTTACCACATCTCTGTCCACTGCTCTCCAGTTTCCAGGCATGTGTTCAGACTAGGCCTCTAGTTGGGGTTTCCTCTGCCTCTATCTGTGTAACACTCAGGAGGGCCAGGACTGGTATCACGGGTAATATATCAGATGTGTCCGGATTTCAGGGGGTCCCTGGGTCCCAAATGTGCACAAAATCTCCTTTTTGATGTCCCCGACTACCCACCCCCACTCTGATATCTGACAATGACAACAGACAACCAGGTCTCGGGGGTAGCCGTTGCTCTTTTACTAGCAGGACAAGGTAATACAAATGTACATATGGAGTAATTCTTCACATACAATACAGCGATCTTTGTAGGTAGTGTCCAGTCAAGCAGGTGATGGAGCTTGGAGCAGGAATGCTTTGGATAGTTTAATTAGTAGTTGCTTGGGTAGTTAAACTTGTATATACTTGTAAAGATGGCCTGTATCCAGGGGGTTAGTCCTCAACAAACTGGGTACACGTATGTAGGGGAGCGACTAGAATGTGCCAGCAGCGGGAGACCCTCGATTTCTGCCAGACTAGCTATGGGCTTCTTAAATATAGATTTGTCCCAAAGACTTACTTGAATAGAGAGATACGTGTGAGGTTCCCAGATATATGGATAAAACAGGTCTGTAGCTTAGTGCTTGTAGGCTTGGAGCTTCAGAGGAAAACACTCTCTGAGGAGAATCTTGAGTACAGAGGAAAAGCCATCTCTGTTGGAAGTGCTCTCAGACTTGGCTGCCATTTTCAGCTCTCCATGTGTCTGTTAGCTTCCAATGTCTTAGACTTGTAGCTCCACACAAAGAACCAGACAAAAGGTCCCCAACCCTCCTAGAGGGGGCTGTAATTCCTCCTCCTCCAGGCCAGTCAAGGGAGCTTGATTGGTCCTGAAGGTCACCTGATCATACTGGACATTCCTGTACACTGACAACTCAAATTACAATGGCAAAGTATAGGCAGGTGTAGTTCACAAAAACATCCACAAGATGGCGCATTAATAGACCCCCTGTGTGCTGGCTCTGGTAGAATTGAAATATATAAAAGGAATGAAGTGGGAGGAAATGCTTTAGGGTGCATTCACACTGAGTAAACGCTAGCTTATTCTGAACGTAAAACACGTTCAGAATAAGTGGCGTCTAAAGCAGCTCCATTCATTTCTATGGGAGCGGGGATACGAGCGCTCCCCATAGAAATGAATGGGCTGCTTCTTTCACTCCGTGCAGTCCCATTGAAGTGAATGGGGAGTGCCGGCGTATACGGCAAGCTCTGCTCATGCCGGAGCGTACACGCCGGCACTCCCCATTCACTTCAATGGGACTGCACGGAGTGAAAGAAGCAGCCCATTCATTTCTATGGGGAGCGCTCGTATCCCCGCTCCCATAGAAATGAATGGAGCTGCTTTAGACGCCGCTTATTCTGAACGTGTTTTACGTTCAGAATAAGCTAGCGTTTACTCAGTGTGAATGCACCCTTACCTTATATGCAAATGTCCATACCATCTCGGTCTGCAAGGACTATTAAAGGGAATGAGACGATCAGTACCGGGACATTACATCTGCTCTGTAGTTTAGAACCAATAAGTCCTGAACTGGCAGCTCCACACTACGGCTCGGTGCAGTGGTCTCTGTACCAGCCCGTGGACTGCAGCAGGCGTGGACTCTCAGTTAGCCTCTTTACTGTCTAACTTCCTTTACTCTCCTGGCTGTTGCAGGAGAATGTTTAGTTGCTGACCTGGGGTGAGTTAACCCTTGGCAGACTTGTTTGCTGTTTCAGCTGTACTGAGCACCTGTCCAGTGAAGTTAACTGGCAGGGCTTTTCTGCAGCCTGTTTACACTAAGTATTGTGTCACTTGTCTGCCAGTGCAGTTAACTGGTAGGGCAGTATTCAGACACTCAGCCGCCCATCATTGGGCTTGTGGACCTCGCTGCAGTGCCTTGCAGACTAGGTTCTGTCGTATAAAAATATTATTTTTAATAAAATAAACAGAACCGTAACATTATGTCATCAAAGGTCCTTTCAGCATCTATCCAGGGTCCGCGTTAGGAGGGGGGCGGGGGCAAACATCCTCAGGGGCCCCATACTTTCTCTTCCATCAGGACTAGATCTGCAGATAAATCACTGCCGTTTGCAGGGGCTGCCGATCGCTGTTTGCAAAAGTTTCCCTGCACACATCAGCTTGCTGTGCCACCCCACCCCCTCAGCATTGGAGTGTGAGGGGAGAAGTCTCTTGCGATGTCACAGCTTTCTCCACTGCCAGGTGGAGCTGCATAGGAGTTTCCTCCATGTCCTGTGAACCCAGCAATTCAGTCAAAGGTAAGTATATATTCTTAGGTAAAATGTGTATATGTGTTTACATTATGTGTCTTATATACTGTGTGAGTCCTGTATGTGTATAGCTAGGTGTGTGTTTATGTTGTATATGACTGTATGTGTGTGAGTAGATGGGTATATGCTGCGCAGCACCTCTAATGAGGCGACGTGGGGCAATAGTCTCAGGCGGCGTTATGCTGGGGGAGGCATTTTGAGTCACCTAAACCAGTCCAGGACAGGCCGCTTTAAAAAAAAAAAAAAAAGATGCATTTGACTTGTACTGGGCTGGCTTAGAGTTTTCGGCGGGGAAGGAGAGAGATGGCTTGGAGACAGCCAGGGCTGGCGTTAGGGAGGGGGGTGCACCATACAGCAGCACTTACACCTACCAGTTTATTATATCCTGTCCGTGCAGCCTGAACTTCCCCCACCCCTCCCCCCTCACAGCAGTGTCTGATCGTAATGTGTGTGAACAGGAAGAAGGGAAGAAGTCTGCAGCGATGGAACAGCTTCACTCCAGACAAATGTAAGTGTGTATTTTTGATAAAATATAATATTTAATATGTATATATGTGTATATTTGCTTATAGTTTGAGTTTTGTATACTGTGTGAGTTCTGTATGTCTGTATACAGTTATGTATGAGTATATACACTATAATGTATATGTGCTAGGATAATGTATATGTGTGAGTATATATGGTATATGTATGACTGTGTAGGTATATAGTATATATGTGTGTGGTGGTTTTGGAAATTGCTTCATGTCACTTATACCTACAGAAACGCCATTGGTTTCTCTATAGGTATAAAGGAAGCAGAAAGTCCGCAGTGGGAACCGCTACTGACTTTCTGTGAAAAGCGCTGCGGGAAGAACTATGATGCTGAGCCAAAGCCAGGAGTGGATTGAGCAGAAGGTAGAAGTAGAAGAGATTCCTATATTTTTCCCATTTCTATTGTTGCCACTCCTGGGTTTGTCTAAAAAAAATAATAATAAAAAAAAATAAACGCAGCAAAATCTGCAACAAAAAAAGCTGTGTGTCTGCAATGTGGAGTCTCAGCTTAAAGCGAACCTTTCATGTCCTCAGAGATAAGTGGTATTATATACCACTAGAAAGACGACTAATACGGCGGATGTTGGGAAGTGGTTAATAGTCGGGCGTCAAACTTTGGGGGCCAGCCATCATAGCTGCCTCTGTTCTGCCTGAGGTGGAGGATGAAAAGACGAGGGGGGGGGGGGGGGACTGAATACTGAATAGGGAGGGGGTGTCGCATCAGGCAGAAGAGAGGCTAGGGTCACCACTGGGTATATGTGTAATTATATACAGCTATCTCTATCTATATCTATCTATCTTCTATTAGGAAGACTAGTCTGGAGCTCAGTATATAGAATTATAGGAGAGGACTAGTCTGGAGCACAGTATATAGAATTATAGGAGAGGACTAGCCTGGAGCACAGTATATAGAATTATAGGAGAGGACTAGTCTGGAGCACAGTATATAGAATTATAGGAGAGGATTAGTCTGGAGCACAGTATATAGAATTATAGGAGAGGACTAGCCTGGAGCACAGTATATAGAATTATAGGAGAGGACTAGCCTGGAGCACAGTATATAGAATTATAGGAGAGGACTAGTCTGGAGCACAGTATATAGAATTATAGGAGAGGACTAGTCTGGAGCACAGTATATAGAATTATAGGAGAGGACTAGTCTGGAGCACAGTATATAGAATTATAGGAGAGGACTAGTCTGGAGCACAGTATATAGAATTATAGGAGAGGACTAGTCTGTGGCACAGTATATAGAAGTATAGGAGAGGACTAGACTGCGGCACAGTATATAGAATTATAGGAGAGGACTAGTCTGGAGCACAGTATATAGAATTATAGGAGAGGACTAGTCTGGGGCACAGTATATAGAATTATAGGAGAGGACTAGTCTGGAGCTCAGTATATAGAATTATAGGAGAGGACTAGTCTGGAGCATAGTATATAGAATTATAGGAGAGGACTAGTCTGGAGCACAGTATATAGAATTATAGGAGAGGACTAGTCTGGAGCACAGTATATAGAATTATAGGAGAGGACTAGTCTGAAACACAGTATATAGAATTATAGGAGAGGACTAGTCTGTGGCACAGTATATAGAATTATAGGAGAGGACTAGACTGCGGCACAGTATATAGAATTATAGGAGAGGACTAGTCTGGAGCACAGTATATAGAATTATAGGAAGAGGACTAGTCTGGAGCACAGTATATAGAATTATAGGAGAGGACTAGTCTGGAGCACAGTATATAGAATTATAGGAGAGGACTAGTCTGGAGCACAGTATATAGAATTATAGGAGAGGACTAGTCTGGAGCACAGTATATAGAATTATAGGAGAGGACTAGTCTGGAGCACAGTATATAGAATTATAGGAGAGGACTAGTCTGAAACACAGTATATAGAAAATAGGAGGAGGACTAGTCTGGGGCACAGTATATAGAATTATAGGAGAGGACTAGTCTGGAGCTCAGTATATAGAATTATAGGAGAGGACTAGTCTGGAGCATAGTATATAGAATTATAGGAGAGGACTAGTCTGGAGCATAGTATATAGAATTATAGGTAGAGATGAGCGAACAGTGTTCTATCGAACACATGTTCGATCGGATATCAGGGTGTTCGCAATGTTCGAATCGAATCGAACACCACGTGGTAAAGTGCGCCAAAATTCGATTCCCCTCCCACCTTCCTGGCGCCTTTTTTGCACCAATAACAGCGCAGGGGAGGTGGGACAGGAACTACGACACTGGGGGCATTGAAAAAAATTGGAAAAAGTCATTGGCTGCCGAAATCAGGTGACCTCCATTTTAGACGAATAGTGGATTTCAAATCCGGGTCATATGAGAATGTGAACTTTGTGACTATGAGACAGGGATAGCTGTACAGGCAGGGATAGCTAGGGATAACCTTTATTTAGGGGGGAATGTTATTAAAAATAACTTTTTGGGGCTCTATCGGGTGTGTAATTGTGATTTTTGTGAGATAAACTTTTTCCCATAGGGATGCATTGGCCAGCGCTGATTGGCCGAATTCCGTACTCTGGCCAATCAGTGCTGGCCAATGCATTCTATTAGCTTGATGAAGCAGAGTGTGCACAAGGGTTCAAGCGCACCCTCGGCTCTGATGTAGCAGAGCCGAGGCTGCACAAGGGTTCAAGCGCACCCTCGGCTCTGATGTAGGAGAGCCGAGGGTGCACTTGAACCCTTGTGCACCCTCAGCTCTGCTACATCAGAGCCGAGGGTGCGCTTGAACCCTTGTGCACACTCTGCTTCATCAAGCTAATAGAATGCATTGGCCAGCGCTGATTGGCCAATGTATTCTATTAGCCTGATGAAGTAGAGCTGAATGTGTGTGCTAAGCACACACATTCAGCTCTACTTCATCGGGCTAATAGAATGCATTGGCCAGCGCTGATTGGCCAGAGTACGGAACTCGACCAATCAGCGCTGGCTCTGCTGGAGGAGGCGGAGTCTAAGATCGCTCCACACCAG
This sequence comes from Leptodactylus fuscus, assembly GCF_031893055.1. NCBI lineage: Eukaryota > Metazoa > Chordata > Amphibia > Anura > Leptodactylidae > Leptodactylus > Leptodactylus fuscus. The sequence goes on from NW_027439989.1 coordinate 129,141, forward strand.
TCTCCATTCAGGTCCGACCTTAGACTCCGCCTCCTCCGGCAGAGCCAGCGCTGATTGGCCGAAGGCTGGCCAATGCATTCCTATGCGAATGCAGAGACTTAGCAGTGCTGAGTCAGTTTTGCTCAACTACACATCTGATGCACACTCGGCACTGCTACATCAGATGTAGCAATCTGATGTAGCAGAGCCGAGGGTGCACTAGAACCCCTGTGCAAACTCAGTTCACGCTAATAGAATGCATTGGCCAGCGCTGATTGGCCAATGCATTCTATTAGCCCGATGAAGTAGAGCTGAATGTGTGTGCTAAGCACACACATTCAGCACTGCTTCATCAAGCCAATACAATGCATTAGCCAGTGCTGATTGGCCAGAGTACGGAATTCGGCCAATCAGCGCTGGCTCTGCTGGAGGAGGCGGAGTCTAAGGTCGGACCTGAATGGAGACTGGTGTGGAGCGATCTTAGACTCCGCCTCCTCCAGCAGAGCCAGCGCTGATTGGTCGAGTTCCGTACTCTGGCCAATCAGCGCTGGCCAATGCATTCTATTAGCCCGATGAAGTAGAGCTGAATGTGTGTGCTTAGCACACACATTCAGCTCTACTTCATCAGGCTAATAGAATACATTGGCCAATCAGCGCTGGCCAATGCATTCTATTAGCTTGATGAAGCAGAGTGTGCACAAGGGTTCAAGCGCACCCTCGGCTCTGATGTAGCAGAGCTGAGGGTGCACAAGGGTTCAAGTGCACCCTCGGCTCTCCTACATCAGAGCCGAGGGTGCGCTTGAACCCTTGTGCAGCCTCGGCTCTGCTACATCAGAGCCGAGGGTGCGCTTGAACCCTTGTGCACACTCTGCTTCATCAAGCTAATAGAATGCATTGGCCAGCACTGATTGGCCAGAGTACGGAATTCGGCCAATCAGCGCTGGCCAATGCATTCTATTAGCGTGAACTGAGTTTGCACAGGGGTTCTAGTGCACCCTCGGCTCTGCTACATCAGATTGCTACATCTGATGTAGCAGTGCCGAGTGTGCATCAGATGTGTAGTTGAGCAAAACTGACTCAGCACTGCTAAGTCTGCATTCGCATAGGAATGCATTGGCCAGCCTTCGGCCAATCAGCGCTGGCTCTGCCGGAGGAGGCGGAGTCTAAGGTCGGACCTGAATGGAGACTGGTGTGGAGCGACCTTAGACTCCGCCTCCTCCAGCAGAGCCAGCGCTGATTGGCCGAGTTCCGTACTCTGGCCAATCAGCACTGGCTAATGCATTGTATTGGCTTGATGAAGCAGTGCTGAATGTGTGTGCTTAGCACACACATTCAGCTCTACTTCATCGGGCTAATAGAATGCATTGGCCAATCAGCGCTGGCCAATGCATTCTATTAGCGTGAACTGAGTTTGCACAGGGGTTCTAGTGCACCCTCGGCTCTGCTACATCAGATTGCTACATCTGATGTAGCAGTGCCGAGTGTGCATCAGATGTGTAGTTGAGCAAAACTGACTCAGCACTGCTAAGTCTGCATTCGCATAGGAATGCATTGGCCAGCCTTCGGCCAATCAGCGCTGGCTCTGCCGGAGGAGGCGGAGTCTAAGGTCGGACCTGAATGGAGACTGGTGTGGAGCGACCTTAGACTCCGCCTCCTCCAGCAGAGCCAGCGCTGATTGGCCGAGTTCCGTACTCTGGCCAATCAGCACTGGCTAATGCATTGTATTGGCTTGATGAAGCAGTGCTGAATGTGTGTGCTTAGCACACACATTCAGCTCTACTTCATCGGGCTAATAGAATGCATTGGCCAATCAGCGCTGGCCAATGCATTCTATTAGCGTGAACTGAGTTTGCACAGGGGTTCTAGTGCACCCTCGGCTCTGCTACATCAGATTGCTACATCTGATGTAGCAGTGCCGAGTGTGCATCAGATGTGTAGTTGAGCAAAACTGACTCAGCACTGCTAAGTCTGCATTCGCATAGGAATGCATTGGCCAGCCTTCGGCCAATCAGCGCTGGCTCTGCCGGAGGAGGCGGAGTCTAAGGTCGGACCTGAATGGAGACTGGTGTGGAGCTATCTTAGACTCCGCCTCCTCCAGCAGAGCCAGCGCTGATTGGTCGAGTTCCGTACTCTGGCCAATCAGCACTGGCCAATGCATTTCTATGGGGAAAAGTTAGCTTGCGAAAATCGCAAACTGACAGGGATTTCCATGAAATAAAGTGACTTTTATGCCCCCAGACATGCTTCCCCTGCTGTCCCAGTGTCATTCCAGGGTGTTGGTATCATTTCCTGGGGTGTCATAGTGGACTTGGTGACCCTCCAGACACGAATTTGGGTTTCCCCCTTAACGAGTTTATGTTCCCCATAGACTATAATGGGGTTCGAAACCCATTCGAACACTCGAACAGTGAGCGGCTGTTCGAATCGAATTTCGAACCTCGAACATTTTAGTGTTCGCTCATCTCTAATTATAGGAGAGGACTAGTCTGGAGCACAGTATATAGAAATATAGGAGAGGACTAGTCTGGAGCACAGTATATAGAATTATAGGAGGAGGACTAGTCTGGAGCACAGTATATAGAATTATAGGAGAGGACTAGTCTGGAGCTCAGTATATAGAATTATAGGAGAGGACTAGTCTGGAGCACAGTATATAAAATTATAGGAGAGGACTAGTCTGGAGCATAGTATATAGAATTATAGGAGGACTAATCTGGAGCACAGTATATAGAATTATAGGAGAGGACTAGTCTGGAGCTAAGTATATAGAATTATAGGAGGACTAGTCTGGAGCACAGTATATAGAATTATAGGAGAGAACTAGTCTGGAGTACAGTATATAGAATTATAGGAGAGAACTAGTCTGGAGCACAGTTTATAGAATTATAGGAGAGAACTAGTCTGGAGCACAGTTTATAGAATTATAGGAGGGACTAGTCTGGAGCACAGTTTATAGAATTATAGGAGAGGACTAGTCTGGAGCACAGTATATAGAATTATAGGAGAGGACTAGTCTGAAACACAGTATATAGAATTATAGGAGAGGACTAGTCTGGAGTGCAGTATATAGAATTATAGGAGAGGACTAGACTGGAGTACAGTATATAGAATTATAGGAGAGAACTAGTCTGGAGCTCAGTGTATAGAATTATAGGAGAAGACTAGTCTGGAGCACAGTATATAGAATTATAGGAGAGGACTAGTCTGGAGCACAGTATAGAGAATTATAGGAAAGGACTAGTCTGGAGCACAGTGTATAGAATTATAGGAGAGAACTAGTCTGGAGCTCAGTGTATAGAATTATAGGAGAAGACTAGTCTGGAGCACAGTATATAGAATTATAGGAGAGGAGTAGTCTGGAGCACAGTATATAGTATTATAGGAAAGGACTAGTCTGCAGCACAGTATATAGAATTATAGGAGAGGACTAGTCTGGAGCACAGTATAGAGAATTATAGGAAAGGACTAGTCTGGAGCACAGTGTATAGAATTATAGGAGAGAACTAGTCTGGAGCACAGTGTATAGAATTATAGCAGAGGACTAGTCTGGAGCACAGTGTATAGAATTATAGCAGAAGACTAGTCTGGAGCACAGTATATAGAATTATAGGAGAGGACTAGTCTGGAGCACAGTATATAGAATTATAGGAGAGGACTAGTCTGGAGTGCAGTATATAGAATTATAGGAGAGGTCTAGTCTGGAGCACAGTATATAGAATTATAAGAGAGGACTAGTCTGGAGCAAAGTATATAGAATAATAGGAGAGGACTAGTCTGGAGCACAGTATATAGAATTATAGGAGAGAACTAGTCTGGAGCACAGTGTATAGAATTATAGAAGACTAGTCTGGAGCACAGTATATAGTATTATAGGAGAGGAGTAGTCTGGAGCACAGTATATAGAATTATAGGAGAGGACTAGTCTGGAGCACAGTATATAGAATTATAGGAGAGGACTAGTCTGGAGCGCAGTATATAGAATTATAGGAGAGGACTAGTCTGGAGCGCAGTATATAGAATTATAGGAGATGACTAGTCTGGAGCACAGTATATAGAATTATAGGAGAGGACTAGTCTGGAGCACAGTATATATAATTATAGGAGAGAACTAGTCTGGAGCACAGTGTATAGAATTATAGGAGAAGACTAGTCTGGAGCACAGTATATAGTATTGTAGGAGAGGAGTAGTCTGGAGCACAGAATATAGAATTATAGGAGGACTAGTCTGGAGCAAAGTATATAAAATTATAGGAGAGGACTAGTCTGGAGCTCAGTATATAGAATTATAGGAGAGGACTAGTCTGGAGCACAGTGTATAGAATTATAGGAGAGAACTAGTCTGGAGCACAATGTATAGAATTATAGGAGAGGACTAGTCTGGAGCACAGTATATAGAATTATAGGAGAGGACTAGTCTGGAGCACAGTATATAGAATTATAGGAGAGGACTAGTCTGGAGTGCAGTATATAGAATTATAGGAGAGGACTAGTCTGGAGCACAGTATATAGAATTATAGGATTGAACTAGTCTGGAGCACAGTGTATAGAATTATAGGAAAAGACTAGTCTGGAGCACAGTATATAGTATTATAGGAGAGGAGTAGACTGGAGCACAGTATATAGTATTATAGGACAGGACTAGTCTGCAGCACAGTATATAGAATTATAGGAGAGGACTAGTCTGGAGCACAGTATATAGAATTATAGGAGAGGACTAGTCTGGAGCACAGTTTATAGAATTATAGGAGAGGACTAGTCTGGGGCACAGTATATAGTATTATAGGAGAGGACTAGTCTGGAGCACAGTATATAGAATTATAGGAGAGGACTAATCTGGAGCACAGTGTATAGAATTATAGGAGAGGACTAGTCTGGAGCACAGTATATAGTATTATTGGAGGACTAGTCTACAGCACAGTATATAGAATTATAGGACAGGACTAGTCTGTGGCACAGTATATAGAATTATAGGAGAGGACTAGTCTGCAGCACAGTATATAGAATTATAGGAGAGGACTAGTCTGGAGCACAGTATATAAAATTATAGGAGAGGACTAATCTGGAGCACAGTATATAGAATTATAGGAGAGGACTAGTCTGGAGCACAGTATATAGAATTATAGGACAGGACTAGTCTGTGGCACAGTATATAGAATTATATTAGAGGACTAGTCTGCAGCACAATATATAGAATTATAGGAGAGAACTAGTCTGGAGCACAGTATATAGAATTATAGGAGAGGACTAGTCTGGAGCACAGTATATAGAATTATAGGAGAGGACTAGTCTGGAGCACAGTATATATAATTATAGGAGAGAACTAGTCTGGAGCACAGTGTATAGAATTATAGGAGAAGACTAGTCTGGAGCACAGTATATAGTATTATAGGAGAGGAGTAGTCTGGAGCACAGTATATAGAATTATAGGAGAGGACTAGTCTGGAGCAAAGTATATAAAATTATAGGAGAGGACTAGTCTGGAGCTCAGTATATAGAATTATAGGAGAGGACTAGTCTGGAGCACAGTGTATAGAATTATAGGAGAGAACTAGTCTGGAGCACAATGTATAGAATTATAGGAGAGGACTAGTCTGGAGCACAGTATATAGAATTATAGGAGAGGACTAGTCTGGAGCACAGTATATGGAATTATAGGAGAGGACTAGTCTGGAGTGCAGTATATAGAATTATAGGAGAGGACTAGTCTGGAGCACAGTATATAGAATTATAGGATTGAACTAGTCTGGAGCACAGTGTATAGAATTATAGGAAAAGACTAGTCTGGAGCACAGTATATAGTATTATAGGAGAGGAGTAGACTGGAGCACAGTATATAGTATTATAGGACAGGACTAATCTGCAGCACAGTATATAGAATTATAGGAGAGGACTAGTCTGGAGCACAGTATATAGAATTATAGGAGAGGACTAGTCTGGAGCTCAGTATATAGAATTATAGGAGAGGACTAGTCTGGAGTGCAGTATATAGAATTATAGGAGAGGACTAGTCTGGAGCACAGTTTATAGAATTATAGGAGAGGACTAGTCTGGGGCACAGTATATAGTATTATAGGAGAGGACTAGTCTGGAGCACAGTATATAGAATTATAGGAGAGGACTAATCTGGAGCACAGTGTATGGAATTATAGGAGAGGACTAGTCTGGAGCACAGTATATAGTATTATTGGAGGACTAGTCTACAGCACAGTATATAGAATTATAGGACAGGACTAGTCTGTGGCACAGTATATAGAATTATAGGAGAGGACTAGTCTGCAGCACAGTATATAGAATTATAGGAGAGGACTAGTCTGGAGCACAGTATATAAAATTATAGGAGAGGACTAATCTGGAGCACAGTGTATAGAATTATAGGAGAGGAGTAGTCTGGAGCACAGTATATAGAATTATAGGAGAGGACTAGTCTGGAGCACAGTATATAGAATTATAGGACAGGACTAGTCTGTGGCACAGTATATAGAATTATAGGAGAGGACTAGTCTGCAGCACAGTATATAGAATTATAGGAGAGAACTAGTCTGGAGCACAGTATATAGAATTATAGGAGAGGACTAGTCTGGAGCACAGTATATAGAATTATAGGAGAGAACTAGTCTGGAGCACAGTATATACACTCACCGGCCACTTTATTAGTACACCTGTCCAACTGCTCGTTAACACTTAATTTCTAATCAGCCAATCACATGGCGGCAACTCAGTGCATTTAGGCATGTAGACATGGTCAAGACAATCTCCTGCAGTTCAAACCGAGCATCAGTATGGGGAAGAAAGGTGATTTGAGTGCCTTTGAACGTGGCATGGTTGTTGGTGCCAGAAGGGCTGGTCTGAGTATTTCAGAAACTGCTGATCTACTGGGATTTTCACGCACAACCATCTCTAGGGTTTACAGAGAATGGTCCGAAAAAGAAAAAACATCCAGTGAGCGGCAGTTCTGTGGGGGGCGGAAATGCGTTGTTGATGCCAGAGGTCAGAGGAGAATGGCCAGACTGGTTCGAGCTGATAGAAAGGCAACAGTGACTCAAATAGCCACCCGTTACAACCAAGGTAGCCAGAAGAGCATCTCTGAACGCCGCACAGTACGTCCAACTTTGAGGCTACAGATGGGCTACAGCAGCAGAAGACCACACCGGGTGCCACTCCTTTCAGCTAAGAACAGGAAACTGAGGCTATAATTTGCACAAGCTCATCGAAATTGGACAATTGAAGATTGGAAAAACGTTGCCTGGTCTGATGAGTCTCGATTTCTGCTGTGACATTCGGATGGTAGGGTCAGAATTTGGCGTCAACAACATGAAAGCATGGATCCATCCTGCCTTGTATCGGTAACGGTTCAGGCTGGTGGTGGTGGTGTCATGGTGTGGGGAATATTTTCTTGGCACTCTTTGGGCCCCTTGGTACCAATTGAGCATCGTTGCAACGCCAAAGCCTACCTGAGTATTGTTGCTGACCATGTCCATCCCTTTATGACCACAATGTCCCCAACATCTGATGGCTACTTTCAGCAGGATAATGCAATGCCATGTCATAAAGCTGGAATCATCTCAGACTGGTTTCTTGAACATGACAATGAGTTCACTGTACTCCAATGGCCTCCACAGTCACCAGATCTCAATCCAATAGAGGAGCATCTTTGGGATGTGGTGGAACGGGAGATTCGCATCATGGATGTGCAGCCGACAAATCTGCGACTGCAACTGTGTGATGCCATCATGTCAATATGGACCAAAATCTCTGAGGAATGCTTCCAGCACCTTGTTGTATCTATGCCACCAAGAATTGAGGCAGTTCTGAAGGCAAAAGGGGGTCCAACCCGTTACTAGCATGGTGTACCTAATAAAGTGGCCGGTGAGTGTAGAATTATAGCAGAGGACTAGTCTGGAGCACAGTATATAGTATTATTGGAGGACTAGTCTACAGCACAGTATATAGAATTATAGGACAGGACTAGTCTGCAGCACAGTATATAGAATTATAGGAGAGGACTAGTCTGGAGCTCAGTATATAGAATTATAGGAGAGGACTAGTCTGGAGCACAGTTTATAGAATTATAGGAGAGGAATAGTCTGGAGCACAGTATATAGAATTATAGGAGAGGACTAGTCTGGAGCACAGTATATAGAATTATAGGAGAGGACTAGTCTGGAGCACAGTATATATAATTATAGGAGAGAACTAGTCTGGAGCACAGTGTATAGAATTATAGGAGAAGACTAGTCTGGAGCACAGTATATAGTATTATAGGAGAGGAGTAGTCTGGAGCACAGTATATAGAATTATAGGAGAGGACTAGTCTGGAGCAAAGTATATAAAATTATAGGAGAGGACTAGTCTGGAGCTCAGTATATAGAATTATAGGAGAGGACTAGTCTGGAGCACAGTGTATAGAATTATAGGAGAGAACTAGTCTGGAGCACAATGTATAGAATTATAGGAGAGGACTAGTCTGGAGCACAGTATATAGAATTATAGGAGAGGACTAGTCTGGAGTGCAGTATATAGAATTATAGGAGAGGACTAGTCTGGAGCACAGTATATAGAATTATAGGATTGAACTAGTCTGGAGCACAGTGTATAGAATTATAGGAAAAGACTAGTCTGGAGCACAGTATATAGTATTATAGGAGAGGAGTAGACTGGAGCACAGTATATAGTATTATAGGACAGGACTAGTCTGCAGCACAGTATATAGAATTATAGGAGAGGACTAGTCTGGAGCACAGTATATAGAATTATAGGAGAGGACTAGTCTGGAGCTCAGTATATAGAATTATAGGAGAGGACTAGTCTGGAGTGCAGTATATAGAATTATAGGAGAGGACTAGTCTGGAGCACAGTTTATAGAATTATAGGAGAGGACTAGTCTGGGGCACAGTATATAGTATTATAGGAGAGGACTAGTCTGGAGCACAGTATATAGAATTATAGGAGAGGACTAATCTGGAGCACAGTGTATAGAATTATAGGAGAGGACTAGTCTGGAGCACAGTATATAGTATTATTGGAGGACTAGTCTACAGCACAGTATATAGAATTATAGGACAGGACTAGTCTGTGGCACAGTATATAGAATTATAGGAGAGGACTAGTCTGCAGCACAGTATATAGAATTATAGGAGAGGACTAGTCTGGAGCACAGTATATAAAATTATAGGAGAGGACTAATCTGGAGCACAGTGTATAGAATTATAGGAGAGGAGTAGTCTGGAGCACAGTATATAGAATTATAGGAGAGGACTAGTCTGGAGCACAGTATATAGAATTATAGGACAGGACTAGTCTGTGGCACAGTATATAGAATTATAGGAGAGGACTAGTCTGCGGCACAGTATATAGAATTATAGGAGAGAACTAGTCTGGAGCACAGTATATAGAATTATAGGAGAGGACTAGTCTGGAGCACAGTATATAGAATTATAGGAGAGGACTAGTCTGGAGCACAGTATATATAATTATAGGAGAGAACTAGTCTGGAGCACAGTGTATAGAATTATAGGAGAAGACTAGTCTGGAGCACAGTATATAGTATTATAGGAGAGGAGTAGTCTGGAGCACAGTATATAGAATTATAGGAGAGGACTAGTCTGGAGCAAAGTATATAAAATTATAGGAGAGGACTAGTCTGGAGCTCAGTATATAGAATTATAGGAGAGGACTAGTCTGGAGCACAGTGTATAGAATTATAGGAGAGAACTAGTCTGGAGCACAATGTATAGAATTATAGGAGAGGACTAGTCTGGAGCACAGTATATAGAATTATAGGAGAGGACTAGTCTGGAGCACAGTATATAGAATTATAGGAGAGGACTAGTCTGGAGTGCAGTATATAGAATTATAGGAGAGGACTAGTCTGGAGCACAGTATATAGAATTATAGGATTGAACTAGTCTGGAGCACAGTGTATAGAATTATAGGAAAAGACTAGTCTGGAGCACAGTATATAGTATTATAGGAGAGGAGTAGACTGGAGCACAGTATATAGTATTATAGGACAGGACTAGTCTGCAGCACAGTATATAGAATTATAGGAGAGGACTAGTCTGGAGCACAGTATATAGAATTATAGGAGAGGACTAGTCTGGAGCTCAGTATATAGAATTATAGGAGAGGACTAATCTGGAGTGCAGTATATAGAATTATAGGAGAGGACTAGTCTGGAGCACAGTTTATAGAATTATAGGAGAGGACTAGTCTGGGGCACAGTATATAGTATTATAGGAGAGGACTAGTCTGGAGCACAGTATATAGAATTATAGGAGAGGACTAATCTGGAGCACAGTGTATAGAATTATAGGAGAGGACTAGTCTGGAGCACAGTATATAGTATTATTGGAGGACTAGTCTACAGCACAGTATATAGAATTATAGGACAGGACTAGTCTGTGGCACAGTATATAGAATTATAGGAGAGGACTAGTCTGCAGCACAGTATATAGAATTATAGGAGAGGACTAGTCTGGAGCACAGTATATAAAATTATAGGAGAGGACTAATCTGGAGCACAGTGTATAGAATTATAGGAGAGGAGTAGTCTGGAGCACAGTATATAGAATTATAGGAGAGGACTAGTCTGGAGCACAGTATATAGAATTATAGGACAGGACTAGTCTGTGGCACAGTATATAGAATTATAGGAGAGGACTAGTCTGCAGCACAGTATATAGAATTATAGGAGAGAACTAGTCTGGAGCACAGTATATAGAATTATAGGAGAGGACTAGTCTGGAGCACAGTATATAGAATTATAGGAGAGAACTAGTCTGGAGCACAGTATATACACTCACCGGCCACTTTATTAGTACACCTGTCCAACTGCTCGTTAACACTTAATTTCTAATCAGCCAATCACATGGCGGCAACTCAGTGCATTTCGGCATGTAGACATGGTCAAGACAATCTCCTGCAGTTCAAACCGAGCATCAGTATGGGGAAGAAAGGTGATTTGAGTGCCTTTGAACGTGGCATGGTTGTTGGTGCCAGAAGGGCTGGTCTGAGTATTTCAGAAACTGCTGATCTACTGGGATTTTCACGCACAACATCTCTAGGGTTTACAGAGAATGGTCCGAAAAAGAAAAAACATCCAGTGAGCGGCAGTTCTGGGGGGGGCGGAAATGCGTTGTTGATGCCAGAGGTCAGAGGAGAATGGCCAGACTGGTTCGAGCTGATAGAAAGGCAACAGTGACTCAAATAGCCACCCGTTACAACCAAGGTAGCCAGAAGAGCATCTCTGAACGCCGCACAGTACGTCCAACTTTGAGGCTACAGATGGGCTACAGCAGCAGAAGACCACACCGGGTGCCACTCCTTTCAGCTAAGAACAGGAAACTGAGGCTACAATTTGCACAAGCTCATCGAAATTGGACAATTGAAGATTGGAAAAACGTTGCCTGGTCTGATGAGTCTCGATTTCTGCTGTGACATTCGGATGGTAGGGTCAGAATTTGGCGTCAACAACATGAAAGCATGGATCCATCCTGCCTTGTATCGGTAACGGTTCAGGCTGGTGGTGGTGGTGTCATGGTGTGGGGAATATTTTCTTGGCACTCTTTGGGCCCCTTGGTACCAATTGAGCATCGTTGCAACGCCAAAGCCTACCTGAGTATTGTTGCTGACCATGTCCATCCCTTTATGACCACAATGTCCCCAACATCTGATGGCTACTTTCAGCAGGATAATGCAATGCCATGTCATAAAGCTGGAATCATCTCAGACTGGTTTCTTGAACATGACAATGAGTTCACTGTACTCCAATGGTCTCCACAGTCACCAGATCTCAATCCAATAGAGGAGCATCTTTGGGATGTGGTGGAACGGGAGATTCGCATCATGGATGTGCAGCCGACAAATCTGCGACTGCAACTGTGTGATGCCATCATGTCAATATGGACCAAAATCTCTGAGGAATGCTTCCAGCACCTTGTTGTATCTATGCCACCAAGAATTGAGGCAGTTCTGAAGGCAAAAGGGGGTCCAACCCGTTACTAGCATGGTGTACCTAATAAAGTGGCCGGTGAGTGTAGAATTATAGCAGAGGACTAGTCTGGAGCACAGTATATAGTATTATTGGAGGACTAGTCTACAGCACAGTATATAGAATTATAGGACAGGACTAGTCTGCAGCACAGTATATAGAATTATAGGAGAGGACTAGTCTGGAGCTCAGTATATAGAATTATAGGAGAGGACTAGTCTGGAGCACAGTATATAGAATTATAGGAGAGGACTAGTCTGGAGCACAGTATATAGAATTATAGGAGAGGACTAGTCTGGAGCACAGTTTATAGAATTATAGGAGAGGACTAGTCTGGAGCACAGTATATAGAATTATAGGAGAGGACTAGTCTGTGGCACAGTATATAGAATTATAGGAGAGGACTAGTCTGTGGCACAGTATATAGAATTATAGGAGAGGACTAGTCTGGAGCTCAGTATATAGAATTATAGGAGAGGACTAGTCTGGAGCACAGTGTATAGAATTATAGGAGAGGAGTAGTCTGGAGCACAGTATATAGAATTATAGGAGGACTAGTCTGGGGCACAGTATATAGAATTATAGGAGAGGACTAGTCTGTGGCACAGTATATAGAATTATAGGAGAGGACTAGTCTGCGGCACAGTAGATAGAATTATAGGAGAGGACTAGTCTGGAGCACAGTATATAAAATTATAGGAGAGGACTAATCTGGAGCACAGTGTATAGAATTATAGGAGAGGAGTAGTCTGGAGCACAGTATATAGAATTATAGGAGAGGACTAGTCTGGAGCACAGTATATAGAATTATAGGACAGGACTAGTCTGTGGCACAGTATATAGAATAATAGGAGAGGACTAGTCTGCAGCACAGTATATAGAATTATAGGAGAGAACTAGTCTGGAGCAAAGTATATAGAATTATAGCAGAGGACTAGTCTGGAGCACAGTATATAGTATTATTGGAGGACTAGTCTACAGCACAGTATATAGAATTATAGGACAGGACTAGTCTACAGCACAGTATATAGAATTATAGGAGAGGACTAGTCTGGAGCACAGTATATAGAATTATAGGAAAGGACTAGTCTGGAGCACAGTATATAGAATTATAGGAGAGGAGTAGTCTGGAGCACAGTATATAGTATTATAGGACAGGACTAGTCTGGAGCACAGTATATAGAATTATAGGAGAGGAATAGTCTGCAGCATAGTATATAGAATTATAGGAGAGGAATAGTCTGGAGCACAGTATATAGAATTATAGGAAAGGACTAGTCTGCAGCATAGTATATAGAATTATAGGAGAGGAATAGTCTGGAGCACAGTATATAGAATTATAGGAGAGGACTAGTCTGGAGCACAGTATATAGAATTATAGGAGAGGAATAGTCTGGAGCACAGTATATAGAATTATAGGAAAGGACTAGTCTGCAGCATAGTATATAGAATTATAGGAGAGGAATAGTCTGGAGCACAGTATATAGAATTATAGGAGAGGACTAGTCTGGAGCACAGTATATAGTATTATAGGACAGGACTAGTCTGCAGCATAGTATATAGAATTATAGGAGAGAACTAGTCTGGAGCACAGTATATAGAATTATAGGAGAGGACTAGTCTGTAGCACAGTATATAGAATTATAGGACAGGACTAGTCTGGAGCACAGTATATAGAATTATAGGAGTGAACTAGTCTGGAGCACAGTGTATAGAATTATAGGAGAAGACTAGTCTGGAGCACAGTATATAGTATTATAGGACAGGACTAGTCTGCAGCACAGTATATAGAATTATAGGAGAGGACTAGTCTGGAGCACAGTATATAGAATTATAGGAGAAGACTAGTCTGGAGCTCAGTATATAGAATTATAGGAGAGGACTAGTCTGGAGCACAGTATAAAGAATTATAGGAGAGGACTAATCTGGAGCACAATATATAGAATTATAGGAGAGGACTAGTCTGGGGCACAGTATATAGTATTATAGGAGAGGACTAGTCTGGAGCACAGTATATAGAATTATAGGAGAGGACTAGTCTGGAGCACAGTTTATAGAATTATAGGAGAGGACTAGTCTGGAGCACAGTATATAGAATTATAGGAGAGGACTAGTCTGGGGCACAGTATATAGTATTATAGGAGAGGACTAATTTGGAGCACAGTGTATAGAATTATAGGAGAGGAGTAGTCTGGAGCACAGTATATAGAATTATAGGAGAGGACTAGTCTGGAGCACAGTATATAGTATTATTGGAGGACTAGTCTACAGCACAGTATATAGAATTATAGGACAGGACTAGTCTGTGGCACAGTATATAGAATTATAGGAGAGGACTAGTCTGGAGCACAGTATATAGAATTATAGGAGAGGACTAATCTGGAGCACAGTGTATAGAATTATAGGAGAGGAGTAGTCTGGAGCACAGTATATAGAATTATAGGAGAGGACTAGTCTGGAGCACAGTATATAGAATTATAGGAGAGGACTAGTCTGGAGCACAGTATATAGAATTATAGGAGAGAACTAGTCTGGAGCACAGTGTATAGAATTATAGAAGACTAGTCTGGAGCACAGTATATAGTAATATAGGAGAGGAGTAGTCTGGAGCACAGTATATAGAATTATAGGAGAGGACTAGTCTGGAGCAAAGTATATAGAATTATAGGAGAGGACTAGTCTGGAGCTCAGTATATAGAATTATAGGAGAGGACTAGTCTGGAGCACAGTATATAGAATTATAGGAGAGAACTAGTCTGGAGCACAGTGTATAGAATTATAGGAGAAGACTAGTCTGGAGCACAGTATATAGTATTATAGGAGAGGAGTAGTCTGGAGCACAGTATATAGTATTATAGGACAGGACTAGTCTGCAGCATAGTATATAGAATTATAGGAGAGGACTAGTCGGGAGCACAGTATATAGAATTATAGGAGAGGACTAGTCTGGAGCACAGTGTATAGAATTATAGGAGAGGACTAGTCTGGAGCACAGTGTATAGAATTATAGGAGAGGACTAGTCTGGAGCACAGTATATAGAATTATAGGAGAGGACTAGTCTGGAGCACAGTACATAGAATTATAGGAGAGGACTAGTCTGGAGTGCAGTATATATAATTATAGGAGAGGACTAGTCTGGAGCACAGTATATAGAATTATAGGATTGAACTAGTCTGGAGCACAGTGAATAGAATTATAGGAAAAGACTAGTCTGGAGCACAGTATAAAGTATTATAGGAGAGGAGTAGTCTGGAGCACAGTATATAGTATTATAGGACAGGACTAGTCTGCAGCACAGTATACAGAATTATAGGAGAGGACTAGTCTGGAGCACAGTATATAGAATTATAGGAGAGGACTAGTCTGGAGCACAGTATATAGAATTATAGGAGAGGACTAGTCTGGAGCTCAGTATATAGAATTATAGGAGAAGACTAGTCTGGAGTGCAGTATATAGAATTATAGGAGAGGACTAGTCTGGAGCACAGTTTATAGAATTATAGGAGAGGACTAGTCTGGGGCACAGTATATAGTATTATAGGAGAGGACTAGTCTGGAGCACAGTATATAGAATTATAGGAGAGGACTAGTCTGGAGCACAGTATATAGAATTATAGGAGAGGACTAATCTGGAGCACGGTGTATAGAATTATAGGAGAGGAGTAGTCTGGAGCACAGTATATAGAATTATAGGAGAGGACTAGTCTGGAGCACAGTATATAGTATTATTGGAGGACTAGTCTACAGCACAGTATATAGAATTATAGGACAGGACTAGTCTGTGGCACAGTATATAGAATTATAGGAGAGGACTAGTCTGCAGCACAGTATATAGAATTATAGGAGAGGACTAGTCTGGAGCACAGTATATAAAATTATAGGAGAGGACTAATCTGGAGCACAGTGTATAGAATTATAGGAGAGGAGTAGTCTGGAGCACAGTATATAGAATTATAGGAGAGTACTAGTCTGGAGCAAAGTATATAGAATTATAGGACAGGACTAGTCTGTGGCACAGTATATAGAATTATAGGAGAGGACTAGTCTGCAGCACAGTATATAGAATTATAGGAGAGAACTAGTCTGCAGCACAGTATATAGAATTATAGGAGAGGACTAGTCTGGAGCTCAGTATATAGAATTATAGGAGAGGACTAGTCTGGAGCACAGTATATAGAATTATAGGAGAGGACTAGTCTGGAGCACAGTTTATAGAATTATTGGAGAGGACTAGTCTGGAGCACAGTATATAGAATTATAGGAGAGGACTAGTCTGGAGCACAGTGTATAGAATTACAGGAGAGGCGTATTCTAGAGCACAGTATATAGAATTATAGGACAGGACTAGTCTGTGGCACAGTATATAGAATTATAGGAGAGGACTAGTCTGCAGCACAGTATATAGAATAATAGGAGAGGACTAATCTGGAGCACAGTGTATAGAATTATAGGAGAGGAGTAGTCTGGAGCACAGTATATAGAATTATAGGAGAGGACTAGTCTGGAGCACAGTATATCGAATTATAGGACAGGACTAGTCTGTGGCAAAGTATATAGAATTATAGGAGAGGACTAGTCTGCAGCACAGTATATAGAATTATAGGAGAGAACTAGTCTGGAGCACAGTATATAGAATTATAGCAGAGGACTAGTCTGGAGCACAGTATATAGTATTTTTGGAGGACTAGTCTGCAGCACAGTATATAGAATTATAGGACAGGACTAGTCTACAGCACAGTATATATAATTATAGGAGAGGACTATTCTGGAGCTCAGTATATAGAATTATAGGAGAGGACTAGTCTGGAGCACAGTATATAGAATTATAGGAGAGGACTAGTCTGGGGCACAGTATAAAGAATTATAGGAGAGGAGTAGTCTGGAGCACAGTATAAAGAATTATAGGAGAGGAGTAGTCTGGAGCACAGTATATAGTATTATAGGACAGGACTAGTCTGCAGCATAGTATATAGAATTATAGGAGAGGACTAGTCTGGAGCACAGTATATAGAATTATAGGAGAGGACTAGTCTGGAGCACAGTGTATAGAATTATAGGAAAGAACTAGTCTGGAGCACAGTGTATAGAATTATAGGAGAGAACTAGTCTGGAGCACAGTATATAGAATTATAGGAGAGGACTAGTCTGGAGCACAGTGTATAGAATTATAGGAGAGAACTAGTCTGGAGCACAGTGTATAGAATTATAGGAGAGGACTAGTCTGTAGCACAGTATATAGAATTATAGGAGAGGACTAGTCTGGAGCACAGTATATAGAATTATAGGAGAGGACTCGACTTGAGTGCAGTATATAGAATTATAGGAGAGGACTAGTCTGGAGCACAGTATATAGAATTATAGGAGTGAACTAGTCTGGAGCACAGTGTATAGAATTATAGGAGAAGACTAGTCTGGAGCACAGTATATAGAATTATAGGAGAGGACTAGTCTGGGGCACAGTATATAGAATTATAGGAGAGGACTAGTCTGGAGCACAGTTTATAGAATTATAGGAGAGGACTAGTCTGGAGCACAGTATATAGAATTATAGGAGAGGACTAGTCTGGAGCACAGTATATAGAATTATAGGAGAGGACTAGTCTGGAGCACAGTATATAGAATTATAGGAGAGGACTAATCTGGAGCACAGTGTATAGAAATATAGGAGAGGAGTAGTCTGGAGCACAGTATATAGAATTATAGGAGAGGACTAGTCTGGAGCATAGTATATAGTATTATTGGAGGACTAGTCTACAGCACAGTATATAGAATTATAGGACAGGACTAGTCTGTGGCACAGTATATAGAATTATAGGAGAGGACTAGTCTGCAGCACAGTATATAGAATTATAGGAGAGGACTAGTCTGGAGCACAGTATATAGAATTATAGGAGAGGACTAATCTGGAGCACAGTGTATAGAATTATAGGAGAGGAGTAGTCTGGAGCACAGTATATAGAATTATAGGAGTGGACTAGTCTGGAGCACAGTATATAGAATTATAGGACAGGACTAGTCTGTGGCACAGTATATAGAATTATAGGAGAGGACTAGTCTGCAGCACAGTATATAGAATTATAGGAGAGAACTAGTCTGGAGCACAGTATATAGAATTATAGGAGAGGACTAGTCTGGAGCACAGTATATAGAATTATAGGAGAGTACTAGTCTGGAGCACAGTATATAGAATTATAGGAGAGGACTAATCTGGAGCACAGTGTATAGAATTATAGGAGAGAACTAGTCTGGAGCACAGTATATAGAATTATAGCAGAGGACTAGTCTGGAGCACAGTATATAGTATTATTGGAGGACTAGTCTACAGCACAGTATATAGAATTATAGGACAGGACTAGTCTGCAGCACAGTATATAGAATTATAGGAGAGGACTAGTCTGGAGCACAGTATATAGAATTATAGGGGAGGGCTAGTCTGGAGCACAGTTTATAGAATTATAGGAGAGGACTAGTCTGGAGCACAGTATATAGAATTATAGGAGAGAACTAGTCTGGGGCACAGTATGTAGTATTATAGGAGAGGACTAGTCTGGAGCACAGTATATAGAATTATAGGAGAGGACTAGTCTGGAGTATAGTATATAGAATTATAGCAGAGGAGTAGTCTGGAGCACAGTATATAGAATTATAGGAGAAAACTAGTCTGGAGCACATTGTATAGAATTACAGGAGACGACTAGTCTGGAGCACAGTATATAGAATTATAGCAGAGGACTAGTCTGGAGCACAGTATATAGAATTATAGCAGAGGACTAGTCTGGAGCACAGTTTATAGAATTATAGGAGAGGACTAGTCTGGAGCACAGTATATAGAATTATAGAGGACTAGTCTGGAGCACAGTTTATAGAATTATAGGAGAGGACTAGTCTGGAGCACAGTATATAGATTTATAGGAGAGAACTAGTCTGGAGCAAAGTATATAGAATTGTATGAGAGGACTAGTCTGGAGCACAGTATATAGAATTATAGGAGAGGGCTAGTCTGGAGCACAGTATATAGAATTATAGGGGAGGTCTAGTCTGGAGCACAGTATATAGAATTATAGGAGAGGACTAGTCTGGAGCACAGTATATAGAATTATAGGAGAGGACTAATCTGGAGCACAGTGTATAGAAATATAGGAGAGGAGTAGTCTGGAGCACAGTATATAGAATTATAGGAGAGGACTAGTCTGGAGCACAGTATATAGTATTATTGGAGGACTAGTCTACAGCACAGTATATAGAATTATAGGACAGGACTAGTCTGTGGCACAGTATATAGAATTATAGGAGAGGACTAGTCTGCAGCACAGTATATAGAATTATAGGAGAGGACTAGTCTGGAGCACAGTATATAGAATTATAGGAGAGGACTAATCTGGAGCACAGTGTATAGAATTATAGGAGAGGAGTAGTCTGGAGCACAGTATATAGAATTATAGGAGTGGACTAGTCTGGAGCACAGTATATAGAATTATAGGACAGGACTAGTCTGTGGCACAGTATATAGAATTATAGGAGAGGACTAGTCTGCAGCACAGTATATAGAATTATAGGAGAGAACTAGTCTGGAGCACAGTATATAGAATTATAGGAGAGGACTAGTCTGGAGCACAGTATATAGAATTATAGGAGAGTACTAGTCTGGAGCACAGTATATAGAATTATAGGAGAGGACTAATCTGGAGCACAGTGTATAGAATTATAGGAGAGAACTAGTCTGGAGCACAGTATATAGAATTATAGCAGAGGACTAGTCTGGAGCACAGTATATAGTATTATTGGAGGACTAGTCTACAGCACAGTATATAGAATTATAGGACAGGACTAGTCTGCAGCACAGTATATAGAATTATAGGAGAGGACTAGTCTGGAGCACAGTATATAGAATTATAGGGGAGGGCTAGTCTGGAGCACAGTTTATAGAATTATAGGAGAGGACTAGTCTGGAGCACAGTATATAGAATTATAGGAGAGAACTAGTCTGGGGCACAGTATGTAGTATTATAGGAGAGGACTAGTCTGGAGCACAGTATATAGAATTATAGGAGAGGACTAGTCTGGAGTATAGTATATAGAATTATAGCAGAGGAGTAGTCTGGAGCACAGTATATAGAATTATAGGAGAAAACTAGTCTGGAGCACATTGTATAGAATTACAGGAGACGACTAGTCTGGAGCACAGTATATAGAATTATAGGAGAGGACTAATCTGGAGCACAGTGTATAGAATTATAGGAGAGAACTAGTCTGGAGCACAGTATATAGAATTATAGCAGAGGACTAGTCTGGAGCACAGTATATAGTATTATTGGAGGACTAGTCTACAGCACAGTATATAGAATTATAGGACAGGACTAGTCTGCAGCACAGTATATAGAATTATAGGAGAGGACTAGTCTGGAGCACAGTATATAGAATTATAGGGGAGGGCTAGTCTGGAGCACAGTTTATAGAATTATAGGAGAGGACTAGTCTGGAGCACAGTATATAGAATTATAGGAGAGAACTAGTCTGGGGCACAGTATGTAGTATTATAGGAGAGGACTAGTCTGGAGCACAGTATATAGAATTATAGGAGAGGACTAGTCTGGAGTATAGTATATAGAATTATAGCAGAGGAGTAGTCTGGAGCACAGTATATAGAATTATAGGAGAAAACTAGTCTGGAGCACATTGTATAGAATTACAGGAGACGACTAGTCTGGAGCACAGTATATAGAATTATAGCAGAGGACTAGTCTGGAGCACAGTATATAGAATTATAGCAGAGGACTAGTCTGGAGCACAGTTTATAGAATTATAGGAGAGGACTAGTCTGGAGCACAGTATATAGAATTATAGAGGACTAGTCTGGAGCACAGTTTATAGAATTATAGGAGAGGACTAGTCTGGAGCACAGTATATAGATTTATAGGAGAGAACTAGTCTGGAGCAAAGTATATAGAATTGTATGAGAGGACTAGTCTGGAGCACAGTATATAGAATTATAGGAGAGGGCTAGTCTGGAGCACAGTATATAGAATTATAGGGGAGGTCTAGTCTGGAGCACAGTATATAGAATTATAGGAGAGGACTAGTCTGGAGCACAGTATATAGAATTATAGGAGAGGACTAATCTGGAGCACAGTGTATAGAAATATAGGAGAGGAGTAGTCTGGAGCACAGTATATAGAATTATAGGAGAGGACTAGTCTGGAGCACAGTATATAGTATTATTGGAGGACTAGTCTACAGCACAGTATATAGAATTATAGGACAGGACTAGTCTGTGGCACAGTATATAGAATTATAGGAGAGGACTAGTCTGCAGCACAGTATATAGAATTATAGGAGAGGACTAGTCTGGAGCACAGTATATAGAATTATAGGAGAGGACTAATCTGGAGCACAGTGTATAGAATTATAGGAGAGGAGTAGTCTGGAGCACAGTATATAGAATTATAGGAGTGGACTAGTCTGGAGCACAGTATATAGAATTATAGGACAGGACTAGTCTGTGGCACAGTATATAGAATTATAGGAGAGGACTAGTCTGCAGCACAGTATATAGAATTATAGGAGAGAACTAGTCTGGAGCACAGTATATAGAATTATAGGAGAGGACTAGTCTGGAGCACAGTATATAGAATTATAGGAGAGTACTAGTCTGGAGCACAGTATATAGAATTATAGGAGAGGACTAATCTGGAGCACAGTGTATAGAATTATAGGAGAGAACTAGTCTGGAGCACAGTATATAGAATTATAGCAGAGGACTAGTCTGGAGCACAGTATATAGTATTATTGGAGGACTAGTCTACAGCACAGTATATAGAATTATAGGACAGGACTAGTCTGCAGCACAGTATATAGAATTATAGGAGAGGACTAGTCTGGAGCACAGTATATAGAATTATAGGGGAGGGCTAGTCTGGAGCACAGTTTATAGAATTATAGGAGAGGACTAGTCTGGAGCACAGTATATAGAATTATAGGAGAGAACTAGTCTGGGGCACAGTATGTAGTATTATAGGAGAGGACTAGTCTGGAGCACAGTATATAGAATTATAGGAGAGGACTAGTCTGGAGTATAGTATATAGAATTATAGCAGAGGAGTAGTCTGGAGCACAGTATATAGAATTATAGGAGAAAACTAGTCTGGAGCACATTGTATAGAATTACAGGAGACGACTAGTCTGGAGCACAGTATATAGAATTATAGCAGAGGACTAGTCTGGAGCACAGTATATAGAATTATAGCAGAGGACTAGTCTGGAGCACAGTTTATAGAATTATAGGAGAGGACTAGTCTGGAGCACAGTATATAGAATTATAGAGGACTAGTCTGGAGCACAGTTTATAGAATTATAGGAGAGGACTAGTCTGGAGCACAGTATATAGATTTATAGGAGAGAACTAGTCTGGAGCAAAGTATATAGAATTGTATGAGAGGACTAGTCTGGAGCACAGTATATAGAATTATAGGAGAGGGCTAGTCTGGAGCACAGTATATAGAATTATAGGGGAGGTCTAGTCTGGAGCACAGTATATAGAATTGTAGGAGAGAACTAGTCTGGAGCACAGTATATAGAATTATAGGAGAGGAGTAGTCTGGAGCTTAGTATATAGAATTATAGGAGAGGACTAGTCGGGAGCACAGTATATAGAATTAAGGGAGAGGACTAGTCTGGAGCACAGTGTATAGAATTATAGGAGGACTAGTCTGCAGCACAATATATAGAATTATAGGAGAGGACTAGTCTGGAGCACAGTATATAGAATTATTGGAGGACTAGTCTGGAGCACAGTATATAGAATTGTAGGAGAGGAATAGTCTGGAGCGCAGTATATAGAATTATAGGAGATAACTAGTCTTGAGGACAGTATATAGAAGTATAGGAGAGGACTAGTCTGGAGCACAGTATATAGAATTATTGGAGAGAACTAGTCTGGAGCACAGAATATAGAATTATTGGAGAGAACTAGTCTGAAACACAGTATATAGAACTATAGGAGAGGACTAGTCTGGTGCGCAGTATATAGAATTATTGGAGGACTAGTCTGGAGCGCAGTATATAGAATTATTGGAGGACTAGTCTGGAGCACAGTATATAGAATTATTGGAGGACTAGTCTGGAGCACAGTATATAGAATTATAGGAGAGGATGAGTCTGGAGCACAGTATATAGAATTATAGGAGAGAACTAGTCTGGAGTACAGTATATAGAATTATAGGAGAGAACTAGTCTGGAGCACAGTTTGTAGAATTATAGGAGAGTAGAGATGAGCGAACAGTGTTCTATCGAACTCATGTTCGATCGGATATTAGGCTGTTCGGCATGTTCGAATCGAATTGAACACCGCGTGGTAAAGTGCGCCATTACTCGATTCCCCTCCCACCTTCCCTGGCGCCTTTTTTGCTCCAATAACAGCGCAGGGTAGGTGGGACAGGAACTACGACACCGGTGACGTTGAAAAAAGTAGGCAAAACCCATTGGCTGCCGAAAACATGTGACCTCTAATTTAAAAGAACAGCGACGCCCAGCTTTGCGTCATTCTGAGCTTGCAATTCACCGGGGACGGAGGTTTCCGTCCAGTTAGCTAGGGCTTAGATTCTGGGTAGGCAGGGACAGGCTAGGATAGGAAGGAGAAGACAACCAACAGCTCTTATAAGAGCTAAATTCCAGGGAGAAGCTTGTCAGTGTAACGTGGCACTGACGGGCTCAATCGCCGCAACCCAGCTTTCCCAGGATCCTGAATGGAATACACTGTCAGTGTATTCCCGTATACCCGATATATACCCCCGATACCCGTTCCAACGGTGTGCCCCCCCACCTTCACCCCAGAAATACCCTGCAAGTCCCCTAGCAATAGGATTGGGGCTATATACACCCACTATTTTTGCTACTGGTATATAGTGCCATTGTCTGACTGGGAATTCAAAGAATATATTGGGCTTACATATAACTTCAATTCCAGGGAGAAGCTTGTCAGTGTAACGTGGCACTGACGGGCTCAATCGCCGCAACCCAGCTTTCCCAGGATCCTGAATGGAATACACTAACAGTGTATTCCCGTATACCCCATATATACACCCCAAATCCCCGTTCCAACGGTGTGCCCCCCCACCTTCACCTCAGAAATACCCTGCAAGTCCCCTAGCAATAGAATTGGGGCTATATACACCCACAATTTTTACTACTGGTATATAGTGCCATTGTCTGACTGGGAATTCAAAGAATATATTGGGAATACAAATACCCTCATTTCTTGCTACTGCCATATAGTGCCAGTTTCTGACTGGTAATTCAAAGAATATATTGGGGTTACGTGCACCCACAATTTTTACTACTGGTATACAGTGCCATTGTCTGACTGGGAATTCAAAGAATATATTGGGGTTACGTGCACCCACAATTTTTACTACTGGTATACAGTGCCATTGTCTGACTGGGAATTCAAAGAATATATTGGGAATACAAATACCCTCATTTCTTGCTACTGCCATATAGTGCCAGTGTCTGACTGGGAATTCAAAGAATATATTGGGGTTACGTGCACCCACAATTTTTACTACTGGTATACAGTGCCATTGTCTGACTGGGAATTCAAAGAATATATTGGGGTTATAAATACCCTCATTTCTTGCTACTGCCATATAGTGCCAGTTTCTGACTGGTAATTCAAAGAATATATTGTGGTTACGTGCACCCACAATTTTTACTACTGGTATACAGTGCCATTGTCTGACTGGGAATTCAAAGAATATATTGGGAATACAAATACCCTCATTTCTTGCTACTGCCATATAGTGCCAGTGTCTGACTGGGAATTCAAAGAATATATTGGGAATACAAATACCCTCATTTCTTGCTACTGCCATATAGTGCCAGTTTCTGACTGGTAATTCAAAGAATATATTGGGGTTACGTGCACCCACAATTTTTACTACTGGTATACAGTGCCAATTTCTAACTAGGAATTCAAAATGCGCAAGGCTCCCGGAAAGGGACGTGGACGAGGCCGTGGGCGAGGTCGGGGGAATGGTTCTGGGGAGCAAGGTAGCAGTGAAGCCACAGGGCGTCCCGTGCCTACTCCTGTGGGGCAGCAAGCATTGCGCCACTCCACAGTTCCAGGGTTGCTTGCCACATTAACTAAACTGCAGGGTACAAACCTTAGTAGGCCCAAGAACCAGGAACAGGTCTTGCAATGGCTGTCAGAGAACGCTTACAGCACATTGTCCAGCAGCCAGTCAGACTCTGCCTCCTCTCCTCCTATTACCCAACAGTCTTGTCTTCCTTCCTCCCAAAATTCCGAAGCTTTACAGAACAATAACCCAAACTGTCCCTGCTCCCCAGAGCTGTTCTCCGCTCCTGTCATTGTCCCTCAACCTGCCTCTCCACGTCACGATTCCACGAACCTAACAGAGGAGCATCTGTGTCCAGATGCTCAAACACTAGAGTCTCCTCCATCTCCGTTCGATTTGGTGGTGGATGACCAGCAACCCACCCTCATCGACGATGATGTGACGCAGTTGCCGTCAGGGCATCCAGTTGACCGGCGCATTGTGCGGGAGGAGGAGATGAGACAGGAGTTGGAAGAGGAAGTGGTGGATGATGAGGACACTGACCCGACCTGGACAGGGGGGATGTCAAGCGGGGAAAGTAGTGTGGATGTTGAGGCAGGTGCAGCACCAAAAAGGGTAGCTAGAGGCAGAGGCAGAGGTCAGCAGCTTAGGCGAAGCCAGGCCACACCCGGAATCTCCCAAGATGTTCCAGTTCGTACCCAGCCCCGAAAAACTCCCACCTCGAGGGCACGTTTCTCGAAGGTGTGGAGTTTTTTCAAGGAATGCGCCGAGGACAGATATAGTGTTGTCTGCACAATTTGCCTCTCGAAATTGATTAGGGGCTCTGAGAAGAGCAACCTGTCCACCACTTCAATGCGCCGTCATTTGGAATCCAAGCACTGGAATCAGTGGCAGGCAGCAACGGCAGGACAAAGGCCGCCTGCCGTTCACGCCACTGCCACTGCCTCTGCCTCTGCCACTGCCTCTGCCTCTGCCACTGCCACTGCTGACTGTGCTGGCGATGCACTCCAGAGGACGAGCCAGGACACCACTTCATCTGCCTCCGCCACTTTGTTGACTTCTACCTCATCCTCCCCTGGTCCTGTCTTATCTCCTTCTCCTGCACCATCAAAGGCACCATCAGGCGTTTCTTTACAACAACCCACCATCTCTCAGACATTGGAGCGGCGGCAGAAATACACTGCTAACCACCCACACGTGCAAGCCTTGAACGCCAACATCGCTAAACTGCTGGCCCAGGAGATGTTGGCGTTCCGGCTTGTTGAAACTCCCGCCTTCCTGGACCTGATGGCAACTGCGGCACCTCGCTATGCCGTCCCTAGCCGTCACTACTTCTCCCGGTGTGCCGTCCCCGCCTTGCACCAGCACGTGTCACTCAACATCAGGCGGGCCCTTAGTTCCGCGCTTTGCACAAAGGTCCACTTGACCACCGACGCGTGGACAAGTGCATGCGGACAGGGACGCTACATTTCACTGACGGCACACTGGGTGAATGTAGTTGAGGCTGGGACTGCTTCCCAAACTGGCCCGGTGTACCTCGTCTCCCCGCCTAACATTCCTGGCAGGGACACGAGAAGAACACCCCCCTCCTCCTCCTCCTCTACCGCCTCCTCCTCCGCCACCGCCTCCTCCTCCGCCACCGCCTCCTCCTCCGCTGTTAGATTGACCCCAGCTACGAGTTGGAAACGTTGCAGCACTGGCGTTGGTAGACGTCAGCAGGCTGTGCTGAAGCTGATCAGCTTGGGGGACAGACAGCACACTGCCTCCGAGGTGAGGGATGCCCTCCTCGATGAGACGGCAATATGGTTTGAGCCGCTGCACCTGGGCCCAGGCATGGTCGTTTGTGATAACGGCCGGAACCTGGTAGCAGCTCTGGAGCTTGCCGGACTCCAACATGTTCCATGCCTGGCCCACGTCTTCAACCTAGTGGTGCAACGTTTCCTAAAGAGCTACCCCAATGTTCCAGAGCTACTGGTGAAAGTGCGGCGCATGTGCGCCCACTTTCGCAAGTCGACAGTAGCCGCTGCTAGCTTAAAATCTCTCCAGCAACGCCTGCATGTGCCACAACACCGGCTTTTGTGCGACGTCCCCACACGCTGGAACTCAACGTTTCAGATGTTGAATAGAGTGGTTGAGCAGCAGAGACCTTTGATGGAATACCAGCTACAAAACCCTAGGGTGCCACAAAGTCAGCTGCCTCAGTTTCACATCCATGAGTGGCCATGGATGAGAGACCTTTGTGACATCCTACGGGTCTTTGAGGAGTCCACAAGGAGGGTGAGCTCTGAGGATGCGATGGTGAGCCTTACAATCCCGCTCTTGTGTGTTCTGAGAGAATCCCTGATTGACATCAGGGATAACTCAGATCACACAGAGGAGTCAGGGATAGCATCCGATCCATCACAGCTGGAGAGTAGGTCCACACATCTGTCCGCTTCACTGCGTTTAATGGAGGAGGAGGAGGAGGAAGAAGAGTTGTCCGATGATGTGATGGTGATACAGGAGGCTTCCGGGCAACTTCGAATCGTCCCATTGTTGCAGCGCGGATGGGTAGACATGGAGGATGAGGAGGAAATGGAGATTGAACTTTCCGGTGGGGCCAGAGGAGTCATGCCAACTAACACTGTGGCAGACATGGCTGAGTTCATGTTGGGGTGCTTTACAACCGACAAGCGTATTGTCAAAATCATGGAGGACAACCAGTACTGGATCTTTGCTATCCTTGACCCCCGGTATAAAAACAACATCTCGTCTTTTATTCCGGTAGAGGGGAGGGCCAATCGCATCAATGCTTGCCACAGGCAATTGGTGCAGAATATGATGGAGATGTTTCCAGCATGTGACGTTGGCGGCAGGGAGGGCAGTTCCTCCAGTAGGCAACCAAGTTCTCACCGGTCCACACAAACGAGGGCACACTGTCTAAGGTCTGGGACACCTTGATGGCACCCCCTCGCCAAAGTGCCGCCACGGAGGGTCCTAGTGTCACCAGGCGTGAGAAGTATAGGCGCATGTTGCGGGAATACCTTTCCGACCACAGCCCTGTCCTCTCCGACCCCTCTGCGCCCTACACGTATTGGGTGTCGAAGTTGGACCTGTGGCTTGAACTTGCCCTATATGCCTTGGAGGTGCTGTCCTGTCCTGCCGCCAGCGTCCTATCTGAGAGGGTGTTCAGTGCAGCCGGTGGCATCATCACTGACAAGCGCACCCGTCTGTCAGCTGAGAGTGCCGACCGGCTCACTTTGATAAAAATGAACCACCACTGGGTAGAGCCGTCATTTTTGTGCCCACCTGTGTAAAGCACCCCAACATGAAACTCCATGTCTGTACTCAACCTCTCCAATTCCTCCGCATCCTCATACTCATCCACCATAAGCGTTGCACAATTCTGCTAATACTAGGCTCCCTCCACCCTGATTTCCACCAACTCTGCTGGTTAGAGGCTCCCTCCACCATGAATTGGTCCAAACTGGGCTGTTTAGCGGCTCCCTCCACCATGAATTGGTCCAAACTGGGGTTTTTAGAGGCTCCCTCCACCATGAATTGGTCCAAACTTGGCTGTTTAGAGGCTCCCTCCACCATTAATTGGTCCAAACTGGGCTGGTTAGAGGCTCCCTCCACCATGAATTGGTCCAAACTGGGTTTTTTAGAGGCTCCCTCCACCATGAATTTGCCCAAACTGGGCTGTTTAGAGGCTCCCTCCACCATGAATTGGTCCAAACTGGGCTGTTTAGAGGCTCCCTCCACCATGAATTTGCCCAAACTGGGCTGTTTAGAGGCTCCCTCCACCATGAATTGGTCCAAACTGGGTTTTTTAGAGGCTCCCTCCACCATGAATTGGTCCAAACTGGGCTGTTTAGAGGCTCCCTCCACCATGAATTTGCCCAAACTGGGCTGTTTAGCGGCTCCCTCCACCAATAATTGGTCCAAACTGGGCTGGTTAGAGGCTCCCTCCACCATGAATTTGCCCAAACTGGGCTGGTTAGAGGCTCCCTCCACCATGAATTGGTCCAAACTGGGGTTTTTAGAGGCTCCCTCCACCATGAATTGGTCCAAACTTGGCTGTTTAGAGGCTCCCTCCACCATGAATTGGTCCAAACTGGGGTGGTTAGAGGCTCCCTCCACCATTAATTGGTCCAAACTGGGCTGGTTAGAGGCTCCCTCCACCATTAATTGGTCCAAACTGGGCTGGTTAGAGGCTCCCTCCACCATTAATTGGTCCAAACTGGGCTGGTTAGAGGCTCCCTCCACCATGAATTGGTCCAAACTGGGGTTTTTAGAGGCTCCCTCCACCATGAATTGGTCCAAACTTGGCTGTTTAGAGGCTCCCTCCACCATTAATTGGTCCAAACTGGGCTGGTTAGAGGCTCCCTCCACCATGAATTGGTCCAAACTGGGTTTTTTAGAGGCTCCCTCCACCATGAATTGGTCCAAACTGGGGTTTTTAGAGGCTCCCTCCACCATGAATTGGTCCAAACTGGGCTGTTTAGCGGCTCCCTCCACCATTAATTGGTCCAAACTGGGCTGGTTAGAGGCTCCCTCCACCATGAATTTGCCCAAACTGGGCTGTTTAGAGGCTCCCTCCACCATGAATTTGCCCAAACTGGGCTGGTTAGAGGCTCCCTCCACCATGAATTGGTCCAAACTGGGGTTTTTAGAGGCTCCCTCCACCATGAATTGGTCCAAACTTGGCTGTTTAGAGGCTCCCTCCACCATTAATTGGTCCAAACTGGGCTGGTTAGAGGCTCCCTCCACCATGAATTGGTCCAAACTGGGTTTTTTAGAGGCTCCCTCCACCATGAATTTGCCCAAACTGGGCTGTTTAGAGGCTCCCTCCACCATGAATTGGTCCAAACTGGGCTGGTTAGAGGCTCCCTCCACCATGAATTTCCCAAAACTTGGCTGTTTAGAGGCTCCCTCCACCATTAATTGGTCCAAACTGGGCTGGTTAGAGGCTCCCTCCACCATGAATTTGCCCAAACTGGGCTGTTTAGAGGCTCCCTCCACCATGAATTGGTCCAAACTGGGTTTTTTAGAGGCTCCCTCCACCATGAATTGGTCCAAACTGGGCTGTTTAGAGGCTCCCTCCACCATGAATTTGCCCAAACTGGGCTGTTTAGCGGCTCCCTCCACCATTAATTGGTCCAAACTGGGCTGGTTAGAGGCTCCCTCCACCATGAATTTGCCCAAACTGGGCTGTTTAGAGGCTCCCTCCACCATGAATTTGCCCAAACTGGGCTGGTTAGAGGCTCCCTCCACCATGAATTGGTCCAAACTGGGGTTTTTAGAGGCTCCCTCCACCATGAATTGGTCCAAACTTGGCTGTTTAGAGGCTCCCTCCACCATGAATTGGTCCAAACTGGGGTGGTTAGAGGCTCCCTCCACCATTAATTGGTCCAAACTGGGCTGGTTAGAGGCTCCCTCCACCATGAATTTGCCCAAACTGGGCTGGTTAGAGGCTCCCTCCACCATGAATTGGTCCAAACTGGGTTTTTTAGAGGCTCCCTCCACCATGAATTGGTCCAAACTGGGCTGTTTAGAGGCTCCCTCCACCATGAATTTGCCCAAACTGGGCTGTTTAGCGGCTCCCTCCACCATTAATTGGTCCAAACTGGGCTGGTTAGAGGCTCCCTCCACCATGAATTTGCCCAAACTGGGCTGTTTAGAGGCTCCCTCCACCATGAATTTGCCCAAACTGGGCTGGTTAGAGGCTCCCTCCACCATGAATTGGTCCAAACTGGGGTTTTTAGAGGCTCCCTCCACCATGAATTGGTCCAAACTTGGCTGTTTAGAGGCTCCCTCCACCATGAATTGGTCCAAACTGGGGTGGTTAGAGGCTCCCTCCACCATTAATTGGTCCAAACTGGGCTGGTTAGAGGCTCCCTCCACCATTAATTGGTCCAAACTGGGCTGGTTAGAGGCTCCCTCCACCATGAATTGGTCCAAACTGGGTTTTTTAGAGGCTCCCTCCACCATGAATTGGTCCAAACTGGGGTTTTTAGAGGCTCCCTCCACCATGAATTGGTCCAAACTGGGCTGTTTAGCGGCTCCCTCCACCATTAATTGGTCCAAACTGGGCTGGTTAGAGGCTCCCTCCACCATGAATTTGCCCAAACTGGGCTGTTTAGAGGCTCCCTCCACCATGAATTTGCCCAAACTGGGCTGGTTAGAGGCTCCCTCCACCACGAATTGGTCCAAACTGGGGTTTTTAGAGGCTCCCTCCACCATGAATTGGTCCAAACTTGGCTGTTTAGAGGCTCCCTCCACCATTAATTGGTCCAAACTGGGCTGGTTAGAGGCTCCCTCCACCATGAATTGGTCCAAACTGGGTTTTTTAGAGGCTCCCTCCACCATGAATTTGCCCAAACTGGGCTGTTTAGAGGCTCCCTCCACCATGAATTGGTCCAAACTGGGCTGGTTAGAGGCTCCCTCCACCATGAATTTCCCAAAACTTGGCTGTTTAGAGGCTCCCTCCACCATTAATTGGTCCAAACTGGGCTGGTTAGAGGCTCCCTCCACCATGAATTTGCCCAAACTGGGCTGTTTAGAGGCTCCCTCCACCATGAATTGGTCCAAACTGGGTTTTTTAGAGGCTCCCTCCACCATGAATTGGTCCAAACTGGGCTGTTTAGAGGCTCCCTCCACCATGAATTTGCCCAAACTGGGCTGTTTAGAGGCTCCCTCCACCATGAATTTGCCCAAACTGGGCTGGTTAGAGGCTCCCTCCACCATGAATTGGTCCAAACTGGGGTTTTTAGAGGCTCCCTCCACCATGAATTGGTCCAAACTTGGCTGTTTAGAGGCTCCCTCCACCATGAATTGGTCCAAACTGGGGTGGTTAGAGGCTCCCTCCACCATTAATTGGTCCAAACTGGGCTGGTTAGAGGCTCCCTCCACCATTAATTGGTCCAAACTGGGCTGGTTAGAGGCTCCCTCCACCATTAATTGGTCCAAACTGGGCTGGTTAGAGGCTCCCTCCACCATGAATTGGTCCAAACTGGGTTTTTTAGAGGCTCCCTCCACCATGAATTTGCCCACACTGGGCTGGTTAGAGGCTCCCTCCACCATGAATTGGTCCAAACTGGGGTTTTTAGAGGCTCCCTCCACCATGAATTTGCCCAAACTGGGGTGTTTAGAGGCTCCCTCCACCATGAATTTGCCCAAACTCTGCTGGTTAGAGGCTCAATCCACCCTGATTTTCAAAACAAATGTTGGTGCCAACCTCAACTTACCACAAGGGCCAAATTCACTGCTGGTGACAAGCTCTCCTCACTGCAAGTGCCAAATACACATGTTTCAAGGTGTTTTCCTACTGTCAGAGAGGTGGTATTGAGTGTGTAAAGTGTGTAGTTGTTAGGCTGTGATGTTGGGGTAATAGAGGGTCTTTGGTGTGTTAGATGCCCCCAGACATGCTTCCCCTGCTGTCCCAGTGTCATTCCAGAGGTGTTGGCATCATTTCCTGGGGTGTCATAGTGGACTTGGTGACCCTCCAGACACGGATTTGGGTTTCCCCCTTAACGAGTATCTGTTCCCCATAGACTATAATGGGGTTCGAAACCCATTCGAACACACGAACATTGAGCGGCTGTTCGAATCGAATTTCGAACCTCGAACATTTTAGTGTTCGCTCATCTCTATAGGAGAGGACTAGTCTGGAGCACAGTGTATAGAATTATAAAAGAGGACTAGTCTGTAGAAGAGTATATAGAATTATAGGAGATGATGAGTCTGGAGCACAGTATATAGAATTATTGGAGGACTAGTCTGGAGCACAGTATATAGAATTATAGGAGAGGACTAGTCTGGAACACAGTATATAGAATTATTGGAGGACTATTCTGGAGCGCAGTATATAGAATTATAGGAGAGGAATAGTCTGGAGCACGGTATATAGAATTATAGGACTAGTCTGCAGCACAATATTTAGAATTATAGGAGAGGAATAGTCTGGAGCACAGTATATAGAATTATAGGAGAGGACTAGTCTGGAGCACAGAATATAGTATTATAGGACAGGACTAGTCTGGAGCACAGTATATAGTATTATAGGAGAGGACTAGTCTGGGGCACGGCATATAGAGTTATAGGAGAGGAATAGTCTGCAGCACAATATATAGAATTATAGGAGAAGAATAGTCTGCAGCACAGTATATAGAATTGTAGGAGAGGACTAATCTGGAGCGCAGTTTATAGAATTATAGGAGGGGACGAGTCTGCAGCACAATATATAGAATTATAGGAGAGGACTAGTCTGGAGCACAGTATATAGAATTGTAGTAGAGGACTAGTCTGGAGCGCAGTATATAGAATTATAGGAGAGAACTAGTCTGGAGGAAAGTATATAGAATTATAGGAGAGAACTAGTCTGAAGGAAAGTATATAGAATTATAGGAGAGGACTAGTGTGGAGCACAGTATATAGAATTATAGGAGAGGACTAGTCTGGAGCACAGTATATAGAATTATAGGAGAGGACTAGTCTGGAGCACAGTATATAGAATTATAGGAGAGGACTAGTCTGGAGCACAGTATATAGAATTATAGGAGAGGACTAGTCTGGAGCGCAGTGTATAGAATTATAGGAGAGGACTAGTCTGTAGCACAGTATATAGAATTATTGGAGAGGACTAGTCTGGAGCACAGTATATAGAATTATAGGAGAGGACTAGTCTGGAGCGCAGTATATAGAATTATTAGAGAGAACTAGTCTGGAGCACAGTATATAGAATTATTGGAGAGAACTAGTCTGAAACACAGTATATAGAACTATAGGAGAGGACTAGTCTTGAGCAAAGTATATAGAATTAAAGGAGAGGACTAGTCTGGAGCACAGTATATAGAATTATTGGAGAGAACTAGTCTGAAACACAGTATATAGATCTATAGGAGAGGACTAGTCTGGAGCGCTGTATATAGAATTATTGGAGAGAACTAGTCTGGAGCACAGTATATAGAATTATTGGAGAGAACTAGTCTGAAACAGTATATAGAACTATAGGAGAGGACTAGTCTGCAGCACAATATATAGAATTATAGGAGAGGAATAGTCTGGAGCACAATATATAGAATTATAGGAGGACTAGTCTGGAGCACAGTATATAGAATTATAGAAGAGGACTAGTCTGGAGCACAGTGTATAGAATTATAGGAGAGGAATAGTCTGGAGCACAGTTTATAGAATTATAGGAGAGGACTAGTCTGGTGCGCAGTATATAGAATTATTGGAGGACTAGTCTGGAGCGCAGTATATAGAATTATTGGAGGACTAGTCTGGAGCACAGTATATAGAATTATTGGAGGACTAGTCTGGAGCACAGTATATAGAATTATAGGAGAGGATGAGTCTGGAGCGCAGTATATAGAATTATAGGAGAGAACTAGTCTGGAGTACAGTATATAGAATTATAGGAGAGAACTAGTCTGGAGCACAGTTTATAGAATTATAGGAGAGGACTAGTCTGGAGCACAGTGTATAGAATTATAAAAGAGGACTAGTCTGTAGAAGAGTATATAGAATTATAGGAGATGATGAGTCTGGAGCACAGTATATAGAATTATTGGAGGACTAGTCTGCAGCACAATATATAGAATTATAGGATAGGAATAGTCTGGAGCACGATATATAGAATTATAGGAGGACTAGTCTGGAGCACAGTATATAGAATTATAGGAGAGGACTAGTCTGGAGCACATTATATAGAATTATAGCAGAGGACTTGTCTGGAGCACAGTATATAGTATTATTGGAGGACTAGTCTACAGCACAGTATATAGAATTATAGGACAGGACTAGTCTACAGCACAGTATATAGAATTATAGGAGAGGACTAGTCTGTAGCTCAATATATAGAATTATATTAGAGGACTATTCTGGAGCACAGTATATAGAATTATAGGAGAGGACTAGTCTGGAGCACAGTATATAGAATTATAGGAGAGGAGTAGTCTGGAGCACAGTATATAGTATTATAGGACAGGACTAGTCTGCAGCATAGTATATAGAATTATAAGAGAGGACTAGTCTGGAGCACAGTATATAGAATTATAGGAGAGGACTTGTCTGGAGCACAGTGTATAGAATTATAGGAGAGAACTAGTCTGGAGCACAGTATATAGAATTATTGGAGAGAACTAGTCTGGAGCACAGAATATAGAATTATTGGAGAGAACTAGTCTGAAACACAGTATATAGAACTATAGGAGAGGACTAGTCTGGTGCGCAGTATATAGAATTATTGGAGGACTAGTCTGGAGCGCAGTATATAGAATTATTGGAGGACTAGTCTGGAGCACAGTATATAGAATTATTGGAGGACTAGTCTGGAGCACAGTATATAGAATTATAGGAGAGAACTAGTCTGGAGTACAGTATATAGAATTATAGGAGAGAACTCGTCTGGAGAACAGTTTATAGAATTATAGAAGAGAACTAGTCTGGAACACAGTGTATAGAATTATAGGAGAGGACTAGTCTGTAGAAGAGTATATAGAATTATAGGAGATGATGAGTCTGGAGCACAGTATATAGAATTATTGGAGGACTAGTCTGCAGCACAATATATAGAATTATAGGATAGGAATAGTCTGGATCACGATATATAGAATTATAGGAGGACTAGTCTGGAGCACAGTATATAGAATTATAGGAGAGGACTAGTCTGGAGCACAGTGTATAGAATTATAGGAGAGGACTAGTCTGGAACACAGTATATAGAATTATTGGATTACTATTCTGGAGCGCAGTATATAGAATTATAGGAGAGGAATAGTCTGGAGCACGGTATATAGAATTATAGGAGAGGACTAGTCTGGAGCACAGTATATAGAATTATAGGAGAGGAATAGTCTGGAGCACGGTATATAGAATTATAGGACTAGTCTGCAGCACAATATTTAGAATTATAGGAGAGGACTAGTCTGGAGCACAGTATATAGAATTATAGGAGAGAACTAGT
Source organism: Leptodactylus fuscus (assembly GCF_031893055.1). Classification (NCBI taxonomy): domain Eukaryota; kingdom Metazoa; phylum Chordata; class Amphibia; order Anura; family Leptodactylidae; genus Leptodactylus; species Leptodactylus fuscus. Next base: position 165,131 of record NW_027439989.1, read on the forward strand.
CTGGAGCACAGTATATAGAATTATAGGAGAGGACTAGTTTGGAGCACAGTATACAGAATTATAGGAGAGGTCTAGTCTTGAGTGCAGTATATAGAATTATAGGAGAGGACTAGTCTGGAGCACAGTATATAGAATTATAGGATTGAACTAGTCTGGAGCACAGTGTATAGAATTATAGGAGAAGACTAGTCTGGAGCACAGTATATAGTATTATAGGACAGGACTAGTCTGCAGCACAGTATATAGAATTATAGGAGAGGACTAGTCTGGAGCACAGTATATAGAATTACAGGAGAAGACTAGTCTGTAGTTCAGTATATAGAATTGTAGGAGAGGACTAGTCTGGAGCACAGTATATAGAATTATAGGAGAGGACTAATCTGGAGCACAGTATATAGAATTATAGGAGAGGACTAGTCTGGGGCACAGTATATAGTATTATAGGAGAGGACTAGTCTGGAGCACAGTATATAGAATTATAGGAGAGGACTAGTCTGGAGCACAGTTTATAGAATTATAGGAGAGGACTAGTCTGGAGCACAGTATATAGAATTATAGGAGAGGACTAGTCTGGAGCACAGTATATAGAATTATAGGAGAGGACTAGTCTGGAGCACATTATTTAGAATTATAGGAGAGATCTAATCTGGAGCAAAGTGTATAGAATTATAGGAGAGGCTTAGTCTGGAACGCAGTATATAGAATTATAGGAGAGGACTAGTTTGGAGCATCGTATATAATATTATAGGAGGACTAGTCTGGAGCACAGTATATAGAATTATAGGAGAGTACTAGTCTGGAGCGCAGTATATAGAATTATAGAAGGACTAGTTTCGAGCGCAGTATATAGAATTATTGGAGGACTAGTCTAGAGCACAGTATATAGAATTATAGGAGAGGACTCGTCTGGAGCGCAGTATATAGAATTATAGAAGGACTAGTTTCGAGCGCAGTATATAGAATTATTGGAGGACTAGTCTGGAGCACAGTATATAGAATTATTGGAGAGAAATAGTCTGGAGCACAGTATATAAAATTATAGGTGAGGACTAGTCTGGAGCACAGTATATAGAATTATAGGACAGGACTAGTCTGTAGCACAGTATATAGAATTATAGGAGAGGACTAGTCTGGAGCACAGTATATAGAATTATAGGAGAGAACTAGTCTGGAGCACAGTATATAGAATTATAGGACAGGACTAGTCTGGGGCACAGTATATAGAATTATAGGACAGGACTAGTCTGTAGCACAGTATATAGAATTATAGGAGAGGACTAGTCTGGAGCACAGTATATAGAATTATAGAAGAGGACTAGTCTGCAGCACAGTATATAGAATTATAGGAGAGAACTCGTCTGGAGCACATTATATAGAATTATAGCAGAGGACTTGTCTGGAGCACAGTATATAGTATTATTGGAGGACTAGTCTACAGCACAGTATATAGAATTATAGGACAGGACTAGTCTGGAGCACAGTATATAGAATTATAGGAGAAGACTAGTTTGGAGCACAGTATATAGAATTATAGGAGAGGTCTAGTCTTGAGTGCAGTATATAGAATTATAGGAGAGGACTAGTCTGGAGCACAGTATATAGAATTATAGGAGTGAACTAGTCTGGAGCACAGTGTATAGAATTATAGGAGAAGACTAGTCTGGAGCACAGTATATAGTATTATAGGAGAGGAGTAGTCTGGAGCACAGTATATAGTATTATAGGAGTGAACTAGTCTGGAGCACAGTGTATAGAATTATAGGAGAAGACTAGTCTGGAGCACAGTATATAGAATTATAGGAGAGGACTAGTCTGGAGCACAGTATATAGAATTACAGGAGAAGACTAGTCTGTAGTTCAGTATATAGAATTATAGGAGAGGACTAGTCTGGAGCACAGTATATAGAATTATAGGAGAGGACTAATCTGGAGCACAGTATATAGAATTATAGGAGAGGACTAGTCTGGGGCACAGTATATAGAATTATAGGAGAGGACTAGTCTGGAGCACAGTATTTAGAATTATAGGAGAGGACTAGTCTGGAGCACAGTATATAGAATTATAGGAGAGGACTAGTCTGGGGCACAGTATATAGAATTATAGGAGAGGACTAGTCTGGAGCACAGTATATAGAATTATAGGAGAGGACTAGTCTGGAGCACAGTATTTAGAATTATAGGAGAGAACTAGTCTGGAGCGCAGTGTATAGAATTATAGGCGAGGATTAGTCTGGAACGCAGTATATAGAATTATAGGAGAGGACTAGTTTGGAGCATCGTATATAATATTATAGGAGGACTAGTCTGGAGCACAGTATATAGAATTATAGGAGAGTACTAGTCTGGAGCGCAGTATATAGAATTATAGAAGGACTAGTTTCGAGCGCAGTATATAGAATTATTGGAGGACTAGTATGGAGCGCAGTATATAGAATTATAGAAGGACTAGTTTCGAGCGCAGTATATAGAATTATAGGAGGACTAGTCTGGGGCACAGTATATAGTATTATAGGAGAGGACTAGTCTGGAGCACAGTATATAGAATTATAGGTGAGGACTAGTCTGGAGCACAGTATATACAATTATAGGAGGGGACTAGTGTGGAGCACAGTATATAGAATTATAGGAGAGGACTAGTCTGGAGCACAGTATATAGAATTATAGGAGAGGACTAGTCTGGAGCACAGTATATAGAATTATAGGAGAGAACTAGTCTGGAGCACAGTATATAGAATTATAGGACAGGACTAGTCTGGGGCACAGTATATAGAATTATAGGACAGGACTAGTCTGTAGCACAGTATATAGAATTATAGGAGAGGACTAGTCTGGAGCACAGTATATAGAATTATAGAAGAGGACTAGTCTGCAGCACAGTATATAGAATTATAGGAGAGAACTCGTCTGGAGCACATTATATAGAATTATAGCAGAGGACTTGTCTGGAGCACAGTATATAGTATTATTGGAGGACTAGTCTACAGCACAGTATATAGAATTATAGGACAGGACTAGTCTGGAGCACAGTATATAGAATTATAGGAGAAGACTAGTTTGGAGCACAGTATATAGAATTATAGGAGAGGTCTAGTCTTGAGTGCAGTATATAGAATTATAGGAGAGGACTAGTCTGGAGCACAGTATATAGAATTATAGGAGTGAACTAGTCTGGAGCACAGTGTATAGAATTATAGGAGAAGACTAGTCTGGAGCACAGTATATAGTATTATAGGAGAGGAGTAGTCTGGAGCACAGTATATAGTATTATAGGACAGGACCAGTCTGCAGCACAGTATATAGAATTATAGGAGAGGACTAGTCTGGAGCACAGTATATAGAATTACAGGAGAAGACTAGTCTGTAGTTCAGTATATAGAATTATAGGAGAGGACTAGTCTGGAGCACAGTATATAGAATTATAGGAGAGGACTAATCTGGAGCACAGTTTATAGAATTATAGGAGAGGACTAGTCTGGGGCACAGTATATAGAATTATAGGAGAGGACTAGTCTGGAGCACAGTATTTAGAATTATAGGAGAGGACTAGTCTGGAGCACAGTATATAGAATTATAGGAGAGGACTAGTCTGGGGCACAGTATATAGAATTATAGGAGAGGACTAGTCTGGAGCACAGTATATAGAATTATAGGAGAGGACTAGTCTGGAGCACAGTATTTAGAATTATAGGAGAGAACTAGTCTGGAGCGCAGTGTATAGAATTATAGGCGAGGATTAGTCTGGAACGCAGTATATAGAATTATAGGAGAGGACTAGTTTGGAGCATCGTATATAATATTATAGGAGGACTAGTCTGGAGCACAGTATATAGAATTATAGGAGAGTACTACTCTGGAGCGCAGTATATAGAATTATAGAAGGACTAGTTTCGAGCGCAGTATATAGAATTATTGGAGGACTAGTCTAGAGCACAGTATATAGAATTATAGGAGAGGACTCATCTGGAGCGCAGTATATAGAATTATAGAAGGACTAGTTTTGAGCGCAGTATATAGAATTATTGGAGGACTAGTCTGGAGCACAGTATATAGAATTATAGGTGAGGACTAGTCTGGAGCACAGTATATACAATTATAGGAGGGGACTAGTGTGGAGCACAGTATATAGAATTATAGGAGAGGACTAGTCTGGAGCACAGTATATAGAATTATAGAAAAGGACTAGTCTGGAGCACAGTATATAGAATTATAGGAGAGGACTAGTCTGGAGCACAGTATATAGAATTATAGGAGAGAACTAGTCTGGAGCGCAGTATATAGAATTTTTGGAAAGAACTAGTCTGAAACACAGTATATAGAACTATAGTAGAGGACTAGTCTGGAGTGCAGTATATAGAATTATAGAAGAGGACTAGTCTGGAGCACAGTATATAGAATTATTGGAGGACTAGTCTGGAGCGCAGTATATAGAATTATAGGAGAGGACTAGTCTGGAGCACAGTATATAGAATTATTGGAGGACTAGTCTGGAGCACAGTATATAGAATTATAGGAGAGGACGAGTCTAGAGCGCAGTATATAGAATTATAGGAGAGGACTAGTCTGGAGCACAGTATATAGTATTATAGGAGAGGACTAGTCTGGAGCACAGTATATAGAATTATAGGAGAGGACTAGTCTGGAGCACAGTATATAGTATTATTAGAGGACTAGTCTGGAGCACAGTAGATAGAATTATTGGAGGACTAGTCTGGAGCACAGTATATAGATTTATAGGAGAGACCTAGTCTGGAGCACAGTATATAGAATTATATGAGAGAACTAGTCTGGAGCACAGTATATAGAATTATAGAAGGACTAGTTTCGAGCGCAGTATATAGAATTATTGGAGGACTAGTCTGGAGCACAGTATATAGAATTATAGGAGAGGACTAGTCTGGAGCGCAGTATATAGAATTATAGAAGGACTATTTCGAGCGCAGTATATAGAATTATTGGAGGACTAGTCTGGAGCACAGTATATAGAATTATTGGAGAGAAATAGTCTTGAGCACAGTATATAGAATTATAGGAGAGGACTAGTCTGGAGCACAGTATATACAATTATAGGAGAGGACTAGTGTGGAGCACAGTATATAGAATTATAGGAGAGGACTAGTCTGGAGCACAGTATATAGAATTATAGGAGAGGACTAGTCTGGAGCACAGTATATAGAATTATAGGAGAGAACTAGTCTGGAGCACAGTATTTAGAATTATAGGAGAGAACTAGTCTAGAGCGCAGTATATTGAATTATAGGAGAGGACTGGTCTGGAGCACAGTATATAGAATTATTGGAGGACTTGTGTGGAGCACAGTATATAGAATTATAGGAGAGGACTAGTCTGGAGCGCAGTATATAGAATTATAGAAGGACTTGTTTCGAGCGCAGTATATAGAGTTATTGGAGGACTAGTCTGGAGCACAGTATATAGAATTATAGGAGAGGACTAGTCTGGAGCACAGTATATACAATTATAGGAGAGGACTAGTCTGGAGCACAGTATATAAAATTATAGGAGAGGACTATTCTGCAGCACAGTATATAGAATTATAGGAGAGGACCAGTCTGGAGCACAGTATATAGAATTATTGGAGGACTAGTCTGGAACGCAGTATATAGAATTATAGGAGGAAACTAGTCTGGAGCATAGTATATAATATTATAGGAGGACTAGTCTGGAGTGCAATGTATAGAATTATAGGAGAGGACTAGTCTGGAGCACAGTATATAGAATTATAGGAGAGGAGTAGTCTGGAACGCAGTATATAGAATTATAGGAGAGGACTAGTCTGGAGCATAGTATATAATATTATAGGAGGACTAGTCTGGAGCGCTATGTATAGAATTATAGGAGAGGATTACAGTGGAGCACAGTATATAGAATTATAGGAGGACTAGTCTGGAGCACAGTATATAGAATTATAGGAGAGGACTAGTCTGGAGCACAGTATATAGAATTATAGGAGGACTAGTGTGGAGCGCAGTGTATAGAATTATAGGAGAGGACTAGTCTGGCGCATAGTATATAATATTATAGGAGGACTAGTCTTTAGCACAGTATATAGAATTATAGGAGAGGACTAGTCTGGAGCGCAGTATATAGAATTATAGGAGAGGACTAGTTTGGAGCATCGTATATAATATAGGAGGACTAGTCTGGATCACGATATATAGAATTATAGGAGAGGACTAGTCTGGAGCACAGTATATAGAATTATAGGAGAGGACTAGTCTGGAGCACAGTATATAGAATTATAGGGGCGGATTAGTCTGCAGCACAATATATAGAATTATAGGAGAGGACTAGTCTGGAGCACAGTATATAGAATTGTAAGAGAGGACTAGTCTGGAGCGCAGTATATAGAATTATAGGGGAGGACTAGTCTGGAGGACAGTATATAGAATTATTGGAGAGAACTAGTCTGGAGCACAGTATATAGAATTATTGGAGAGAACTAGTCTGAAACACAGTATATAGAACTATAGGAGAGGACTAGTCTGGAGCGCAGTATATAGAATTATAGGAGAGGACGAGTCTGGAGCGCAGCATATAGAATTATAGAAGAGGACGAGTCTGGAGCGCAGCATATAGAATTATAGGAGAGGACTAGTCTGGAGCGCAGCATATAGAATTATAGGAGAGGACTAGTCTGGAGCGCAGCATATAGAACTATAGGAGAGGACTAGTCTGGAGCGCAGCATATAGAACTATAGGAGAGGACTAGTCTGGAGCGCAGTATATAGAACTATAGGAGAGGACTAGTCTGGAGCGCAGTATATAGAATTGTAGGAGAGGACTAGTCTGGAGCGCAGTATTTAGAACTGTAGGAGAGGACTAGTCTGGAGCGCAGTATATAGAACTATAGGAGAGGACTAGTCTGGAGCACAGTATATAGAACTATAGGAGAGGACTAGTCTGGTGCGCAGTATATAGAATTATTGGACGACTAGTCTGGAGCACAGTATATAGAATTATAGGAGAGGACGAGTCTAGGGCGCAGTATATAGAATTATAGGAGAAGATTAGTCTGGAGCACAGTATATAGAATTATTGGAGGACTAGATTGGAGCTCAGTATATAGAATTATAGGAGAGAACTAGTCTGGAGCACAATATATAGAATTATAGGAGAGGACGAGTCTGGAGTACAGTATATAGAATTGTAGGAGAGACCTAGTCTGGAGCACAGTATATAGAATTATAGGAGAGGACTAGTCTGGAGCACAGTGTATAGAATTATAGAAGGACTAGTTTCGAGCGCAGTGTATAGAATTATTGGAGGACTAGTCTGGAGCACAGTATATAGAATTATTGGAGAGAAATAGTCTGGAGCACAGTATATAGAATTATAGGTGAGGACTAGTCTGGAGCACAGTATATAGAATTATAGGAGAGGACTAGTCTGGAGCACAGTATATAGAATTATAGGAGAGGACTAGTCTGGAGCACAGTATATAGAATTTTAGGAGAGAACTAGTCTGGAGCGCATTATATCGAATTTTTGGAGAGAACTAGTCTGAAACACAGTATATAGAATTATAGGAGAGGACTAGTCTGGAGCACAGTATATACAATTATAGGAGAGGACTAGTGTGGAGCACAGTATATAGAATTATAGGAGAGAACTAGTCTGGAGCACAGTATATAGAATTATAGGACAGGACTAGTCTGGAGCACAGTATATAGAATTATAGGAGAGGACTAGTCTGGAGCACAGTATATAGAATTATAGGAGATAACTAGTCTGGAGCACAGTATACAGAATTATAGGAGAGGACTAGTCTGGAGCACAGTATATAGAATTATAGGAGAGGTCTAGTCTGGAGCACAGTATATAGAATTATTGGAGGACTAGTCTGGAGCGCAGTATATAGAATTATAGGAGAGGACTAGTCTGGAGCACAGTATATAGAATTATTGGAGGACTAGTCTGCAGCACAGTATATAGAATTATAGGAGAGGACGAGTCTAGAGCGCAGTATATAGAATTATAGGAGAGGACTAGTCTGGAGCACAGTATATAGTATTATAGGAGAGGACTAGTCTGGAGCACAGTATATAGAATTATAGGAGAGGGCTAGTCTGGAGCACAGTATATAGTATTTTTAGAGGACTAGTCTGGAGCACAGTATATAGAATTATTGGAGGACTAGTCTGGAGCACAGTATATAGATTTATAGGAGAGACCTAGTCTGGAGCACAGTATATAGAATTATAGGAGAGAACTAGTCTGGAGCACAGTATATAGAATTATAGAAGGACTAGTTTCGAGCGCAGTATATAGAATTATTGGAGGACTAGTCTGGAGCACAGTATGTAGAATTATAGGAGAGGACTAGTCTGGAGCGCAGTATATAGAATTATAGAAGGACTAGTCTGGAGCACAGTATATAGAATTATTGGAGAGAAATAGTCTGGAGCACAGTATATAGAATTATAGGAGAGGACTAGTCTGGAGCACAGTATATAGAATTATAGGAGAGGACTAGTCTGGAGCACAGTATATACAATTATAGGAGAGGACTAGTGTGGAGCACAGTATATAGAATTATAGGAGAGGACTAGTCTGGAGCACAGTATATAGAATTATAGGAGAGGACTAGTCTGGAGCACAGTATATACAATTATAGGAGAGGACTAGTGTGGAGCACAGTATATAGAATTATAGAAGAGGACTAGTCTGGAGCACAGTATATAGAATTATAGGAGAGGACTAGTCTGGAGGACAGTATATAGAATTGTAGGAGAGAACTAGTCTGGAGCACAGTATATAGAATTATAGGAGAGAACTAGTCTGGAGCGCAGTATAAGATAAGATAAGATAATCCTTTAATAGTCCCACATTGGGGAAATTTCAGCGTGTTACAGCAGCATAGTAATACAGATACAGGATAATACAGAGTAATATATTACAGACGTAGACACAGATAAGCTGAGAAGAGAAGATATAGTAGGAGTCCATGGCAGCTAAGGAAAAAATAAAACAGAAGAGAAAGAGGAAGACCTCATGGTCATCGTCAAAATCATTTAGTTCTCTGTGCGGAGTGATCTTCGTTTGGTCTGATGTAGATTATACAGCCTGGTCGCGGTTGGAAGGAAGGACCTGCGATAGCGCTCCTTCTCACACTTGGGGTGAAGCAGACAGTCGCTTACAGTGCTGCCAAGTCCCATCAGGGTCCCATACATGGGGTGGGATTTGTTCTCCCGCATGGAGGTCACCACAGACAGTATCCTTCTGTCACCCACCACCTGTACTGGGTCCAGGGGGCTCCCCAGGACAGAGCTGGCCCTCCTGATCAGCCTGTCAAGTCTATTTCTGTCCCTGGTTGATATACTGCTTCCCCAGCAGGCCACACCGAAAAAGATGGCTGAGGCAACCACAGAGTTGAAGAAGGCCCTAAGAAGTGTCCCCCGGACTCCGAAGGCCCTCAGCCTCCTGAGCAGGTAGAGTCTGCTGTGACCCTTTCTGTGCAGCGCCTCCAGGTGATCAGCCCAGTCTAGTTTATTGTTGAGGAGCACGCCCAGGTACTTATAGGTCCTGACTATCTCAATACATGTTCCTTGGATCTCCACCGGGGTCGGAGCACCTCTCCGTTTACTAAAGTCCACCACCATCTCCTTGGTCTTCCCAGCATTAATCCTGAGCTGGTTCTGCTGGCATCATTCAACAAAATCCCGGTTTAAGTCTCTGTATTCCCTATCGTCGCCATCAGTGATAAGGCCGACTATAGCAGAGTCATCGGAGTACTTCTGTAAGTAACAGCTGGATGAGTTGTACCTAAAGTCAGCAGTGTACAGTGTGAAGAGGAATGGGGCAAGAACTGTACCTTGAGGTGCCCCCGTACTACAGATCACAGTGTCGGACACACAGTCCTGGGCTCTCACATACTGAGGGCGGTTTGTCAGGTAGTCTAGGATCCAGTTGGACAGGTGATGGTCCACACCACCAAGGTTCAGCTTCTCCCTCAGTAGCCCTGGCTGAATGGTGTTGAAAGCACTAGAGAAATCAAAGAACATTCTTCTCACAGTGTTCCCGGGTTTCTCCAGGTGAGAGAGAGCTCTGTGAAGAAGGTGGATGATGGCGGCATCTACCCCAATTCCTGGCCGGTAGGCAAACTAGAGGGGGTCCAGAGCGGAGCTCACTAGGGGGCGTAGGTGTGTCAGGACCAGTCTCTCTAGGACCTTCATCAGGTGTGATGTCAGTGCTACGGGTCGGTAGTCATTGTAGCCCATCGGGTTGGGTTTCTTTGGGACTGGTACCACGCAAGATGTTTTCCACAGTTGAGGTACCACCCCCAGCTTCAGGCTCATATTGTACATGTGCGTTATAATACCACACAGCTGGTCACTGCACATTTTAAGAACTCTTGCGCTTATACCATCAGGTACCCCCGCTTTGTTCGCTCTAATATTCTTCATTTCCTTACACACCTGAGACTCCTGCAGAATCAGATAGTCAGATTGCAGTTGACCGCAGTTCGGTGGGGGTTGGGTCTTGGTGTGTGAGGGGAGGGCGGTTGGCTGACATGCTGGTGGAGGGAGCATTTGCTTGGAGTCGAATCTATTGAAGAATAGATTAAGCTCGTTAAGCCACTTCCTGTTCCCAACTGTTCGGTGCCTTGTCTTTTCCTTGTGTCCTGAAATTGCCTTAAGGCTATCCCACACCTCAGAGATTCTACCCTCCCCCATCTGTAGCTCCATCTTCCGCCTGTAGTTGGCTTTCCCTTCTCTGATCAATTGTCTTAGTTGTTTCTGCACCGCCCCCAGGCCATCTTTGTCCCCAGACCTAAAAATTCTCTTTTTTTGCTTGAGGAGAGAGAAGAATTATAGGAGAGGACTGGACTGGAGCACAGTATATAGAATTATTGGAGGACTTGTCTGGAGCACAGTATATAGAATTATTGGAGGACTTGTCTGGAGCACAGTATATAGAATTATAGGAGAGGACTAGTCTGGAGCACAGTATATAGAATTATAGGAGAGGACTAGTGTGGAGCACAGTATATAGAATTATAGGAGAGGACTAGTCTGCAGCACAGTATATAGAATTATAGAAGAGGACTAGTGTGGAGCACAGAATATAGAATTATAGGAGAGGACTAGTCTGGAGCACAGTATATAGAATTATAGAAGAGGACTAGTCTGGAGCACAGTATATACAATTATAGGAGAGGACTAGTGTGGAGCACAGTATATAGAATTATAGGAGAGGACTAGTCTGGAGCACAGTATATAGAATTATAGGAGAGGACTAGTCTGGAGCACAGTATATACAATTATAGGAGAGGACTAGTGTGGAGCACAGTATATAGAATTATAGGAGAGGACTAGTCTGGAGCACAGTATATAGAATTATAGGAGAGGACTAGTCTGGAGCACAGTATATACAATTATAGGAGGGGACTAGTGTGGAGCACAGTATATAGAATTATAGGAGAGGACTAGTCTGGAGCACAGTATATAGAATTATAGGAGAGGACTAGTCTGGAGCACAGTATATAGAATTATAGGAGAGGACTAGTCTGGAGCACAGTATATAGAATTATTGGAGGACTAGTCTGGAGCACAGTATATAGAATTATAGGAGAGGACGAGTCTAGAGCGCAGTATATAGAATTATAGGAGAGGACTAGTCTGGAGCACAGTATATAGTATTATAGGAGAGGACTAGTCTGGAGCACAGTATATAGAATTATAGGAGAGGGCTAGTCTGGAGCACAGTATATAGTATTATTAGAGGACTAGTCTGGAGCACAGTATATAGATTTATAGGAGAGACCTAGTCTGGAGCACAGTATATAGAATTATATGAGAGAACTAGTCTGGAGCACAGTATATAGAATTATAGAAGGACTAGTTTAGAGCGCAGTATATAGAATTATTGGAGGACTAGTCTGGAGCACAGTATATAGAATTATAGGAGAGGACTAGTCTGGAGCGCAGTATATAGAATTATAGAAGGACTATTTCGAGCGCAGTATATAGAATTATTGGAGGACTAGTCTGGAGCACAGTATATAGAATTATTGGAGAGAAATAGTCTTGAGCACAGTATATAGAATTATAGGAGAGGACTAGTCTGGAGCACAGTATATACAATTATAGGAGAGGACTAGTGTGGAGCACAGTATATAGAATTATAGGAGAGGACTAGTCTGGAGCACAGTATATAGAATTATAGGAGAGGACTAGTCTGGAGCACAGTATATAGAATTATAGGAGAGAACTAGTCTGGAGCACAGTATATAGAATTATAGGAGAGGACTAGTCTGGAGCACAGTATATAGAATTATAGGAGAGAACTAGTCTGGAGCGCAGTATATTGAATTATAGGAGAGGACTGGTCTGGAGCACAGTATATAGAATTATTGGAGGACTTGTGTGGAGCACAGTATATAGAATTATAGGAGAGGACTAGTCTGGAGCGCAGTATATAGAATTATAGAAGGACTTGTTTCGAGCGCAGTATATAGAATTATTGGAGGACTAGTCTGGAGCACAGTATATAGAATTATAGGAGAGGACTAGTCTGGAGCACAGTATATACAATTATAGGAGAGGACTAGTCTGGAGCACAGTATATAAAATTATAGGAGAGGACTATTCTGCAGCACAGTATATAGAATTATAGGAGAGGACTAGTCTGGAGCACAGTATATAGAATTATTGGAGGACTAGTCTGGAACGCAGTATATAGAATTATAGGAGGAAACTAGTCTGGAGCATAGTATATAATATTATAGGAGGACTAGTCTGGAGTGCAATGTATAGAATTATAGGAGAGGACTAGTCTGGAGCACAGTATATAGAATTATAGGAGAGGACTAGTCTGGAGCACAGTATATAGTATTATAGGAGGACTAGTCTGGAGCGCTGTGTATAGAATTATAGGAGAGGATTACAGTGGAGCACAGTATATAGAATTATAGGAGGACTAGTCTGGAGCACAGTATATAGAATTATAGGAGAGGACTAGTCTGGAGCACAGTATATAGAATTATAGGAGGACTAGTCTGGAGCACAGTGTATACAATTATAGGAGGACTAGTCTGGAGCGCAGTGTATAGAATTATAGGAGCGGATTAGTCTGCAGCACAATATATAGAATTATAGGAGAGGACTAGTCTGGCGCATAGTATATAATATTATAGGAGGACTAGTCTTTAGCACAGTATATAGAATTATAGGAGAGGACTAGTCTGGAGCGCAGTATATAGAATTATAGGAGAGGACTAGTTTGGAGCATCGTATATAATATAGGAGGACTAGTCTGGATCACGATATATAGAATTATAGGAGAGAACTAGTCTGGAGCACAGTGTATACAATTATAGGAGGACTAGTCTGGAGCGCAGTGTATAGAATTATAGGAGCGGATTAGTCTGCAGCACAATATATAGAATTATAGGAGAGGACTAGTCTGGAGCACAGTATATAGAATTGTAAGAGAGGACTAGTCTGGAGCGCAGTATATAGAATTATAGGGGAGGACTAGTCTGGAGGACAGTATATAGAATTATAGGAGAGAACTAGTCTGGAGGAAAGTATATAGAATTATAGGAGAGGACTAGTCTGGAGCACAGTATATAGAATTATTGGAGAGAACTAGTCTGGAGCACAGTATATAGAATTATAGAAGAGGACTAGTCTGGAGCGCAGTATATAGAATTATAGGAGAGGACTAGTCTGAAGCACAGTATATAGAATTATAGAAGAGGACTAGTCTGGAGCGCAGTATATAGAACTATAGGAGAGGACTAGTCTGGAGCGCAGTATATAGAACTATAGGAGAGGACTAGTCTGGAGCGCAGTATATAGAATTATAGGAGAGGACTAGTCTGGAGCGCAGTATATAGAACTATAGGAGAGGACTAGTCTGGAGCGCAGCATATAGAATTATAGGAGAGGACTAGTCTGGAGCGCAGCATATAGAATTATAGGAGAGGACTAGTCTGGAGCGTAGCATATAGAACTATAGGAGAGGACTAGTCTGGAGCGCAGTATATAGAACTATAGGAGAGGACTAGTCTGGAGCGCAGTATATAGAACTATAGGAGAGGACTAGTCTGGAGCGCAGTATATAGAAATGTAGGAGAGGACTAGTCTGGAGCGCAGTATATAGAACTATAGGAGAGGACTAGTCTGGAGCACAGTATATAGAACTATAGGAGAGGACTAGTCTGGTGCGCAGTATATAGAATTATTGGACGACTAGTCTGGAGCACATTATATAGAATTATAGGAGAGGACGAGTCTAGGGCGCAGTATATAGAATTATAGGAGAAGATTAGTCTGGAGCACAGTATATAGAATTATTGGAGGACTAGATTGGAGCTCAGTATATAGAATTATAGGAGAGAACTAGTCTGGAGCACAATATATAGAATTATAGGAGAGGACGAGTCTGGAGCACAGTATATAGAATTGTAGGAGAGACCTAGTCTGGAGCACAGTATATAGAATTATAGGAGAGGACTAGTCTGGAGCACAGTGTATAGAATTATAGAAGGACTAGTTTCGAGCGCAGTGTATAGAATTATTGGAGAGAAATAGTCTGGAGCACAGTATATAGAATTATTGGAGAGAAATAGTCTGGAGCACAGTATATAGAATTATAGGTGAGGACGAGTCTGGAGCACAGTATATAGAATTGTAGGAGAGACCTAGTCTGGAGCACAGTATATAGAATTATAGGAGAGGACTAGTCTGGAGCGCAGTGTATAGAATTATAGAAGGACTAGTTTCGAGCGCAGTGTATAGAATTATTGGAGAGAAATAGTCTGGAGCACAGTATATAGAATTATTGGAGAGAAATAGTCTGGAGCACAGTATATAGAATTATAGGTAAGGACTAGTCTGGAGCACAGTATATAGAATTATAGGAGAGGACTAGTCTGGAGCACAGTATATAGAATTATAGGAGAGGACTAGTCTGGAGCACAGTATATAGAATTATAGGAGAGGACTAGTCTGGAGCACAGTATATAGAATTTTAGGAGAGAAATAGTCTGGAGCGCATTATATCGAATTTTTGGAGAGAACTAGTCTGAAACACAGTATATAGAATTATAGGAGAGAACTAGTCTGGAGCACAGTATATAGAATTATAGGACAGGACTAGTCTGGAGCACAGTATATAGAATTATAGGAGAGGACTAGTCTGGAACAGTATATAGAATTATAGGAGATAACTAGTCTGGAGCACAGTATACAGAATTATAGGAGAGGACTAGTCTGGAGCACAGTATATAGAATTATAGGAGAAGATTAGTCTGGAGCACAGTATATAGAATTATTGGAGGACTAGATTGGAGCTCAGTATATAGAATTAAAGGAGAGAACTAGTCTGGAGCACAATATATAGAATTATAGGAGAGGACGAGTCTGGAGCACAGTATATAGAATTGTAGGAGAGACCTAGTCTGGAGCACAGTATATAGAATTATTGGAGAGAAATAGTCTGGAGCACAGTATATAGAATTATTGGAGAGAAATAGTCTGGAGCACAGTATATAGAATTATAGGTGAGGACTAGTCTGGAGCACAGTATATAGAATTATAGGAGAGGACTAGTCTGGAGCACAGTATATAGAATTATAGGAGAGGACTAGTCTGGAGCACAGTATATAGAATTATAGGAGAGAACTAGTCTGGAGCACAGTATATAGAATTATAGGAGATAACTAGTCTGGAGCACAGTATACAGAATTATAGGAGAGGACTAGTCTGGAGCACAGTATATAGAATTATAGGAGAGGTCTAGTCTGGAGCACAGTATATAGAATTATTGGAGGACTAGTCTGGAGCGCAGTATATAGAATTATAGGAGAGGACTAGTCTGGAGCACAGTATATAGAATTATTGGAGGACTAGTCTGCAGCACAGTATATAGAATTATAGGAGAGGACAAGTCTAGAGCGCAGTATATAGAATTATAGAAGAGGACTAGTCTGGAGCACAGTATATAGTATTATAGGAGAGGACTAGTCTGGAGCACAGTATATAGAATTATAGGAGAGGGCTAGTCTGGAGCACAGTATATAGTATTTTTAGAGGACTAGTCTGGAGCACAGTATATAGAATTATTGGAGGACTAGTCTGGAGCACAGTATATAGATTTATAGGAGAGACCTAGTCTGGAGCACAGTATATAGAATTATAGGAGAGAACTAGTCTGGAGCACAGTATATAGAATTATAGGAGAGAACTAGTCTGGAGCACAGTATATAGAATTATAGAAGGACTAGTTTCGAGCGCAGTATATAGAATTATTGTAGGACTAGTCTGGAGCACAGTATGTAGAATTATAGGAGAGGACTAGTCTGGAGCGCACTATATAGAATTATAGAAGGACTAGTCTGGAGCACAGTATATAGAATTATTGGAGAGAAATAGTCTGGAGCACAGTATATAGAATTATAGGAGAGGACTAGTCTGGAGCACAGTATATACAATTATAGGAGAGGACTAGTGTGGAGCACAGTATATAGAATTATAGGAGAGGACTAGTCTGGAGCACAGTATATAGAATTATAGGAGAGGACTAGTGTGGAGCACATTATATAGAATTATAGAAGAGGACTAGTCTGGAGGACAGTATATAGAATTGTAGGAGAGAACTAGTCTGGAGCACAGTATATAGAATTATTGGAGAGAAATAGTCTGGAGCGCAGTGTATAGAATTATAGGAGAGGATTAGTCTGGAGCACAGTATATAGAATTATAGGAGGACTAGTCTGGAGCACAGTGTATAGAATTATAGGAGAGGATTAGTCTGGAGCACAGTATATAGAATTATAGGAGAAGACTAGTCTGGAGCATAGTATATAATATTATAGGAGGACTAGTCTGGAGCACAGTATATAGAATTATAGGAGAGGACTAGTCTGGAGCACAGTGTATAGAATTATAGGAGAGGATTAGTCTGGAGCACAGTATATAGAATTATAGGAGAGGACTAGTCTGGAGCATAGTATATAATATTATAGGAGGACTAGTCTGGAGCACAGTATATAGAATTATAGGAGAGGACTAGTCTGGAGCGCAGTGTATAGAATTATAGGAGAGGATTAGTCTGGAACGCAGTATATAGAATTATAGGAGAGGACTAGTCTGGAGCATAGTATATAATATTATAGGAGGACTAGTCTGGAGCACAGTATATAGAATTATAGGAGAGGACTAGTCTGGAGCACAGTATATAGTATTATAGGAATGGACTAGTCTGGGGCACAGTATATAGTATTATAGGAGAGGACTAGTCTGGAGCACAGTATATAGGATTATAGGAGAGGACTAGTCTGGAGCACAGTATATAGGATTATAGGAGAGGACTAGTCTGGAGCACAGTATATAGTATTATAGGAGAGGACTAGTCTGGGGCACAGTATATAGTATTATAGGAGAGGATTAGTCTGGAGCACAGTATATAGAATTATAGGAGAGGACTAGTCTGAAACACAGTATATAGAACTATAGGAGAGGACTAGTCTGGAGCACAGTGTATAGAATTATAGGAGAGGACGAGTCTGGGGCACAGTATATAGTATTATAGGAAAGGACTAGTCTGGAGCACAGTGTATAGAATTATAGGAGAGGACTAGTCTGGAGCTCAGTATATAGAATTATAGGAGAGGACTAGTCTGGAGCACAGTATATAGAATTATAGGAGAGGAGTAGTCTGGAGCACAGTATATAGAATTATAGGAGAGGACTAGTCTGGGGCACAGTATATAGTATTATAGGAAAGGACTAGTCTGGAGCACAGTGTATAGAATTATAGGAGAGGACTAGTCTGGAGCTCAGTATATAGAATTATAGGAGAGGACTAGTCTGGAGCACAGTATATAGAATTATAGGAGGACTAGTCTGGGGCACAGTATATAGTATTATAGGAGAGGACTAGTCTGGAGCACAGTATATAGAATTATAGGAGAGAAATAGTCTGGAGCACAGTATATAGAATTATAGGTGAGGACTAGTCTGGAGCACAGTATATAGAATTATAGGAGAGGACTAGTCTGGAGCACAGTATATAGAATTATAGGAGAGGACTAGTCTGGAGCACAGTATATAGAATTTTAGGAGAGAACTAGTCTGGAGCGCATTATATCGAATTTTTGGAGAGAACTAGTCTGAAACACAGTATATAGAATTATAGGAGAGGACTAGTCTGGAGCACAGTATATACAATTATAGGAGAGGACTAGTGTGGAGCACAGTATATAGAATTATAGGAGAGAACTAGTCTGGAGCACAGTATATAGAATTATAGGACAGGACTAGTCTGGAGCACAGTATATAGAATTATAGGAGAGGACTAGTCTGGAGCACAGTATATAGAATTATAGGAGATAACTAGTCTGGAGCACAGTATACAGAATTATAGGAGAGGACTAGTCTGGAGCACAGTATATAGAATTATAGGAGAGGTCTAGTCTGGAGCACAGTATATAGAATTATTGGAGGACTAGTCTGGAGCGCAGTATATAGAATTATAGGAGAGGACTAGTCTGGAGCACAGTATATAGAATTATTGGAGGACTAGTCTGCAGCACAGTATATAGAATTATAGGAGAGGACGAGTCTAGAGCGCAGTATATAGAATTATAGGAGAGGACTAGTCTGGAGCACAGTATATAGTATTATAGGAGAGGACTAGTCTGGAGCACAGTATATAGAATTATAGGAGAGGGCTAGTCTGGAGCACAGTATATAGTATTTTTAGAGGACTAGTCTGGAGCACAGTATATAGAATTATTGGAGGACTAGTCTGGAGCACAGTATATAGATTTATAGGAGAGACCTAGTCTGGAGCACAGTATATAGAATTATAGGAGAGAACTAGTCTGGAGCACAGTATATAGAATTATAGAAGGACTAGTTTCGAGCGCAGTATATAGAATTATTGGAGGACTAGTCTGGAGCACAGTATGTAGAATTATAGGAGAGGACTAGTCTGGAGCGCAGTATATAGAATTATAGAAGGACTAGTCTGGAGCACAGTATATAGAATTATTGGAGAGAAATAGTCTGGAGCACAGTATATAGAATTATAGGAGAGGACTAGTCTGGAGCACAGTATATAGAATTATAGGAGAGGACTAGTCTGGAGCACAGTATATAGAATTATTGGAGGACTAGATTGGAGCTCAGTATATAGAATTAAAGGAGAGAACTAGTCTGGAGCACAATATATAGAATTATAGGAGAGGACGAGTCTGGAGCACAGTATATAGAATTGTAGGAGAGACCTAGTCTGGAGCACAGTATATAGAATTATTGGAGAGAAATAGTCTGGAGCACAGTATATAGAATTATTGGAGAGAAATAGTCTGGAGCACAGTATATAGAATTATAGGTGAGGACTAGTCTGGAGCACAGTATATAGAATTATAGGAGAGGACTAGTCTGGAGCACAGTATATAGAATTATAGGAGAGGACTAGTCTGGAGCACAGTATATAGAATTATAGGAGAGGACTAGTCTGGAGCACAGTATATAGAATTATAGGAGATAACTAGTCTGGAGCACAGTATACAGAATTATAGGAGAGGACTAGTCTGGAGCACAGTATATAGAATTATAGGAGAGGTCTAGTCTGGAGCACAGTATATAGAATTATTGGAGGACTAGTCTGGAGCGCAGTATATAGAATTATAGGAGAGGACTAGTCTGGAGCACAGTATATAGAATTATTGGAGGACTAGTCTGCAGCACAGTATATAGAATTATAGGAGAGGACAAGTCTAGAGCGCAGTATATAGAATTATAGAAGAGGACTAGTCTGGAGCACAGTATATAGTATTATAGGAGAGGACTAGTCTGGAGCACAGTATATAGAATTATAGGAGAGGGCTAGTCTGGAGCACAGTATATAGTATTTTTAGAGGACTAGTCTGGAGCACAGTATATAGAATTATTGGAGGACTAGTCTGGAGCACAGTATATAGATTTATAGGAGAGACCTAGTCTGGAGCACAGTATATAGAATTATAGGAGAGAACTAGTCTGGAGCACAGTATATAGAATTATAGGAGAGAACTAGTCTGGAGCACAGTATATAGAATTATAGAAGGACTAGTTTCGAGCGCAGTATATAGAATTATTGTAGGACTAGTCTGGAGCACAGTATGTAGAATTATAGGAGAGGACTAGTCTGGAGCGCAGTATATAGAATTATAGGAGAGGACTAGTTTGGAGCATCGTATATAATATAGGAGGACTAGTCTGGATCACGATATATAGAATTATAGGAGAGAACTAGTCTGGAGCACAGTGTATACAATTATAGGAGGACTAGTCTGGAGCGCAGTGTATAGAATTATAGGAGCGGATTAGTCTGCAGCACAATATATAGAATTATAGGAGAGGACTAGTCTGGAGCACAGTATATAGAATTGTAAGAGAGGACTAGTCTGGAGCGCAGTATATAGAATTATAGGGGAGGACTAGTCTGGAGGACAGTATATAGAATTATAGGAGAGAACTAGTCTGGAGGAAAGTATATAGAATTATAGGAGAGGACTAGTCTGGAGCACAGTATATAGAATTATTGGAGAGAACTAGTCTGGAGCACAGTATATAGAATTATAGAAGAGGACTAGTCTGGAGCGCAGTATATAGAATTATAGGAGAGGACTAGTCTGAAGCACAGTATATAGAATTATAGAAGAGGACTAGTCTGGAGCGCAGTATATAGAACTATAGGAGAGGACTAGTCTGGAGCGCAGTATATAGAACTATAGGAGAGGACTAGTCTGGAGCGCAGTATATAGAATTATAGGAGAGGACTAGTCTGGAGCGCAGTATATAGAACTATAGGAGAGGACTAGTCTGGAGCGCAGTATATAGAATTATAGGAGAGGACTAGTCTGGAGCGCAGCATATAGAATTATAGGAGAGGACTAGTCTGGAGCGTAGCATATAGAACTATAGGAGAGGACTAGTCTGGAGCGCAGTATATAGAACTATAGGAGAGGACTAGTCTGGAGCGCAGTATATAGAACTATAGGAGAGGACTAGTCTGGAGCGCAGTATATAGAAATGTAGGAGAGGACTAGTCTGGAGCGCAGTATATAGAACTATAGGAGAGGACTAGTCTGGAGCACAGTATATAGAACTATAGGAGAGGACTAGTCTGGTGCGCAGTATATAGAATTATTGGACGACTAGTCTGGAGCACATTATATAGAATTATAGGAGAGGACGAGTCTAGGGCGCAGTATATAGAATTATAGGAGAAGATTAGTCTGGAGCACAGTATATAGAATTATTGGAGGACTAGATTGGAGCTCAGTATATAGAATTATAGGAGAGAACTAGTCTGGAGCACAATATATAGAATTATAGGAGAGGACGAGTCTGGAGCACAGTATATAGAATTGTAGGAGAGACCTAGTCTGGAGCACAGTATATAGAATTATAGGAGAGGACTAGTCTGGAGCACAGTGTATAGAATTATAGAAGGACTAGTTTCGAGCGCAGTGTATAGAATTATTGGAGAGAAATAGTCTGGAGCACAGTATATAGAATTATTGGAGAGAAATAGTCTGGAGCACAGTATATAGAATTATAGGTGAGGACGAGTCTGGAGCACAGTATATAGAATTGTAGGAGAGACCTAGTCTGGAGCACAGTATATAGAATTATAGGAGAGGACTAGTCTGGAGCGCAGTGTATAGAATTATAGAAGGACTAGTTTCGAGCGCAGTGTATAGAATTATTGGAGAGAAATAGTCTGGAGCACAGTATATAGAATTATTGGAGAGAAATAGTCTGGAGCACAGTATATAGAATTATAGGTAAGGACTAGTCTGGAGCACAGTATATAGAATTATAGGAGAGGACTAGTCTGGAGCACAGTATATAGAATTATAGGAGAGGACTAGTCTGGAGCACAGTATATAGAATTATAGGAGAGGACTAGTCTGGAGCACAGTATATAGAATTTTAGGAGAGAAATAGTCTGGAGCGCATTATATCGAATTTTTGGAGAGAACTAGTCTGAAACACAGTATATAGAATTATAGGAGAGAACTAGTCTGGAGCACAGTATATAGAATTATAGGACAGGACTAGTCTGGAGCACAGTATATAGAATTATAGGAGAGGACTAGTCTGGAACAGTATATAGAATTATAGGAGATAACTAGTCTGGAGCACAGTATACAGAATTATAGGAGAGGACTAGTCTGGAGCACAGTATATAGAATTATAGGAGAAGATTAGTCTGGAGCACAGTATATAGAATTATTGGAGGACTAGATTGGAGCTCAGTATATAGAATTAAAGGAGAGAACTAGTCTGGAGCACAATATATAGAATTATAGGAGAGGACGAGTCTGGAGCACAGTATATAGAATTGTAGGAGAGACCTAGTCTGGAGCACAGTATATAGAATTATTGGAGAGAAATAGTCTGGAGCACAGTATATAGAATTATTGGAGAGAAATAGTCTGGAGCACAGTATATAGAATTATAGGTGAGGACTAGTCTGGAGCACAGTATATAGAATTATAGGAGAGGACTAGTCTGGAGCACAGTATATAGAATTATAGGAGAGGACTAGTCTGGAGCACAGTATATAGAATTATAGGAGAGAACTAGTCTGGAGCACAGTATATAGAATTATAGGAGATAACTAGTCTGGAGCACAGTATACAGAATTATAGGAGAGGACTAGTCTGGAGCACAGTATATAGAATTATAGGAGAGGTCTAGTCTGGAGCACAGTATATAGAATTATTGGAGGACTAGTCTGGAGCGCAGTATATAGAATTATAGGAGAGGACTAGTCTGGAGCACAGTATATAGAATTATTGGAGGACTAGTCTGCAGCACAGTATATAGAATTATAGGAGAGGACAAGTCTAGAGCGCAGTATATAGAATTATAGAAGAGGACTAGTCTGGAGCACAGTATATAGTATTATAGGAGAGGACTAGTCTGGAGCACAGTATATAGAATTATAGGAGAGGGCTAGTCTGGAGCACAGTATATAGTATTTTTAGAGGACTAGTCTGGAGCACAGTATATAGAATTATTGGAGGACTAGTCTGGAGCACAGTATATAGATTTATAGGAGAGACCTAGTCTGGAGCACAGTATATAGAATTATAGGAGAGAACTAGTCTGGAGCACAGTATATAGAATTATAGGAGAGAACTAGTCTGGAGCACAGTATATAGAATTATAGAAGGACTAGTTTCGAGCGCAGTATATAGAATTATTGTAGGACTAGTCTGGAGCACAGTATGTAGAATTATAGGAGAGGACTAGTCTGGAGCGCACTATATAGAATTATAGAAGGACTAGTCTGGAGCACAGTATATAGAATTATTGGAGAGAAATAGTCTGGAGCACAGTATATAGAATTATAGGAGAGGACTAGTCTGGAGCACAGTATATACAATTATAGGAGAGGACTAGTGTGGAGCACAGTATATAGAATTATAGGAGAGGACTAGTCTGGAGCACAGTATATAGAATTATAGGAGAGGACTAGTGTGGAGCACATTATATAGAATTATAGAAGAGGACTAGTCTGGAGGACAGTATATAGAATTGTAGGAGAGAACTAGTCTGGAGCACAGTATATAGAATTATTGGAGAGAAATAGTCTGGAGCGCAGTGTATAGAATTATAGGAGAGGATTAGTCTGGAGCACAGTATATAGAATTATAGGAGGACTAGTCTGGAGCACAGTGTATAGAATTATAGGAGAGGATTAGTCTGGAGCACAGTATATAGAATTATAGGAGAGGACTAGTCTGGAGCATAGTATATAATATTATAGGAGGACTAGTCTGGAGCACAGTATATAGAATTATAGGAGAGGACTAGTCTGGAGCACAGTGTATAGAATTATAGGAGAGGATTAGTCTGGAGCACAGTATATAGAATTATAGGAGAGGACTAGTCTGGAGCATAGTATATAATATTATAGGAGGACTAGTCTGGAGCACAGTATATAGAATTATAGGAGAGGACTAGTCTGGAGCGCAGTGTATAGAATTATAGGAGAGGATTAGTCTGGAACGCAGTATATAGAATTATAGGAGAGGACTAGTCTGGAGCATAGTATATAATATTATAGGAGGACTAGTCTGGAGCACAGTATATAGAATTATAGGAGAGGACTAGTCTGGAGCACAGTATATAGTATTATAGGAATGGACTAGTCTGGGGCACAGTATATAGTATTATAGGAGAGGACTAGTCTGGAGCACAGTATATAGGATTATAGGAGAGGACTAGTCTGGAGCACAGTATATAGGATTATAGGAGAGGACTAGTCTGGAGCACAGTATATAGTATTATAGGAGAGGACTAGTCTGGGGCACAGTATATAGTATTATAGGAGAGGATTAGTCTGGAGCACAGTATATAGAATTATAGGAGAGGACTAGTCTGAAACACAGTATATAGAACTATAGGAGAGGACTAGTCTGGAGCACAGTGTATAGAATTATAGGAGAGGACGAGTCTGGGGCACAGTATATAGTATTATAGGAAAGGACTAGTCTGGAGCACAGTGTATAGAATTATAGGAGAGGACTAGTCTGGAGCTCAGTATATAGAATTATAGGAGAGGACTAGTCTGGAGCACAGTATATAGAATTATAGGAGAGGAGTAGTCTGGAGCACAGTATATAGAATTATAGGAGAGGACTAGTCTGGGGCACAGTATATAGTATTATAGGAAAGGACTAGTCTGGAGCACAGTGTATAGAATTATAGGAGAGGACTAGTCTGGAGCTCAGTATATAGAATTATAGGAGAGGACTAGTCTGGAGCACAGTATATAGAATTATAGGAGGACTAGTCTGGGGCACAGTATATAGTATTATAGGAGAGGACTAGTCTGGAGCACAGTATATAGAATTATAGGAGAGAAATAGTCTGGAGCACAGTATATAGAATTATAGGTGAGGACTAGTCTGGAGCACAGTATATAGAATTATAGGAGAGGACTAGTCTGGAGCACAGTATATAGAATTATAGGAGAGGACTAGTCTGGAGCACAGTATATAGAATTTTAGGAGAGAACTAGTCTGGAGCGCATTATATCGAATTTTTGGAGAGAACTAGTCTGAAACACAGTATATAGAATTATAGGAGAGGACTAGTCTGGAGCACAGTATATACAATTATAGGAGAGGACTAGTGTGGAGCACAGTATATAGAATTATAGGAGAGAACTAGTCGGGAGCACAGTATATAGAATTATAGGACAGGACTAGTCTGGAGCACAGTATATAGAATTATAGGAGAGGACTAGTCTGGAGCACAGTATATAGAATTATAGGAGATAACTAGTCTGGAGCACAGTATACAGAATTATAGGAGAGGACTAGTCTGGAGCACAGTATATAGAATTATAGGAGAGGTCTAGTCTGGAGCACAGTATATAGAATTATTGGAGGACTAGTCTGGAGCGCAGTATATAGAATTATAGGAGAGGACTAGTCTGGAGCACAGTATATAGAATTATTGGAGGACTAGTCTGCAGCACAGTATATAGAATTATAGGAGAGGACGAGTCTAGAGCGCAGTATATAGAATTATAGGAGAGGACTAGTCTGGAGCACAGTATATAGTATTATAGGAGAGGACTAGTCTGGAGCACAGTATATAGAATTATAGGAGAGGGCTAGTCTGGAGCACAGTATATAGTATTTTTAGAGGACTAGTCTGGAGCACAGTATATAGAATTATTGGAGGACTAGTCTGGAGCACAGTATATAGATTTATAGGAGAGACCTAGTCTGGAGCACAGTATATAGAATTATAGGAGAGAACTAGTCTGGAGCACAGTATATAGAATTATAGAAGGACTAGTTTCGAGCGCAGTATATAGAATTATTGGAGGACTAGTCTGGAGCACAGTATGTAGAATTATAGGAGAGGACTAGTCTGGAGCGCAGTATATAGAATTATAGAAGGACTAGTCTGGAGCACAGTATATAGAATTATTGGAGAGAAATAGTCTGGAGCACAGTATATAGAATTATAGGAGAGGACTAGTCTGGAGCACAGTATATAGAATTATAGGAGAGGACTAGTCTGGAGCACAGTATATAGAATTATTGGAGGACTAGATTGGAGCTCAGTATATAGAATTAAAGGAGAGAACTAGTCTGGAGCACAATATATAGAATTATAGGAGAGGACGAGTCTGGAGCACAGTATATAGAATTGTAGGAGAGACCTAGTCTGGAGCACAGTATATAGAATTATTGGAGAGAAATAGTCTGGAGCACAGTATATAGAATTATTGGAGAGAAATAGTCTGGAGCACAGTATATAGAATTATAGGTGAGGACTAGTCTGGAGCACAGTATATAGAATTATAGGAGAGGACTAGTCTGGAGCACAGTATATAGAATTATAGGAGAGGACTAGTCTGGAGCACAGTATATAGAATTATAGGAGAGGACTAGTCTGGAGCACAGTATATAGAATTATAGGAGATAACTAGTCTGGAGCACAGTATACAGAATTATAGGAGAGGACTAGTCTGGAGCACAGTATATAGAATTATAGGAGAGGTCTAGTCTGGAGCACAGTATATAGAATTATTGGAGGACTAGTCTGGAGCGCAGTATATAGAATTATAGGAGAGGACTAGTCTGGAGCACAGTATATAGAATTATTGGAGGACTAGTCTGCAGCACAGTATATAGAATTATAGGAGAGGACAAGTCTAGAGCGCAGTATATAGAATTATAGAAGAGGACTAGTCTGGAGCACAGTATATAGTATTATAGGAGAGGACTAGTCTGGAGCACAGTATATAGAATTATAGGAGAGGGCTAGTCTGGAGCACAGTATATAGTATTTTTAGAGGACTAGTCTGGAGCACAGTATATAGAATTATTGGAGGACTAGTCTGGAGCACAGTATATAGAATTATAGGAGAGAACTAGTCTGGAGCACAGTATATAGAATTATAGGAGAGAACTAGTCTGGAGCACAGTATATAGAATTATAGAAGGACTAGTTTCGAGCGCAGTATATAGAATTATTGTAGGACTAGTCTGGAGCACAGTATGTAGAATTATAGGAGAGGACTAGTCTGGAGCGCAGTATATAGAATTATAGAAGGACTAGTCTGGAGCACAGTATATAGAATTATTGGAGAGAAATAGTCTGGAGCACAGTATATAGAATTATAGGAGAGGACTAGTCTGGAGCACAGTATATACAATTATAGGAGAGGACTAGTGTGGAGCACAGTATATAGAATTATAGGAGAGGACTAGTCTGGAGCACAGTATATAGAATTATAGGAGAGGACTAGTGTGGAGCACATTATATAGAATTATAGAAGAGGACTAGTCTGGAGGACAGTATATAGAATTGTAGGAGAGAACTAGTCTGGAGCACAGTATATAGAATTATAGGAGAGAACTAGTCTGGAGCGCAGTATAAGATAAGATAAGATAAGATAATCCTTTAATAGTCCCACATTGGGGAAATTTCAGCGTGTTACAGCAGCATAGTAATACAGATACAGGATAATACAGAGTAATATATTACAGACGTAGACACAGATAAGCTGAGAAGAGAAGATATAGTAGGAGTCCATGGCAGCTAAGGAAAAAAAAAAACAGAAGAGAAAGAGGAAGACCTCATGGTCATCGTCAAAATCATTTAGTTCTCTGTGCGGAGTGATCTTCGTTTGGTCTGATGTAGATTATACAGCCTGGTCGCGGTTGGAAGGAAGGACCTGCGATAGCGCTCCTTCTCACACTTGGGGTGAAGCAGACGGTCGCTTACAGTGCTGCCAAGTCCCATCAGGGTCCCATACATGGGGTGGGATTTGTTCTCCCGCATGGAGGTCACCACAGACAGTATCCTTCTGTCACCCACCACCTGTACTGGGTCCAGGGGGCTCCCCAGGACAGAGCTGGCCCTCCTGATCAGCCTGTCAAGTCTATTTCTGTCCCTGGTTGATATACTGCTTCCCCAGCAGGCCACACCGAAAAAGATGGCTGAGGCAACCACAGAGTTGAAGAAGGCCCTAAGAAGTGTCCCCCGGACTCCGAAGGCCCTCAGCCTCCTGAGCAGGTAGAGTCTGCTGTGACCCTTTCTGTGCAGCGCCTCCAGGTGATCAGCCCAGTCTAGTTTATTGTTGAGGAGCACGCCCAGGTACTTATAGGTCCTGACTATCTCAATACATGTTCCTTGGATCTCCACCGGGGTCGGAGCACCTCTCCGTTTACTAAAGTCCACCACCATCTCCTTGGTCTTCCCAGCATTAATCCTGAGCTGGTTCTGCTGGCACCATTCAACAAAATCCCGGTTTAAGTCTCTGTATTCCCTATCGTCGCCATCAGTGATAAGGCCGACTATAGCAGAGTCATCGGAGTACTTCTGTAAGTAACAGCTGGATGAGTTGTACCTAAAGTCAGCAGTGTACAGTGTGAAGAGGAATGGGGCAAGAACTGTACCTTGAGGTGCCCCCGTACTACAGATCACAGTGTCGGACACACAGTCCTGGGCTCTCACATACTGAGGGCGGTTTGTCAGGTAGTCTAGGATCCAGTTGGACAGGTGATGGTCCACACCACCAAGGTTCAGCTTCTCCCTCAGTAGCCCTGGCTGAATGGTGTTGAAAGCACTAGAGAAATCAAAGAACATTCTTCTCACAGTGTTCCCGGGTTTCTCCAGGTGAGAGAGAGCTCTGTGAAGAAGGTGGATGATGGCGGCATCTACCCCAATTCCTGGCCGGTAGGCAAACTAGAGGGGGTCCAGAGCGGAGCTCACTAGGGGGCGTAGGTGTGTCAGGACCAGTCTCTCTAGGACCTTCATCAGGTGTGATGTCAGTGCTACGGGTCGGTAGTCATTGTAGCCCATCGGGTTGGGTTTCTTTGGGACTGGTACCACGCAAGATGTTTTCCACAGTTGAGGTACCACCCCCAGCTTCAGGCTCATATTGTACATGTGCGTTATAATACCACACAGCTGGTCACTGCACATTTTAAGAACTCTTGCGCTTATACCATCAGGTACCCCCGCTTTGTTCGCTCTAATATTCTTCATTTCCTTACACACCTGAGACTCCTGCAGAATCAGATAGTCAGATTGCAGTTGACCGCAGTTCGGTGGGGGTTGGGTCTTGGTGTGTGAGGGGAGGGCGGTTGGCTGACATGCTGGTGGAGGGAGCATTTGCTTGGAGTCGAATCTATTGAAGAATAGATTAAGCTCGTTAAGCCACTTCCTGTTCCCAACTGTTCGGTGCCTTGTCTTTTCCTTGTGTCCTGAAATTGCCTTAAGGCTATCCCACACCTCAGAGATTCTACCCTCCCCCATCTGTAGCTCCATCTTCCGCCTGTAGTTGGCTTTCCCTTCTCTGATCAATTGTCTTAGTTGTTTCTGCACCGCCCCCAGGCCATCTTTGTCCCCAGACCTAAAAATTCTCTTTTTTTGCTTGAGGAGAGAGAAGAATTATAGGAGAGGACTGGTCTGGAGCACAGTATATAGAATTATTGGAGGACTTGTCTGGAGCACAGTATATAGAATTATTGGAGGACTTGTCTGGAGCACAGTATATAGAATTATAGGAGAGGACTAGTCTGGAGCACAGTATATAGAATTATAGGAGAGGACTAGTGTGGAGCACAGTATATAGAATTATAGGAGAGGACTAGTCTGGAGCACAGTATATAGAAATATTGAAGGACTTGTTTCGAGCGCAGTATATAGAATTATTGGAGGACTAGTCTGGAGCACAGTATATAGAATTATAGGAGAGGACTAGTCTGGAGCACAGTATATACAATTATAGAAGAGGACTAGTGTGGAGCACAGTATATAGAATTATAGGAGAGGACTAGTCTGGGGCACAGTATATAGAATTATAGGAGAGGACTAGTCTGGAGCATAGTATATAATATTATAGGAGGACTAGTCTGGAGTGCAGTGTATAGAATTATAGGAGAGGACTAGTCTGGAGCACAGTATATAATATTATAGGAGAGGACTAGTCTGGAGCACAGTATATAGAATTATAGGAGAGGAGTAGTCTGGAATGCAGTATATAGAATTATAGGAGAGGACTATTCTGGAGCATAGTATATAATATTATAGGAGGACTAGTCTGGAGCACAGTATATAGAATTATAGGAGAGGATTAGTCTGGAGCACAGTATATAGTATTATTGGAGGACTAGTCTGGAGAGCAGTGTATAGAATTATAGGAGAAGATTAGTCTGGAGCACAGTATATAGAATTATAGGAGAGGACTAGTCTGGAGCACAGTATATAGAATTATAGGAGAGGACTAGTCTGGAGCACAGTATATAGAATTATAGGAGGACTAGTCTGGAGAGCAGTGTATAGAATTATAGGAGAAGATTAGTCTGGAGCACAGTATATAGAATTATAGGAGAGGACTAGTCTGGAGCATAGTATATAATATTATAGGAGGACTAGTCTGGAGCACAGTATATAGAATTATAGGAGAGGACTAGTCTGGAGCGCAGTGTATAGAATTATAGGAGAGGATTAGTCTGGAACGCAGTATATAGAATTATAGGAGAGGACTAGTTTGGAGCATCATATATAATATTATAGGAGGACTAGTCTGGAGCACAGTATATAGAATTATAGGAGAGGACTAGTCTGGAACGCAGTATATAGAATTATAGGAGAGGACTAGTCTGGGGCACAGTATATAGTATTATAGGATAGGACTAGTCTGGAGCGCAGTATATAGTATTATAGGATAGGACTAGTCTGGAGCACAGTATATAGAATTATAGGACTAGTTTCGAGCGCAGTATATAGAATTATTGGAGGACTAGTCTGGAGCACAGTATATAGTATTATAGGAGAGGACTAGTCTGGAGCTCAGTATATAGAATTATTGGAGAGAAATAGTCTGGAGCACAGTATATAGAATTATAGGAGAGGACTAGTCTGGAGCACAGTATATAATATTATAGGAGGACTAGTCTGGAGCGCAGTGTATAGAATTATAGGAGAGGATTAGTCTGGAGCACAGTATATAGAATTATAGGAGGACTAGTCTGGAGCACAGTGTATAGAATTATAGGAGAGGATTAGTCTGGAGCACAGTATATAGAATTATAGGAGAGGACTAGTCTGGAGCATAGTATATAATATTATAGGAGGACTAGTCTGGAGCACAGTATATAGAATTATAGGAGAGGACTAGTCTGGAGCACAGTGTATAGAATTATAGGAGAGGATTAGTCTGGAGCACAGTATATAGAATTATAGGAGAGGACTAGTCTGGAGCATAGTATATAATATTATAGGAGGACTAGTCTGGAGCACAGTATATAGAATTATAGGAGAGGACTAGTCTGGAGCGCAGTGTATAGAATTATAGGAGAGGATTAGTCTGGAACGCAGTATATAGAATTATAGGAGAGGACTAGTCTGGAGCATAGTATATAATATTATAGGAGGACTAGTCTGGAGCACAGTATATAGAATTATAGGAGAGGACTAGTCTGGAGCACAGTATATAGTATTATAGGAATGGACTACTCTGGGGCACAGTATATAGTATTATAGGAGAGGACTAGTCTGGAGCACAGTATATAGGATTATAGGAGAGGACTAGTCTGGAGCACAGTATATAGGATTATAGGAGAGGACTAGTCTGGAGCACAGTATATAGTATTATAGGAGAGGACTAGTCTGGGGCACAGTATATAGTATTATAGGAGAGGATTAGTCTGGAGCACAGTATATAGAATTATAGGAGAGGACTAGTCTGAAACACAGTATATAGAACTATAGGAGAGGACTAGTCTGGAGCACAGTGTATAGAATTATAGGAGAGGACGAGTCTGGGGCACAGTATATAGTATTATAGGAAAGGACTAGTCTGGAGCACAGTGTATAGAATTATAGGAGAGGACTAGTCTGGAGCTCAGTATATAGAATTATAGGAGAGGACTAGTCTGGAGCACAGTATATAGAATTATAGGAGAGGACTAGTCTGGAGCACAGTATATAGAATTATAGGAGAGGACTAGTCTGGGGCATAGTATATAGTATTATAGTAGAGGACTAGTCTGGGGCACAGTATATAGAATTATAGTAGAGGACTAGTCTGGGGCACAGTATATAGAATTATAAGAGAGGACTAGTCAGGCTAATAGTTCTGAGCCAGTGACTTCTCTATTGGCCTCCTTCATCCCCTTTACTTTAGGTACATTCTTTCCTTTTTCTTTTCCTATCCACTTCTGGTTCCTTGGGGCTGGCTGAGCAGAAGCTTTGTCCTGGAGAGATTCCTCCGTATTCAGATGCCGCTCCACCAGAGCCACAGACTTAACCCACGACATACAACTTGCTGGATTTTTGTGCCAGCGCAGCCTCGACTATTTTAACGGGATTCTCTCAGGTATCATCACTTAGACGAGCACTTGTTGGCTCAGTAATATAAGTCCAGTCCAGCCAATGTGATACAAGAGGCCGCAACTCGTTTTATTAGAACTTTTCAAGCAAATGAAAACAATAACACATGATAAAATCCTCGCCGTCCGGCCACTAACTACAACACAGGTATCCTAACTTCTAAGAGTGGGGCCTTCTGCACAGCCCCTATACACAAAACACAGCAATGTACTTACAGGTGAATTCCCAGGAGCAGAGAGAGCCGTATACTTGTGTACTATCTGCCCGTATATACACACATTTCAGGTTACCAGGAATTAACCCCACACATTCCAATACCTGGAGTGGCTGAACGGAGTAGAGACCCCTAATACTCCCCACTCCAGCAGCCAGGATTTTGATAAAACCCTCCAGCAAGGAACCCAACTTTCCTCAGCTGCACCTAGATCATATATGACAGGAACCTGGGAGACATGTATACTCCTTCTACCTCTCTGCCCCTGGTCCCCACAATACACAAAGTAAGAATGGGCAAACTAGCAATATATAACAATAAATGCTGCAGGATAGCCCTTTAAATCCACTGTGGCAGACTTCATAGCCCTGGAGTTGACGGACAGTTCCGAGGTGCGCCCACTTGTAGCTGGTGGCCATGACTCCATCATTTAGGCCATTGTTTTTCTGTTCATTCTGAAGACCATGGTTTATTCTCTGTAAATTCTCTGATGACTTTCTTTGTTTACAATGTGTTCACGTTTAGAACATGATAATGGCGTCTGCAAGTCTTCTTTTGATGATCCCAGAGTACTGATTTATTTCTCTCATTCAGAACAGGCGATCAAACACTTATGTGACTTCTCTCCTGTGTATCATGGGATGATTTACATTAAAAACCTTCAGAACACAAATACGACTTTTTTCCGGTGACTTCTCTCATGTAAAGAAAGATTTGATTTACGCGTAAAGCATTCTCCACATTCTGAACATGAATATGGCTTCTCTCCTGTGTGGCTTCTCTCGTGTATAACAAGATTTGATTTACGTGTAAAACCTTCTCCACATTCTGAACATGAATATGGCTTCTCTCCCTTATGACCGCTCTGATGTATAACAAGATGTGATTTATGTGTAAAACTTTTCCCACATTCTGAACATGAATATGGTTTATTTCCTGTGTGAATTCTCTCATGTGTAACAAGTTGTGATTTGTCCGAAAAGCATTTCCCACATTCTAAACATGAATAGGGTTTCACTCCTGCGTGAATTCTCTTATGTGTAACAAGATATGATTTACGTGTAAAACATCCTTCACATTCTGAACATGAATACGGCTTCTCTCCTGTGTGGCTTTTCTCATGTATAACAAGACATGATTTATTTGCAAAACGTTTCCCACATTCTGAACATGAATATGGCTTCTCTCCTGTGTGAATTCGCTCATGTACAACTAAACTTGATTTACGTGTAAAACTATCTCCACATTGTGAACATGAATACGGCTTCGCTCCTGTATGACTTCTCTCATGAATAACAAGACATGATTTATTTGCAAAACACGCCCCACATTCAGAGCATGGAAACAGCTTCTCTCCTGTGTGAATTCTCTCATGTCGATCTAGTTTTGATTTTGATGTAAAATATTTTCCACATTCTGAACAGAAGTATGGCTTCTCCCCTGTGTGACTTCTCTCATGTTGGTCAAGGCTTGATTTCTGAGTAAAACATCTCCCACATTTTGAACATGAATATGGCTTCTCTCCAGTGTGAATTCTTCTATGAACATCAAGACTTGAGCTGCGTGTAAATTCTTTGCCACAATCTTCACATTGAACCTTTTTTCCCCATTTCTGGTCAGTAATTCTGGTCACAATCTGTGGTTGGTCAGAAGGCTCCTCATGATTCGGGCGATTATATGGTGGATCTGTACTGTGACCTCCTAGATGTACATTATTGAGGTTTTCTCTTGAGGAGCACTCGATGATATCTTCATCTTCTACTGTATAATTTATCTTTAACATGGGGTTTGTCACAGAGTTCTTACTGGGAAGTTCTGTTAGGAAAAAAGTGGATTTCAGTATTTTCTATTTGAAACAACAATGTAGAGACATTTTTAATACTCCTATTAGGCTGGAATCGCACATGCAGTTTTTGATGCAGTTTTTGAGCGGAAGCCAGAAAGTGGATTCAGGGCAAAGGAGAAATGCAAGTCCTTACTTTAAACTTCCGAATCCTTTTAAATTAACTCCTGGCATTAGCTAAACATAAATTCAGCAAAAACTACCTGTGTGAATTCAGTCTGATAAACTTTACATAGCATGTAGCAGGGACATAGTCCAGGATTCTGCTCTACAGCCAGTCCTCTCTCCTATTACAGAGACCGTGGGTTAGGCTTCTCTGGATGCATTCTGCTCACTACTGTCGCTTTAAAGGGATTCTACCATTAAAATATTCTTTTTTGTGGATAAGACGTCGGAGTGGCCTTTAGAAAGGCTATTCGTCTCTTACCTTTAGATGTGGTCCGTTCCTTAGAAATACACGGTTTTTACTGGTATGAAATGAGGTCTCCCGCAGCGATGGGGGTGGGCCCCAGCGCTCAAACAGCAATGAGGGCTGCCAGAGAAGTGTCTCCAAGCGCCGCGTCCTTCGCCTGCCATGTCATGTTCAATGCTTCTTCCGGCGCAGGCTCATAACTTCTAGCAGAGCAGAGCAGACTGCGCAGGCGCACAGGTCACTGGAAAATGGCCGCTTGCACAGTATTGTTAGCGGCCATTAACCCTAACCGTGCACAGTCTGCTCTGCTCTGCTAGAAGTTACGAACCTGTGCCGGAAGAAGCATTGAACATGAGGCGGCGGATGAAGAAGGAGGTAGCGCTGGAGACATTTCTCTAGCAGCTATGGGGACGCCCTCATCGCTGTTTGAGCGCTGGGGCCCACCCCCATCGCTGCGGGAGAACTCATTTGCATACCAGTAAAAACCGGTATTTCTAAGGAACGGCTCAGCGGAGACCACGTCTAAAGCTAAGAGACGAATAGACTTTCTAAAGGCGACTCCGACGTCTTATCCACAAAAAAAAAATATTTTATTGGTAGAATCCCTTTAAGGTCCTCATGCCGATGTTATGATTAGACTAGACCACAATGGCCACATTAAAAGCAACAGCAAAAAAATAGCTGATAACTGCGAGCAGTAGAGACATCTATCTACAACTAGCACACCTCTGCGAGGCAAGATAGACCCCCAGATGCCTTCACCAGAGCTCATCGCAAGACGATACAGGCATTCCCGATGGGGATTGGGGGAGACTATGCTCTTCAAAAATGTAACTCCTAATTTCAACTGGCATTGTAGGTTTCCCTCTGAGGACAGGATAGCGATTTGTGGCTTCCCAGAAACATGTCAGAAAGCTTGATAGGCCAGAGCTAGCACACAGGTATTAGGGGCCTGTATACTTGTTAGAGGGATCTTAGTTGGTCCTTATCAGGTCCTTTCTGCTGCTTCTGCTGTGATCTGTAGGAGTTTTATCCCTGCATTGGCACTAGCCATATACTGAGGGCTCATTTGCCCAGGCACCTGATTTTTATTTCTGCCCCTCAGAGTTGTTTGCCCGTGTTCTATGTATGGGGGTGAGGTGCTGCGCTTTATAATTATTTTGACACCCACCCCATAAAATTTTGTATATACACCATCTCCACATTTTTGGGGGTCTCCAACTACTATAGACTGAATTAGTGAGGGCCATACTGTGACATATAGACGGTGTTGTAGACTGGTCTCCATCTGGTCAGTTTTTCTTTTAGCACCTGTTCTCATTTTCTAGTGTCTGCATCTTAGTTTTTAAGGAGCATTTTTAATTATTCTAATAAAGTTTATGGTTTTACTATTCCCTTCTGTAGATAGGGACATCTCCATTTATTTTTCAAGTCGTACAGCAGGGTCAAAACCAGGAGAGAATGAATAAGCAGAAGCAATATCCGAGAAACTAACCAAGGGTCAAAAATCCAACCCGGAATGGCCAAAGGGGAGTGCAAGGAGCAAGCCCGAGGTCACAGCTCACACAGGTAGACACACAAAATGGAAGCCAAATGAGCAGTAAGAAAGTAAGGATTAGTCAGCACTTGTCTAAGAGGACGGGGTCTTATAGAGGCCTCCTCTGCTGCTCACTAGACCAACCAGGAAGGCTCTGAAAGTGCAGAAGGTTCCCAGGTTGGCTGGTGCCGGCGCCGGATAGAGAATCCTGACAGCCGGCATGGGAAGCTACTTAGGCTGTGGTTCTGAGCACTGCCCCATCCTCCAAACATGAACGGACGACCAAGGCTCCCACGTGCTATTAACTCTTCTTACCTTGGTTCCTGAGCTCCGGGCATATTTATTTATTGCTCATTAACCTGGTAACTAATCCGTTTGCTTACTAATGTTACCTCGACCTGGATTCGTATCTGCCTCAGATTCTGGCTTGGATTTTCCAGTTTTTTTATGGTTGTTTTGGCTTGGGAGGTTTTATCAGTAATTTTGCTGGTTTGCTTTTAGTTTGCAGTGCACCTAATTTTTACAGTAACGTCTGGAGTGATACCCTGGCTCCTGATCCTGCCAAGACAATCTTGCCTCACTTCTGGCATTAATGAAGTCATCAGGGTAGCCGAAGACTTTATCTCCCAGAGCAGTGTGAGATTGAAGTTGCTGGTTCTACTGCTCTCTGTTATCTGCCAGTTCCCTTGCTTAAAGAGACTTCCAGAACACCTTGACTTGAGAACACTTAGAAATCTAAAAGCACAACCAATTCTGGCCAGGCCTTCTTCCAACAACACATTATACCTTTCATTACCAACTTAATCTTGCTCATACAATCTCATCATGGCGGCAGTCTGTCTTACCCATTACAACGTGCCAGGAGGCAAAGTCAACATCTCAGACTGAATTCATGGTCAAGACAATGAGGTGGCCAGAGCCTAATGGAGACCGAGTCATCAGATCTGCATGGAGTGGAATAGACAGTCAGGTTCTGACAGTATGGCTCTTTATTTTCCTGCTTGAGTTTTGCAATCTTTACAATCTTTTTACATATACCCAACAAGCCATCTGTCCAGACCACTTTTTCACACTTTGAAAGAAAATGGGGTTATAGCATTTAGTAGTAGGGGGCTGGCGAAAAAAAAAACCTCACTAGAATCACTAGCAGAGTGAAACTCCCCGGAGTGGCGGGAAGAAGCGCAGACTTTACTTCTCTTTTTATTAGAACACTCCATCACAATGTGAGAGGCCAGGACTCCCAATTGTTCACACCCCTACATGTCCACAAGAGAGGGAGGTGTGAAAATAGAGGCACATGCGGTTAAGAGTTGTTTTTGGTGTGTGACATAAATAAAGAGGGTCCTATAAGGTAGTAGACAGGCGACAGAAATACATTGACCCCAGTGCACAAGGAGACGCTTGCCGAATAAGTACATCTCTCCTCAGGTACAGGTTTCATCATGTCCTTCCTTTCCCTTCTCTTGTATAACATATATAAAGGTTTCCGTCGTGTTCTCCCTTTCCCTTCTCTCATGTAATAATAATAATAAAAAATTGTATTTATATTGCGCCAACATATTCCGCAGCGCTGTACAATTTGTAGGGTTCAGATACAGACAGAAAGATACATTATACAGAAAATCATTTCACACAATGGGACTGAGGGCCCTGCTCACAAGAGCTTACAATCTATGAGGTAGAGGGGTGACACAAGAGCTTACAGTCTATGAGGTAGAGGGGGTGACACAAGAGCTTACAATCTATGAGGTAGAGGGGGGTGACACAGGAGCTTACAATCTATGAGGTAGAGGGGGTGAC
Source organism: Leptodactylus fuscus (assembly GCF_031893055.1). Classification (NCBI taxonomy): domain Eukaryota; kingdom Metazoa; phylum Chordata; class Amphibia; order Anura; family Leptodactylidae; genus Leptodactylus; species Leptodactylus fuscus. The sequence continues at coordinate 203,339 of NW_027439989.1, forward strand.
ACAGGAGCTTACAATCTATGAGGTAGAGGGGGGTGACACAAGAGCTTACACTCTATGAGGTAGAGGGGGGGACACAAGAGCTTACACTCTAAGAGGTAGAGGGGGGGACACAAGAGCTTACAATCTATGAGGTAGAGGGGGGGACACAGGAGCTTACAATCTATGAGGTAGAGGGGGTGACACAAGAGCTTACAGTCTAAGAGGTAGAGGGGGGGACACAAGAGCTTACACTATGAGGTAGAGGGGGTGACACAAGAGCTTACAATCTATGAGGTAGAGGGGGGGACACAAGAGCTTACAATCTATGAGGTAGAGGGGGGGGACACAAGAGCTTACAATCTATGAGGTAGAGGGGGGGGACACAAGAGCTTACAATCTATGAGGTAGAGGAGGTGACACAAGAGCTTACACTCTATGAGGTAGAGGGGGGGACACAAGAGCTTACAGTCTATGAGGTAGAGGGGGGGACACAAGAGCTTACAGTCTATGAGGTAGAGGGGGGGACACAAGAGCTTACAATCTATGAGGTAGAGGGGGGACACAAGAGCTTACAGTCTATGAGGTAGAGGGGGTGACACAGGAGCTTACAATCTATGAGGTAGAGGGGGGGACACAAGAGCTTACAGTCTATGAGGTTGAGGGGGTGACACAGGAGCTTACAGTCTATGAGGTAGAGGGGGTGACACAGGAGCTTACAGTCTATGAGGTAGAGGGGGGGACACAAGAGCTTACACTCTATGAGGTAGAGGGGGGGGACACAAGAGCTTACAGTCTATGAGGTAGAGGGGGGGACACAAGAGCTTACAGTCTATGAGGTAGAGGGGGGGACACAAGAGCTTACAGTCTATGAGGTAGAGGGGGGGACACAAGAGCTTACACTCTAAGAGGTAGAGGGGGGGACACAAGAGCTTACAATCTATGAGGTAGAGGGGGGGGCACAGGAGCTTACAATCTATGAGGTAGAGGGGGGGACACAAGAGCTTACAGTCTATGAGGTAGAGGGGGTGACACAGGAGCTTACAATCTATGAGGTAGAGGGGGTGACACAAGAGCTTACAGTCTATGAGGTAGAGGGGGGGACACAGGAGCTTACAATCTATGAGGTAGAGGGGGGACACAAGAGCTTACAGTCTATGAGGTAGAGGGGGTGACACAAGAGCTTACAATCTATGAGGTAGAGGGGGTGACACAGGAGCTTACAGTCTATGAGGTAGAGGGGTGACACAGGAGCTTACAATCTATGAGGTAGAGGGGGTGACACAGGAGCTTACAATCTATGAGGTAGAGGGGGTGACACAAGAGCTTACAATCTATGAGGTAGAGGGGGGACACAAGAGCTTACACTCTATGAGGTAGAGGGGGGGACACAAGAGCTTACAATCTATGAGGTAGAGGGGGTGACACAAGAGCTTACAATCTATGAGGTAGAGGGGGTGACACAAGAGCTTACAATCTATGAGGTAGAGGGGGTGACACAAGAGCTTACACTCTATGAGGTAGAGGGGGGACACAAGAGCTTACAATCTATGAGGTAGAGGGGGTGACACAAGAGCTTACACTCTATGAGGTAGAGGGGGGACACAAGAGCTTACAATCTATGAGGTAGAGGGGGGACACAAGAGCTTACACTCTATGAGGTAGAGGGGGGGACACAAGAGCTTACAATCTATGAGGTAGAGGGGGTGACACAAGAGCTTACAGTCTATGAGGTAGAGGGGGGACACAAGAGCTTACAATCTATGAGGTAGAGGGGTGACACAAGAGCTTACAATCTATGAGGTAGAGGGGGGGACACAAGAGCTTACAATCTATGAGGTAGAGGGGGGGACACAGGAGCTTACAATCTATGAGGTAGAGGGGGTGACACAAGAGCTTACAATCTATGAGGTAGAGGGGGGACACAAGAGCTTACAATCTATGAGGTAGAGGGGGGACACAAGAGCTTACAGTCTATGAGGTAGAGGGGGGACACAGGAGCTTACATTCTATGAGGTAGAGGGGTGACACAAGAGCTTACAATCTATGAGGTAGAGGGGGTGACACAAGAGCTTACAATCTATGAGGTAGAGGGGGTGACACAAGAGCTTACAATCTATGAGGTAGAGGGGTGACACAGGAGCTTACAGTCTATGAGGTAGAGGGGGGACACAAGAGCTTACAATCTATGAGGTAGAGGGGGGGACACAGGAGCTTACAATCTATGAGGTAGAGGGGGTGACACAAGAGCTTACAATCTATGAGGTAGAGGGGGGACACAAGAGCTTACAATCTATGAGGTAGAGGGGGGACACAAGAGCTTACAGTCTATGAGGTAGAGGGGGGACACAAGAGCTTACAGTCTATGAGGTAGAGGGGGTGACACAGGAGCTTACAGTCTATGAGGTAGAGGGGGTGACACAGGAGCTTACAATCTATGAGGTAGAGGGGGTGACACAAGAGCTTACAATCTATGAGGTAGAGGGAGTGACACAAGAGCTTACAGTCTATGAGGTAGAGGGGGGACACAAGAGCTTACAGTCTATGAGGTAGAGGGGGTGACACAAGAGCTTACAGTCTATGAGGTAGAGGGGGTGACACAGGAGCTTACAGTCTATGAGGTAGAGGGGGTGACACAAGAGCTTACAATCTATGAGGTAGAGGGGGTGACACAAGAGCTTACAATCTATGAGGTAGAGGGAGTGACACAAGAGCTTACAGTCTATGAGGTAGAGGGGGGACACAAGAGCTTACAGTCTATGAGGTAGAGGGGGGACACAAGAGCTTACAATCTATGAGGTAGAGGGGGTGACACAAGAGCTTACAATCTATGAGGTAGAGGGGTGACACAAGAGCTTACAGTCTATGAGGTAGAGGGGGTGACACAAGAGCTTACAATCTATGAGGTAGAGGGGGTGACACAGGAGCTTACAGTCTATGAGGTAGAGGGGTGACACAGGAGCTTACAATCTATGAGGTAGAGGGGGGACACAAGAGCTTACAATCTATGAGGTAGAGGGGGTGACACAAGAGCTTACACTCTATGAGGTAGAGGGGGGACACAAGAGCTTACAATCTATGAGGTAGAGGGGGTGACACAAGAGCTTACACTCTATGAGGTAGAGGGGGGACACAAGAGCTTACAATCTATGAGGTAGAGGGGGGACACAAGAGCTTACACTCTATGAGGTAGAGGGGGGGACACAAGAGCTTACAATCTATGAGGTAGAGGGGGTGACACAAGAGCTTACAGTCTATGAAGTAGAGGGGGGACACAAGAGCTTACAATTTATGAGGTAGAGGGGTGACACAAGAGCTTACAATCTATGAGGTAGAGGGGGGGACACAAGAGCTTACAATCTATGAGGTAGAGGGGGGGACACAGGAGCTTACAATCTATGAGGTAGAGGGGGTGACACAAGAGCTTACAATCTATGAGGTAGAGGGGGGACACAAGAGCTTACAATCTATGAGGTAGAGGGGGGACACAAGAGCTTACAGTCTATGAGGTAGAGGGGGTGACACAAGAGCTTACAATCTATGAGGTAGAGGGGGGACACAAGAGCTTACAATCTATGAGGTAGAGGGAGTGACACAAGAGCTTACAGTCTATGAGGTAGAGGGGGGACACAAGAGCTTACAGTCTATGAGGTAGAGGGGGGACACAAGAGCTTACAATCTATGAGGTAGAGGGGGTGACACAAGAGCTTACAATCTATGAGGTAGAGGGGGTGACACAGGAGCTTACAATCTATGAGGTAGAGGGGGGTGACACAAGAGCTTACAATCTATGAGGTAGAGGGGGTGACACAAGAGCTTACAGTCTATGAGGTAGAGGGGGTGACACAAGAGCTTACACTCTATGAGGTAGAGGGGGTGACACAAGAGCTTACAATCTATGAGGTAGAGGGGGGTGACACAAGAGCTTACAATCTATGAGGTAGAGGGGGGTGACACAAGAGCTTACAATCTATGAGGTAGAGGGGGTGACACAAGAGCTTACAATCTATGAGGTAGAGGGGGGACACAAGAGCTTACAATCTATGAGGTAGAGGGGGGACACAAGAGCTTACAGTCTATGAGGTAGAGGGGGTGACACAAGAGCTTACACTCTATGAGGTAGAGGGGGGGACACAAGAGCTTACAATCTATGAGGTAGAGGGGGGACACAAGAGCTTACAGTCTATGAGGTAGAGGGGGTGACACAAGAGCTTACAATCTATGAGGTAGAGGGGGGACACAAGAGCTTACAATCTATGAGGTAGAGGGGGGACACAAGAGCTTACAGTCTATGAGGTAGAGGGGGGGACACAGGAGCTTACAGTCTATGAGGTAGAGGGGGGGACACAAGAGCTTACAGTCTATGAGGTAGAGGGGGGGGACACAGGAGCTTACAATCTATGAGGTAGAGGGGGTGACACAAGAGCTTACAGTCTATGAGGTAGAGGAGGGGACACAAGAGCTTACAATCTATGAGGTAGAGGGGGGACACAAGAGCTTACAGTCTATGAGGTAGAGGGGGGGACACAAGAGCTTACAATCTACGAGGTAGAGGGGGGACACAGGAGCTTACAATCTACGAGGTAGAGGGGGGACACAAGAGCTTACAATCTACGAGGTAGAGGGGGGGACACAGGAGCTTACAATCTATGAGGTAGAGGGGGGGGGACACAAGAGCTTACAATCTATGAGGTAGAGGGGGGGACACAAGAGCTTACAATCTATGAGGTAGAGGGGGGGACACAGGAGCTTACAGTCTATGAGGTAGAGGGGGGGGACACAGGAGCTTACAATCTATGAGGTAGAGGGGGGGGGACACAAGAGCTTACAATCTATGAGGTAGAGGGGGGGACACAGGAGCTTACAATCTATGAGGTAGAGGGGGGGGGGACACAAGAGCTTACAATCTATGAGGTAGAGGGGGGACACAAGAGCTTACAATCTATGAGGTAGAGGGGGGACACAGGAGCTTACAATCTATGAGGTAGAGGGGGGGGGACACAAGAGCTTACAATCTATGAGGTAGAGGGGGGACACAAGAGCTTACAATCTATGAGGTAGAGGGGGGACACAAGAGCTTACAATCTATGAGGTAGAGGGGGGACACAAGAGCTTACAGTCTATGAGGTAGAGGGGGTGACACAAGAGCTTACACTCTATGAGGTAGAGGGGGGGACACAAGAGCTTACAGTCTATGAGGTAGAGGGGGTGACACAAGAGCTTACAATCTATGAGGTAGAGGGGGGACACAAGAGCTTACAATCTATGAGGTAGAGGGGGGACACAAGAGCTTACAATCTATGAGGTAGAGGGGGTGACACAAGAGCTTACAATCTATGAGGTAGAGGGGGGGACACAAGAGCTTACAGTCTATGAGGTAGAGGGGGTGACACAGGAGCTTACAATCTATGAGGTAGAGGGGGGACACAAGAGCTTACAGTCTATGAGGTAGAGGGGGGACACAAGAGCTTACAGTCTATGAGGTAGAGGGGGGGACACAAGAGCTTACAATCTATGAGGTAGAGGGGGGGGGACACAAGAGCTTACAGTCTATGAGGTAGAGGGGGTGACACAAGAGCTTACAATCTATGAGGTAGAGGGGGGACACAAGAGCTTACAATCTATGAGGTAGAGGGGGGGGACACAAGAGCTTACAATCTATGAGGTAGAGGGGGGACACAAGAGCTTACAGTCTATGAGGTAGAGGGGGGGACACAAGAGCTTACAATCTATGAGGTAGAGGGGGGACACAAGAGCTTACAGTCTATGAGGTAGAGGGGGGGACACAAGAGCTTACAATCTATGAGGTAGAGGGGGGACACAAGAGCTTACAGTCTATGAGGTAGAGGGGGGGACACAAGAGCTTACAGTCTATGAGGTAGAGGGGGTGACACAAGAGCTTACAGTCTATGAGGTAGAGGGGGGACACAAGAGCTTACAATCTATGAGGTAGAGGGGGGACACAAGAGCTTACAGTCTATGAGGTAGAGGGGGTGACACAAGAGCTTACAATCTATGAGGTAGAGGGGGGGACACAGGAGCTTACAATCTACGAGGTAGAGGGGGGGACACAAGAGCTTACAGTCTACGAGGTAGAGGGGGGGACACAAGAGCTTACAATCTACGAGGTAGAGGGGGGGACACAAGAGCTTACAATCTATGAGGTAGAGGGGGTGACACAAGAGCTTACAATCTATGAGGTAGAGGGGGGGACACAAGAGCTTACAATCTATGAGGTAGAGGGGGTGACACAAGAGCTTACAATCTATGAGGTAGAGGGGGGGACACAAGAGCTTACAGTCTATGAGGTAGAGGGGGGGACACAAGAGCTTACACTCTATGAGGTAGAGGGGGGGACACAAGAGCTTACAGTCTATGAGGTAGAGGGGGGGACACAAGAGCTTACAATCTACGAGGTAGAGGGGGGGGACACAAGAGCTTACAGTCTATGAGGTAGAGGGGTGACACAAGAGCTTACAATCTATGAGGTAGAGGGGGTGACACAAGAGCTTACAATCTATGAGGTAGAGGGGGTGACACAAGAGCTTACACTCTATGAGGTAGAGGGGGTGACACAAGAGCTTACAATCTATGAGGTAGAGGGGGGGACACAAGAGCTTACAATCTATGAGGTAGAGGGGGGGACACAAGAGCTTACACTCTACGAGGTAGAGGGGGGGACACAAGAGCTTACAATCTACGAGGTAGAGGGGGGGACACAAGAGCTTACAATCTATGAGGTAGAGGGGGGACACAAGAGCTTACAATCTATGAGGTAGAGGGGGGACACAAGAGCTTACAATCTACGAGGTAGAGGGGGGGGGACACAAGAGCTTACAGTCTATGAGGTAGAGGGGTGACACAAGAGCTTACAATCTATGAGGTAGAGGGGGGGACACAAGAGCTTACAGTCTATGAGGTAGAGGGGTGACACAAGAGCTTACAATCTATGAGGTAGAGGGGGGGACACAAGAGCTTACAATCTATGAGGTAGAGGGGGTGACACAAGAGCTTACAATCTATGAGGTAGAGGGGGGGACACAAGAGCTTACACTCTATGAGGTAGAGGGGGGGACACAAGAGTTTACAGTCTATGAGGTAGAGGGGGGGACACAAGAGCTTACAATCTATGAGGTAGAGGGGGGGACACAAGAGTTTACAGTCTATGAGGTAGAGGGGGGGACACAAGAGCTTACAATCTATGAGGTAGAGGGGGGACACAAGAGCTTACAGTCTATGAGGTAGAGGGGGGGACACAAGAGCTTACAATCTATGAGGTAGAGGGGGGTGACACAAGAGCTTACAGTCTATGAGGTAGAGGGGGGGACACAAGAGCTTACAATCTATGAGGTAGAGGGGGGACACAAGAGCTTACAATCTATGAGGTAGAGGGGGGACACAAGAGCTTACAGTCTATGAGGTAGAGGGGGTGACACAAGAGCTTACAATCTATGAGGTAGAGGGGGGACACAAGAGCTTACAATCTATGAGGTAGAGGGGTGACACAGGAGCTTACAGTCTATGAGGTAGAGGGGGGGACACAAGAGCTTACAATCTATGAGGTAGAGGGGGGACACAAGAGCTTACAATCTATGAGGTAGAGGGGGGACACAAGAGCTTACAATCTATGAGGTAGAGGGGGTGATATAGGAGGTAGCAGGGGCGGCATTGCTTATACAGGGGTCAGACACTTCTGTAATAGAGGTGACTGTCATTACACAGACATAAGACTTTATGAGCCGTCACCAGTCGTGTCCTGTAACATGTGGATGGAGCTCGGACCTATAAAGTTATCCTGAGATGACATCATATCATGTGGGGTAATGTGGGGGCGGGGACAGAGGAGGGGGAAGGGTTTACGTTAGACATTGTGATCGGCCGGTCTGATAAGATGCGTCTTTAGTTTGCGTCTGAAACTGTAGAAATTGGGAGTTCCTCTGATTGTCCGGGGTAGAGCATTCCAGAGAAGTGGTGCAGCTCGGGAGAAGTCTTGTATACGAGCGGGGGAGGTTCTGATAATAGAGGATGGAAGTGTTAGGTCATTGAGTGAGCAGAGAGCGGGGGTTGGGCGGTAGACAGAGATGAGGGAAGAAATGTATGGAGGTGCGGCATTATGGAGAGCCTTGTGGGGGAGGGGGAGAACTTTATATTGTATTCTATGATGAATAGGCAGCCAATGTAGTGACCGGCACAGACCGGAGGCCTCGCTGTAGTGACCGGCGCAGACCGGAGGCCTCGCTGTAGTGACCGGCGCAGACCGGAGGCCTCGCTGTAGTGACCGGCACAGACCGGAGGCCTCGCTGTAGTGACCGGCACAGACCGGAGGCCTGGCTGTAGTGACCGGCACAGACCGGAGGCCTGGCTGTAGTGACCGGCACAGACCGGAGGCCTGGCTGTAGTGACCGGCACAGACCGGAGGCCTCGCTGTAGTGACCGGCACAGACCGGAGGCCTCGCTGTAGTGACCGGCACAGACCGGAGGCCTCGCTGTAGTGACCGGCACAGACCGGAGGCCTCGCTGTAGTGACCGGCACAGACCGGAGGCCTCGCTGTAGTGACCGGCACAGACCGGAGGCCTCGCTGTAGTGACCGGCACAGACCGGAGGCCTCGCTGTAGTGACCGGCACAGACCGGAGGCCTGGCTGTAGTGACCGGCACAGACCGGAGGCCTGGCTGTAGTGACCGGCACAGACCGGAGGCCTGGCTGTAGTGACCGGCACAGACCGGAGGCCTGGCTGTAGTGACCGGCACAGACCGGAGGCCTCGCTGTAGTGACCGGCACAGACCGGAGGCCTGGCTGTAGTGACCGGCACAGACCGGAGGCCTCGCTGTAGTGACCGGCACAGACCGGAGGCCTCGCTGTAGTGACCGGCACAGACCGGAGGCCTCGCTGTAGTGACCGGCACAGACCAGAGGCCTCGTGTCACGTTTGTGTCAGAGTCCAGACACAGATTCCAGGCTGCAGATTGCACCGCTAAGGAAACAGGGGAAGGAGACTATCCCTGGCACTACGGTGGCTAGCTAGGCCCTGCCTACGGGTGGTGGTAAGCTGTCCGCAAGCAAGCCTTGGCCCCGACAACTCCTGGCTCTCTAGCACGAAGGCCTAACAGACAGATAGGACAACAGCTGCAAGAGAGATAGGGACTGGGGTTTCTAAGGTGGTGACCCCTACAAAAATAAAGGTGCAGCTGCAGACAAACAAACTGGATGGGGTGTGCTGGACAACGGACACGCAGCACAACACAATACAAAACCAGAGAAATGAGGAGAGGGATAGTGGAGAGGTGAGGAAAGGGTTACACAGGACTGGGGTAAAATAAACTGGAACCCACCTCAAACAACCAGATAGTGCCAAACAAACAGACGTGAAGGGCAGGGCAGAGTAGAAGTGTAGAGGGAAAAACCAAACTCACACACAAACAACACTCAAACTCCTTTCTAGTCAGTAAGCACAAGCAGAATCCTCCTCCTCCTAAGGCCAAGAAGTCTAGGTTGGGACCACAAAAAACGGCAACTGGTGGAGACAGCCCTCTTCCTAATAAAGGCCCCAGACTCCTTCCATAGGATGATGGCAATACATAACACCTGAGGTTTACTCTTATAACCTCAAGTGTGTTCAGAAGACCAGAACACTATGTACACACTGATGGCTCAATGGTAGGGAACCCACCAGCAGATCACAGCAGCCCGAATCAAATCCCCGACAGAAACATACACCAACACACACACACGCAATCAGGTCATGACACCTCGCTGTAGTGACCAGCACAGACCGGAGGCCTCGCCGTAGTGACCGGCACAGACCGGAGGCCTCGCCGTAGTGACCGGCACAGACCGGAGGCCTCGCCGTAGTGACCGGCACAGACCGGAGGCCTCGCCGCAGTGACCGGCACAGACCGGAGGCCTCGCCGCAGTGACCGGCACAGACCGGAGGCCTCGCCGTAGTGACCGGCACAGACCGGAGGCCTCGCCGCAGTGACCGGCACAGACCGGAGGCCTCGCCGCAGTGACCGGCACAGACCGGAGGCCTCGCCGCAGTGACCGGCACAGACCGGAGGCCTCGCCGCAGTGACCGGCACAGACCGGAGGCCTCGCCGTAGTGACCGGCACAGACCGGAGGCCTCGCCGTAGTGACCGGCACAGACCGGAGGCCTCGCCGTAGTGACCGGCACAGACCGGAGGCCTCGCCGTAGTGACCGGCACAGACCGGAGGCCTCGCCGTAGTGACCGGCACAGACCGGAGGCCTCGCCGTAGTGACCGGCACAGACCGGAGGCCTCGCCGTAGTGACCGGCACAGACCGGAGGCCTCGCCGTAGTGACCGGCACAGACCGGAGGCCTCGCTGTAGCGTCTAGCCTGATAGATGAGCCGCTGCATTCAGAGTAGATTGTAGAGGGGAGAGTTTAGTGAGGGGAAGACGGATTAGTAAGGAGTTACAGTAGTCAAGGCGAGAATGAATCAGAGAGACAGTAAGTGTCTTTAGTGTATCTCTGGTAAGGAAAGGGTGTATTCTGGAGATGTTTTTGAGGTGGAGGTGACATGAACGTGCGAGTGATTCAATATGAGGTGTGAAGGAAAGGTCTGCGTCACACATGACCCCGAGGCAGCGGGCCTACTGTCTAGGAGTTATAGTAAGGCCTGAGACTGCAATGGATATATCAGGGACAGATCTATTAGATGGTGGAAACAGCAGTAGCTCAGTCTTAGAGAGATTTAGTGTCAGAGCGAGGACATGATATTAGAGACAGCAGAGAGACAGTCACTGGTGTTCTGTATGAGTGCAGGGGTGATGTCACGGGAAGATGTGTATAATTGGGTGTCATCAGCATAAAGATGGGACCTGAAGCCAAATCTGGCGATGGTTTGTCCAATGGGGGCTGTGTAGAGAGAAAAGAGCAGGGGGCCTAGGACCGAGCCCTGAGGAACCCCAACAGCAAGGGAAAGAGGGGAGGAAACAGAGCCCGCGAATGATACACTGAAAGTGCGGTCTGAGAGATAAGAGGAGACCCAGGAGAGCGCAGTGTCCATGAGGCCGACTAAGCGGAGCAGAGTGAGGAGGAGATGATGGTCAACAGTGTCAAAAGCTGCAGAGAGGTCCAGAAGAATAAGAAGAGAGAAGTCACCATTGGATTTAGCCATTAGGAGATCATTGGAGACTTTTGTGAGAGGCGTTTCAGTAGAGTGCAGAGCGCGGAAACCAGATTGTAAGGGGTCAAGCAGAGAGTTAGCAGAGACATAGCGGATTAAACGAGAATAGAACAGGCGTTCCAAGAGTTTAGAGATGTAACATATATAAAGGTTCCATCATGTCCTCCCTTTCCCTTCTTCTCTCTTGTAACATATATAAAGGTTTCCATCGTGTCCTCCATTTCCCTTCTTCTCTCTTGTAACATATATAAAAGTCTCCATCGTGTCCTCCCTTTCGCTTCTCTCATGAAACATATATAAAGGTTTCCATCGTGTCCTCCCTTTATCTTCTCTCATGTATCTCATGTAACATATATAAATGTTTCCATTGTGTCTTCCCCTTTCTTTCTTCTCTCATGTAACATATATAAAAGTTTCCATCGTGTCCTCCCTTTCTCTTCTTCTCTCAAGATATATAAAGTTTTCCATCGGGTTCTCCCTTTCTCTTCTTCTTCTCTCATGTAACATATATAAAAGTTTCCATCGGGTCCTCCCTTTCTCTTCTTCTCTCATGTAACATATATAAAGGTTTCCATCATGTCCTCCCTTTACCTTCTTCTCTCGTGTAACATATATAAAGGTTTCCATCGTGTCCTCCCTTTCTTTTCTTCTTCTCTCATGCAACATATATAAAGGTTTCTATCGTGTCCTCCATTTCTTTTCTTCTCTCATGTAACATATTTAAAGGTTTCCATCGTGTCCCCCCTTTACCTTCTTCTCTCGTGTAACATATATAAAGTTTTCCATCGTGTCCTCCCTTTCCCTTCTCTCATGTAACATATATAAAGGTTTCCATCGTGTCCTCCCTTTACCTTCTTCTCTCATGTAACATATTTAAAGGTTTCAATCATGTCCCCCCTTTACCTTCTTCTCTTGTGTAACATATATAAAGGTTTCCATCTTGTCCTCCCTTTCTCTTCTTCTCTCATGTAACATATATAAAAGTTTCCATCGTGTCCTCCCTTTCTCTTCTTCTCTCGAGTAAGATATATAAAGGTTTCCATTGTGTCCTCTCTTTCTCTTCTTCTTCTCTCCTGTAACATATATAAAGGTTTCCATCGTGTCCTCCCTTTCTCTTCTTCTCTCATGTAACATATATAAAGGTTTCCATCGTGTCCTCCCTTTCTCTTCTTCTCTCGAGTAGGATATATAAAGGTTTCCATCGTGTCCTCTCTTTCTCTTCTTCTTCTCTCCTGTAACATATATAAAGGTTTCCATCGGGTCCTCCCTTTCTCTTCTTCTTCTCTCATGTAACATATATAAAGGTTTCCATCGTGTCCTCCCTTTCTCTTCTTCTTCTTCTCTCATGTAACATATATAAAGGTTTCCATCGTGTCCTCCCTTTCTCTTCTTCTTCTCTCATGTAACATATATAAAGGTTTCCATCGTGTCCTCCCTTTCTCTTCTTCTCTCATGTAACATATATAAAAGTTTCCATCGTGTCCTCCCTTTCTCTTCTTCTCTTGAGTAGGATATATAAAGGTTTCCATCGTGTCCTCTCTTTCTCTTCTTCTTCTCTCCTGTAACATATATAAAGGTTTCCATCTTGTTCTCCCTTTCTCTTCTCTCATGTAACATATATAAAGGTTTCCATCGTGTCCTCTCTTTCTCTGCTTCTTCTCTCATGTAACATATATAAAGGTTTCCATCGTGTCCTCTTTCTCTGCTTCTTCTCTCATGTAACATATATAAAGGTTTACATCTTGTCCCCCATTTCCCTTCTTCTCTCATGTAACATATAAAGGTTTCCATCGTGTCCCCCATTTCCCTTCTTCTCTCATGTAACATATAAAGGTTTCCATCATGTCCTTCCTTTCTCTTCTTCTTCTCTCATGTAACATATATAAAGGTTCCCATCTTGTCCTCCCTTTCTCTTCTTCTTCTCTCCTGTAACATATATAAAGGTTTACATCTTGTCCTCCATTTCTCTTCTTCTCTCATGTAACATATATAAAGGTTTCCATCATGTCCTCCCTTTCTCTTCTTCTTCGCTCCTGTAACATATATAAAGGTTTCCATTGTGTCCTCCCTTTCTCTTCTTCTTCTCTCCTGTAACATATATAAAGGTTTCCATCATGTCCTCCCTTTCTCTTCTTCTTCGCTCCTGTAACATATATAAAGGTTTCCATTGTGTCCTCTCTTTCTCTGCTTCTTCTCTCATGTAACATATATAAAGGTTTCCATCATGTCCTCCCTTTCTCTTCTTCTTCTCTCATGTAACATATATAAAGGTTTCCATTATGTCCTCCCTTTCTCTTCTTCTTCTCTCATGTAACATATATAAAGGTTTCCATCATGTCCTCCCTTTCTCTTCTTCTTCTCTCATGTAACATATATAAAGGTTTACATCTTGTCCTCCATTTCTCTTCTTCTCTCATGTAACATATATAAAGGTTTCCATCATGTCCTCCCTTTCTCTTCTTCTTCGCTCCTGTAACATATATAAAGGTTTCCATTGTGTCCTCTCTTTCTCTGCTTCTTCTCTCATGTAACATATATAAAGGTTTCCATCGTGGCCTCCCTTTCCCTTCTTCTCTCATAGTCACCTGAAATGGTCTTCCAACAGTCTTGAAGGAGTTCCCAGAGATGCTTAGCACTTGTTGGCCCTTTTTGCCTTCACTCTGCATTCCAGCTCACCCAAAACCTTCTGGATTGGGTTCAGGTCTGGTGACTATGGAGGCCAGGTCATCTGGTGTAGCCCCCCCCCCCATCACTCTACATCTTGGTCACAGCCTGGAAGTGTGTTTGGGGTCATTGTCCTGTTGAAAAATAAATGATGGTCCAACTAAACTCAAACCAGATGGAATAGCATGCTGGTAGTCATGCTGGTTCAGTATGCCTTCAATTTTGAGTAAATCCCCAACAGTGGCAACAGCAAAGCACCCTCACACTACCACACCTCCTCCTCCATGCTTCACGGTGGGAACCAGGCATGTAGAGTCCATCCCTTCACCAAATACACAGTGGTTGGAACCGAAGATCTCCAATTTGGACTCATCAGACCAAAGTCCAGATTTCCACTGGTCTAATGTCCATTCCTTGTGGTCTCTTTTGCTTGTTGCCGGTTCTTAGCAGTGGTTTTCTAGCAGCTATTTTACCATGAAGGCGGCTGCTGCACAAAGTCTCCTCTTACCAGTTGTTGTAGAGATGTGTCTGCTGCTAGAACTCTGTGTGGCATTGATCTGCTCTCTAATCTGAGCTGCTGGTAACCTGCGATTTCTGAGGCTGGTGACTCGGATGAACTTCTCCTCTGCAGCAGAGGTGACTCTTGGTCTTCCTTTCCTGGGGCGGTCCTCATCCTCCGCAGCAGAGGTGACTCTTGGTCTTCCTTTCCCGGGGCGGTCCTCATCCTCTGCAGCAGAGGTGACTCTTGGTCTGCCTTTCCTAGGGCGGTCCTCATCCTCCGCAGCAGAGGTGACTCTTGGTCTTTATTTCCCGGGGCAGTCCTCATCCTCCGCAGCAGAGGTGACTCTTGTTCTTCCCTTCCTGGGGCAGTCCTTATCCTCCGCAGCAGAGGTGACTCTTGGACTTCCCTTCCTAGGGCGGTCCTCATCCTCCGCAGCAGAGGTGACTCTTGGTCTTTATTTCCTGGGGCAGTCCTCATCTTCCGCAGCAGAGGTGACTCTTGGTCTTCCCTTCCTGGGGCGGTCCTTATCCTCCGCAGCAGAGATGACTCTTGGTCTTCCTTTCCAGGGGCAGTCCTTATCCTCCGCAGCAGAGGTGACTCTTGTTCTTCCCTTCCTGGGGCGGTCCTTATCCTCTGCAGCAGAGGTGACTCTTGGTCTTCCCTTCCTAGGGCGGTCCTCATCCTCCGCAGCAGAGGTGACTCTTGGTCTTTATTTCCTGGGGCAGTCCTCATCCTCCGTAGCAGAGGTGACTCCTGGTCTTCCCTTCCTGGGGCGGTCCTTATCCTCCGCAGCAGAGATGACTCTTGGTCTTCCTTTCCAGGGGCAGTCCTTATCCTCCGCAGCAGAGATGACTCTTGGTCTTCCTTTCCAGGGGTGGTCCTTATCCTCCGCAGCAGAGGTGACTCTTGGTCTTCCTTTCCCGGGGTGGTCCTTATCCTCCGCAGCAGAGGTGACTCTTGGTCTTCCTTTCCCGGGGTGGTCCTTATCCTCCGCAGCAGAGGTGACTCTTGGTCTTCCTTTCCTGGGGCGGTCCTTATCCTCTGCAGCAGAGGTGACTCCTGGTCTTCCTTTCCTGGGGCGGTCCTCATGTCAGCCAGTTTCTTTGTAGCGCTTGATGGTTTTTGCAACCGCACTTGGGGACACTTTCAAAGTTTTCCCAAGTTTTCGGACTGACTGACCTTCATTTCTTACAGTAATGATGGCCACTGGTTTTTCTCTACTGAGCTGCTTCTTTCTTGCCATAATACAAATTCTAAGAGTCTATTCAGTAGGACTATCAGCTGTGTATCCACCTGACTTCTGCACAACACAACTGATGGTCCCAACCCCATTTATAAGGCAAGAAATCCCACTTATTACACCTGACAGGGCACACCTGTGAAGTGAGAACCATTCCTGGTGACTACCTCATGGAGCTCATCAAGAGAATGCCAAGAGTGTGCAAAGCAGGAATCAAAGCAAAAGGGAGTGAGAATAGAAGACAGATTGTCAGTTGTGTCGCACTGTTTGGTAAGTCTATAATCCCACATGTGTTACTGTTTAATAAAGTAAAGTTTAGTATAATGATATCACTTTATTTCAAGATGGCTGCCCAGGAATATTCAGCGCTTTGTCTGTGCTCAGCTACAGCCTAAGGGCTGGGAATACTAATCATATAACAAAGTCCCAGACTCATTCCCAGGACATCCAATTATTGCTGACAATGACCAGAATGATTCTACGTTTTTCTCATCCTGTCTGATTATTGGTTACAATCCTGATAAGCGTCCGGGATCAATGGCGCAGTTAACTCTTGCAGTGCTGGTTCAGAGACATTACAGCAGTTTTACAGTGAGAAATGATCAAGATAACTCGGCAAGAAGAATTCCTGGAATGTTTGCACTAAAGAGATGCGTACTGCGGCCCGGATATCACGAGTGGTGTCATACATGGACATCTGCACAACATGACCTACAGCATTACAATCATGGAAACCTATAAACTATAGACTTCAAGTTAGCAAGTCGACTACTGTGGTAACAAACCAGAAGAAGGTGATCAGAAAACGAGGACCTTTCGGAAGGAGCTCCTTACAGAGAATGCATGGTTTTCAATAAAATAGGGACCTGTTCTGAGCTTATTGCCACTCCTTAGTGCAGGGACTGTCCGCCTTCTGCCCGCTTTCTGTCTGTCTTCTGTCCGCCTTCTGTCTGTCTTCTGTCCGCCATCTGGCTTACACAATTAGCTTTTATAAAATACAGCTGCATTGATCTATAGGGAGCTCCTTCCAAAAGGTGGCGCTAGAGCAAATTCATCTTTTTCACCAAGACTTTCTTATTTATATATTCCTTATCCAGAATTCTTAGCAGGACATGCATGGTCTAAGAAGGCCCTGGACTGCCTCATGGTGGCGCCTTCCTAACCAGACATATTCCCCCATCTGACTCAAAGAAAGATGATGAGAGGAAGACATCCTTATCCATGAAGGATTAGTAGGTTATCAGCTTATAATCCTACAGTGAAGGAGCGCAGAATCTCACACTATTCAGAAAATGCCAATCTTTATTTCCTTTTATTACAATAATGTACAGTCATCACAACCAGACATCGTAACGTATAATATATACAATAAGTCCAAGTTTCACATACACGGTGTATAAAAGAATAGGGAGCATTTTGCCCCATTTCGGGGCTTTGTCTTTCCTGATAGTTGGACCTCCATAAAGCTGTAACAGTAAAACACCCTATAAAGTCGTAAGCCAGAACCCCAGATTCTCGTTCTCTACCTCCAGCTTTCACAGGATAATGGGGGCTTGACCAGTGCCAGTTAACTAAGTAGACCCTTGTGTGGGCAGTTTGAAGTCAACTCAATGTGACAATTCCAAATACCATATTGAATATTGGAAAGGTCGGAAATGTCTTCTATACCCACAGAAGTATATATCGTCATGTAATTGTTCAGCCCACTGCTCATTCTCATTAGGGTTTCCAGTCGTTCCAAGTCCAAGAATGTCTTAAACTGTAAGGTCGGCTCTCCCATTCCAGAAAGGGAAGGATGCAGCCAATGCTCCAGAAGAATGTGCTTCCCTCATAATCTCTTGGATTATTAGATACATACGAGACCACATGAACTGCCAGGATGGACATGGTCAGATTGTGAAAGGGCCTCCAGTGAAAGATAAACTGCGATCTACCCTCAAGGAAGAAACCACATAACTCCACGTTACAATACCCTGAAGGAAATGTAGAAGATTTGTATATGACTACAAATTTAAGACAAACAACCTTTTCGAGGTCAAGCATTGTAGTACATTTGTAAGTATAACAAGTTTGACTTCCAGGGAAATAAGAGGTAGGCAGATCTATGCCAGGAATATATCATTGCAGTCTCTGATGTTCTGCCATGGAGCCCCAACAAACATCTATTCAGAAGTATATATACAAAGATCTGGAATATTCCTTGAAATAAACCTCTGACATCTAGTATCTTGTGTATTTTGTCACTGACAAAGGAGACCGGATATGGGGCAGGCTGTGATCCAAAGTTTATATGGAGCATTGTATACATCTGAACATGTAGGATGAACATTGGGCACCAATCACTCAATGCCAAGCTGCCTTCCTTAAAGCATCAGAACCTTAGTAATGTCCAATAACATTTTGCTAATATTAATGCTACATCTATATTTCTGGATGATTCAGCAATAAAAGTAATGATCAGACCAATCCTCAAATATCTCAATGAGCAATATCTGCTCATAACAATCCTTGACACGGCTCAAGTGCTGATGATCATAGTAAAAGCAACTTTCAGGAAGAAAATGATTACTATGTCCGTGTTACAAAAAGTCTACAAGCAGTGTCTTTACTTTATGGTCCGGTCACTGGAACCTCCTAATCTGTGAATCCAGTCATATGGAGTCAGCTTCACAATAAACAAGCTCCAAGGACTTTTCCTTTATGGAGCTCGGCCACAGTTGTCCTCAAGGAACTATAATTTGGAGATTTGGCAGAGTCAAGATAATTCCACCCACAAAATAATCGCACTTACTGGCTGCACGATGTCTGTGAAGAACTTCCGGGACTCATTTCCCACTTTCAAAACAAGAAAACGTCTTCTCTATTTGAATTAATGACTTCCAAGATTTAGTTTCCTTGTTTCCAGATGGATCATAACAACTTCTCCCCCTTGTGTCTTCCCTGATGCTCCTGGAGTTTTCCTTTAGTAATAAAACATTTCTTACATTCTGGACACGAATACGGCTTCACTCCTGTATGAATTCTCTCATGAGTAACAAGATGTGATTTATATAAAAAGCATTTCCCACATTCTGAACATGAATACGGCTTCTCTCCTGTGTGAATTCTCTCATGTGTAACAAGATGTGATTTACGTGTAAAACATTCTTCACATTCAGAACATGAATACGGCTTTTCTCCTGTATGAACTCGTTCATGTATAACAAGATATGATTTATATGTAAATCTTTTTCCACATTTTGAACATGAATATGGCTTCTCTCCCGTGTGAATTCTCTCATGTGTAGCAAGATATGATTTGTGTGCAAAATATTTCCCACATTCTGAACATGCATATGGCTTCTCCCCTGCGTGACTTCTCTCATGTACAACAAGATTTGATTTATGTGCAAAACATTTCCCACACTGTGAACATGAATATGGCTTCTCTCCTGTGTGAGTCTTCTCATGTATAACCAGATTCGATTTACGTGTAAAACAGTCTCCACATTCGGAACATGAATATGGCTTCTCCCCTGTGTGAGCCTTCTCATGTATAACCAGATTCGATTTACGTGTAAAACAGTCTCCACATTCGGAACATGAATATGGCTTCTCCCCTGTGTGAATTCTCTTATGTATAACAAGATGTGATTTACTCACAAAACTTTCTTCACGTTCTGAACATGGATATGACTTCTCTCCTGTGTGACTTCTCTCATGTATAACAAGATGTGATTTATTTGCAAAACATTTCCCACACACTGAACATGTATATGGCTTCTCTCCTGTGTGGCTTCTCTCATGTATAACCAGATTTGATTTGCGTGTAAAACCTTCTCCACATTCTGAACAGGAATACGGCTTCTCTCCTGTGTGGCTTCTCTCATGTATAACAAGATGTGATTTATTTGCAAAACATTTTCCACATTCTGAACATGAATAAGGCTTCTCTCCTGTGTGAGTCCTCACATGTATGACAAGATTTGATTTCACCAAAAAGCATTTTCCACATTCTGGACATGAAAACAGTTTTTCTCCCCTATGAAATCTCTCATGTCGATCTAGATTTGATTTTGATGTAAAACTTTTTCCACATTGTAAACAGGAGTATGGCTTTATTCCTTTGTGAATTCTCTCATGCTGATCAAGGCCTGTTTTATGGGTAAAACATTTCCCACATTCGGAACACGTATATGGCTTCTCTCCTGTGTGAATTCTTTTGTGTATAGAGAGACCTGAGCATCTTGTAAACTCTTTCCCACATTCACTACATTGAAACTTTTTCTCCCCTTTCTGGCTGGTACTTGTGGTCACAATCTGTGGTTGGTCAGAAGGTTCCTCATGACTTGGGGGATTATATGATGGATTTGTACTGTGACCCCCTAGATGCACTTTACTGAGTTTATCTCCGGAGCAGCGCTGCATCATATCTTCAGCTTCTACTTTATAATTTATCGACAACATGAAGTTTTGCTCAGAGTTCTTACTGGGATTTTCTGTTAGAATTAAAAATGGATTTTATGATTTTTTTTTTTTTTTTTTTAAAACCCTGCAAAGTACAGAAAGCTATAACATTTCTATTAGACTGAAATCACACATGCAGTATTTGATGTGTTTTTTTGAGTCAGTCATAACATGAATTTAGCAGGAAGGAGAAGTATAAGTCCTCCTGGCTTTAGGTACAAAAAAACTGCACCAAATACTGGTTAAGTGATTCCAATATTCTAAGACTTCATGTAACATATGTGTGCAAAACATACAGCAGTGACTTCGTCCAGCATTTGGCGCTGCACCCACTCACCCAACTGACAGACTAGAACGACTGCAGGTTGGAGGATACCAAGGAAATGGTGACTATAGTGTAATACATTTCCATTTTTCTTTCTTTCAATAGGATGATTGTTTGGAAGCCACAAAAACACTTCAGGAAGGTGAAGGTTTGACTTAAGAGGTGCCCTGATGTAACTGGGTCAATATCCTAAAAAAAATGCAGGTACTAAATGGCAGACTTAAAAGCATTTTCATTGTGAGCGGTAGAAACTTTATGTGAAAAAGGGTTAGAAACAGGAGAAAACCCAGAAAAACCCACCAAACAAATACAAAAACTACCTAAATATGTAGGAAACGATAAAAAGAGCAAAGATGGAGACAAAGAATCATCAAAGGAAGTGAAAGCAACCCCAAACTAGTCCTCAATGATAGAAATAGTAAAAAAATCAATTCTGAAAGGGCTGGACCTCCAACTCATGAGGAGGAAGAAATCGGAGAGAGCGACGAGGAGAAGGCAAATGTGATAAACATCCGAAAAGGAAAGGTCAGAGCTGCAGAGAGTCAAAGTCATCTCAGGAAGAGGTGCGGAGCCAGCACCCTAAAAAGATGAAAGTACACAAATTACCTGGTGTACACACAAGGACAAAATTGCTGGTCCCCACGATTAATGAAAGAAAACCCCACAATGGTCCCAGAATTACCCATAGAAGCCACTTCAGAATAGTCCAATGTTCTCCTCTTGGTCATTTTTGGTCAGATTCAAGTTATTTCTGAGACCATTGTGGGGTGTTCTTTCATTAAACAAGGGGACCAACAATTTTGTCCACATGTGTGCAAAGGTTTCCATCGTGTCCTCCCTTTCTCTTCTCTCATGTAACATATATAAAGGTTTCCATCGTGTCCTCCCTTTCTCTTCTCTCATGTAACATATATAAAGGTTTCCATCGTGTCCTCCCTTTCTCTTCTCTCATGTAACATATATAAAGGTTTCCATCGTGTCCTCCCTTTCTCTTCTCTCATGTAACATATATAAAGGTTTCCATCGTGTCCTCCCTTTCCCTTTCTCAAGTAACATACACTCACCGGCCACTTTATTAGGTACACCATGCTAGTAACAGGTTTGACCCCCTTTTGCCTTCAGAACTGCCTCCATTCTTGGTGGCATAGATACAACAAGGTGCTGGAAGCATTCCTCAGAGATTTTGCTCCATATTGACATGATGGCATCACACAGTTGCAGTCGCAGATTTGTCGGCTGCACATCCATGATGCGAATCTCCCGTTCCACCACATCCCAAAGATGCTCCTCTATTGGATTGAGATCTGGTGACTGTGGAGGCCATTGGAGTACAGTGAACTCATTGTCATGTTCAAGAAACCAGTCTGAGATGATTCCAGCTTTATGACATGGCATTGCATTATCCTGCTGAAAGTAGCCATCAGATGTTGGGTACATTGTGGTCAGAAAGGGATGGACATGGTCAGCAACAATACTCAGGTAGGCTTTGGCGTTGCAACGATGCTCAATTGGTACCAAGGGGCCCAAAGAGTGCCAAGAAAATATTCCCCACACCATGACACCACCACCACCAGCCTGAACCGTTACCGATACAAGGCAGGATGGATCCATGCTTTCATGTTGTTGACGCCAAATTCTGACCCTACCATCCGAATGTCGCAGCAGAAATCGAGACTCATCAGACCAGGCAACGTTTTTCCAATCTTCAATTGTCCAATTTCGATGAGCTTGTGCAAATTGTAGCCTCAGTTTCCTGTTCTTAGCTGAAAGGAGTGGCACCCGGTGTGGTCTTCTGCTGCTGTAGGCCATCTGTAGCCTCAAAGTTGGACGTACTGTGCGGCGTTCAGAGATGCTCTTCTGGCTACCTTGGGTGTAACGGGTGGCTATTTGAGTCACTGTTGCCTTTCTATCAGCTGGAACCAGTCTGGCCATTCTCCTCTGACCTCTGGCATCAGCAACGCATTTCCGCCCACAGAACTGCCGCTCACTGGATGTTTTTTCTTTTTCGGACCATTCTCTGTAAACCCTAGAGATGGTTGTGTGTGAAAATCCCAGTAGATCAGCAGTTTCTGAAATACTCAGACCAGCCCTTCTGGCACCAACAACCATGCCACGTTCAAAGGCACTCACATCACCTTTCTTCCCCCCCATACTGATGCTCGGTTTGAACTGCAGGAGATTGTCTTGACCATGTCTACATGCCTAAATGCACTGAGTTGCCGCCATGTGATTGGCTGATTAGAAATTAAGTGTTAACGAGCAGTTGGACAGGTGTACCTAATAAAGTGGCCGGTGAGTGTATATAAAGGTTTCCATCGTGTCCTCCCTTTCTCTTCTTCTTCTCTCATGTAACATATTTAAAGGTGTCCATCATGTTCTCTCTTTCCCTTTCTCAAGTAACATATATAAAGGTTTCCATCATGTCCTCCCTTTCCCTTCTTCTCTCATGTAACATATAAAGTGTTGGCCAAAAGTATTGGCACCCCTGCAATTCTGTCAGATAATACTCCGTTTCTTCCAGAAAATGATTGCAAGCACAAACTCTTTGGTATTGTTATCTTCATTTAATTTGTCTTCAATGGGAAAACCACAAAAAGAATTGTCAAAAAGCCAAATTGGATATAATTCCACAGCAAACATAAAAAAGGGGGTGGACAAAAGTATTGGCACTGTCTGAAAAAATCATATGATGCGTCTCTAATTTGTGTAATTAACAGCACCTGTTACTTACCTGAGGCACCTAACAGGTGGTGGCAATAACTAAATCACACTTGCAGCCAGTTGAAATGGATTAAAGTCGACTCCACCTCTGTCCTGTGTCCTTGTGTGACCACATTGAGCATGGAGAAAAGAAAGACCAAAGAACTGAGAAGCAAAATTGTGAGGAAGCCTGAGCAATCTCAAGGTTACAAGTCCATCTCCAAAGCCCTGAATGTTCCTGTGTCTACCGTGCGCAGTGTCAGTAAGAAGTGTAAAGCCCATGGCCCTGTGGCTAACCTCCCGAGATGTGGACGCAAAAGAAACATTGACCAGAGATTTCACCGCAAGATTGTGTGGATGGCGGATAAAGAACCTCGACTAACATCCAAACAAGTCCAAGCTGCCCTGCAGTCCGAGGGTACAACAGTGTCACCCTGTACTATCCAGTGTCAGCGTCTGAATGAGAAGGGACTGTATGGTAGGAGACCCAGGAAGACCCCACTTCTCACCCACAGACAGAAGCCAGGCTGGAGTTTGCCAAAACTTACCTGAGAAAGCCAAAACCGTTCTGGAAGAATCTTCTCTGGTCAGAGGAGACAAAAGTAGGAAAAGGCATCAACATAGAGATACAGGGAAAAAAGAGAAGAAGACGCCCCCTACAGTCAGACATGGCGGAGGGCCCTGATGGTTTGGGGTTGCTTTGCTGCCTCTGGCACTGGACTGCTTGACCGTGTGCATGGCATTATGAAGTCTGAAGACGACCAACACATTGTGCAGCATCATGTAGGGCCCAGTGTGAGAAAGCGGGGTCTCCCTCAGAGGTCAGGGCTCTTCCAGCAGGACAAGGACCTAAAACACACTTCAGGTCAGCACTAGAAAATGGTGGTGAGAGAAAGCCCTGGAGACTTGTAAAGTGGCAGCAATGAGTCCAGCCCTGAATCCCATAGAACACCTGTGGGGGAGGGGGAGAGATCTCTTGGTGGCAGTTTGGAGAAGGCCCCCTTCACATCTCAGGGGGGACCGCGAGCAGTTTGCCAAAGAAGAAGGGTCTAAGATTCCAGCAGAGCCTTGTAAGAAACTCATTGCTGGTTAGCGGAAGCGGTTGTGCACAGTTATTGTGTCTAAAGGTTGTGCTACCAAGTATTAGGCTGAGGGCGCCAATACTTCTGTCCGCACCAGTTTTAGAGTTTTGTGTAAAATGATCAATGATGTGACTTTTTTTTCATTCTCTTTTTTTGTTTTTTTCATTGGAAGCAAAATAAATGAAGATATTACCAAAGAGTTTGTGCTTGTAATCATTATCTGGGGGACAGCGAGGATTATCTGACAGGACTGCAGGGGGCGATACTTATACTGTATATACCCTGTGTCACTTATATACTATATAAGAGTCTGTGCTGTGTAATCATTATCTGGGGGACAGCGAGGATTATCTGACAGGACTGCAGGGGGCGATACTTATACTGTATATACCCTGTGTCACTTATATACTATATAAGAGTCTGTGCTGTGTAATCATTATCTGGGGACAGTGAGGATTATCTGACAGGACTGCAGGGGGCGATACTTATACTGTATATACCCTGTGTCACTTATATACTATATAAGAGTCTGTGCTGTGTAATCATTATCTGGGGGACACCGAGGATTATCTGACAGGACTGCAGGGAGCGATACTTATACTGTATATACCCTGTGTCACTTATATACTATATAAGAGTCTGTGCTGTGTAATCATTATCTGGGGGACATCGAGGATTATCTGACAGGACTGCAGGGGGCGATACTTATACTGTATATACCCTGTGTCACTTATATACTATATAAGAGTCTGTGCTGTATAATCATTATCTGGGGGACACCGAGGATTATCTGACAGGACTGCAGGGGGCGATACTTATA
This sequence comes from Leptodactylus fuscus, assembly GCF_031893055.1. Lineage (NCBI taxonomy): Eukaryota > Metazoa > Chordata > Amphibia > Anura > Leptodactylidae > Leptodactylus > Leptodactylus fuscus. The sequence continues at coordinate 228,241 of NW_027439989.1, forward strand.
CTGTATATACCCTGTGTCACTTATATACTATATAAGAGTCTGTGCTGTGTAATCATTATCTGGGGGACACCAAGGATTATCTGACAGGACTGCAGGGGGCGATACTTATACTGTATATACCCTGTGTCACTTATATACTATATAAGAGTCTGTGCTGTGTAATCATTATCTGGGGACAGTGAGGATTATCTGACAGGACTGCAGGGGGCGATACTTATACTGTATATACCCTGTGTCACTTATATACTATATAAGAGTCTGTGCTGTGTAATCATCATCTGGGGACACCGAGGATTATCTGACAGGACTGCAGGGAGCGATACTTATACTGTATATACCCTGTGTCACTTATATACTATATAAGAGTCTGTGCTGTGTAATCATTATCTGGGGGACATCGAGGATTATCTGACAGGACTGCAGGGGGCGATACTTATACTGTATATACCCTGTGTCACTTATATACTATATAAGAGTCTGTGCTGTGTAATCATTATCTGGGGGACACCGAGGATTATCTGACAGGACTGCAGGGGGCGATACTTATACTGTATATACCCTGTGTCACTTATATACTATATAAGAGTCTGTGCTGTGTAATCATTATCTGGGGGACACCAAGGATTATCTGACAGGACTGCAGGGGGCGATACTTATACTGTATATACCCTGTGTCACTTATATACTATATAAGAGTCTGTGCTGTGTAATCATTATCTGGGGGACACCGAGGATTATCTGACAGGACTGCAGGGGGCGATACTTATACTGTATATACCCTGTGTCACTTATATACTATATAAGAGTTTGTGCTGTGTAATCATTATCTGGGGACAGCGAGGATTATCTGACAGGACTGCAGGGGGCGATACTTATACTGTATATACCCTGTGTCACTTATATACTATATAAGAGTCTGTGCTGTGTAATCGTTATCTGGGGGACAGCGAGGATTATCTGACAGGACTGCAGGGGGCGATACTTATACTGTATATACCCTGTGTCACTTATATACTATATAAGGGTTTGTGCTGTGTAATCATTATCTGGGGACAGCGAGGATTATCTGACAGGACTGCAGGGGGCGATACTTATACTGTATATACCCTGTGTCACTTATATACTATATAAGAGTCTGTGCTGTGTAATCATTATCTGGGGACAGCGAGGATTATCTGACAGGACTGCAGGGGGCGATACTTATACTGTATATACAATGTGTCACTTATATACTATATAAGGGTTTGTGCTGTGTAATCATTATCTGGGGGACAGCGAGGATTATCTGACAGGACTGCAGGGGGCGATACTTATACTGTATATACCCTGTGTCACTTATATACTATATAAGGGTTTGTGCTGTGTAATCATTATCTGGGGACAGCGAGGATTATCTGACAGGACTGCAGGGGGCGATACTTATACTGTATATACCCTGTGTCACTTATATACTATATAAGAGTCTGTGCTGTGTAATCATTATCTGGGGGACAGCGAGGATTATCTGACAGGACTGCAGGGGTGATACTTATACTGTATATACCCTGTGTCACTTATATACTATATAAGAGTCTGTGCTGTGTAATCATTATCTGGGGACAGTGAGGATTATCTGACAGGACTGCAGGGGTGATACTTATACTGTATATACCCTGTGTCACTTATATACTATATAAGAGTCTGTGCTGTGTAATCATTATCTGGGGGACAGCGAGGATTATCTGACAGGACTGCAGGGGGCGATACTTATACTTTATATACCCTGTGTCACTTATATACTATATAAGAGTCTGTGCTGTGTAATCATTATCTGGGGACACCGAGGATTATCTGACAGGACTGCAGGGGGCGATACTTATACTGTATATACCCTGTGTCACTTATATACTATATAAGAGTCTGTGCTGTGTAATCATTATCTGGGGGACAGCGAGGATTATCTGACAGGACTGCAGGGGGCGATACTTATACTGTATATACCCTGTGTCACTTATATACTATATAAGAGTCTGTGCTGTGTAATCGTTATCTGGGGGACAGCGAGGATTATCTGACAGGACTGCAGGGGGCGATACTTATACTGTATATACCCTGTGTCACTTATATACTATATAAGGGTTTGTGCTGTGTAATCATTATCTGGGGACAGCGAGGATTATCTGACAGGACTGCAGGGGGCGATACTTATACTGTATATACCCTGTGTCACTTATATACTATATAAGAGTCTGTGCTGTGTAATCATTATCTGGGGACAGCGAGGATTATCTGACAGGACTGCAGGGGGCGATACTTATACTGTATATACAATGTGTCACTTATATACTATATAAGGGTTTGTGCTGTGTAATCATTATCTGGGGGACAGCGAGGATTATCTGACAGGACTGCAGGGGGCGATACTTATACTGTATATACCCTGTGTCACTTATATACTATATAAGGGTTTGTGCTGTGTAATCATTATCTGGGGACAGCGAGGATTATCTGACAGGACTGCAGGGGGCGATACTTATACTGTATATACCCTGTGTCACTTATATACTATATAAGAGTCTGTGCTGTGTAATCATTATCTGGGGGACAGCGAGGATTATCTGACAGGACTGCAGGGGTGATACTTATACTGTATATACCCTGTGTCACTTATATACTATATAAGAGTCTGTGCTGTGTAATCATTATCTGGGGACAGTGAGGATTATCTGACAGGACTGCAGGGGTGATACTTATACTGTATATACCCTGTGTCACTTATATACTATATAAGAGTCTGTGCTGTGTAATCATTATCTGGGGGACAGCGAGGATTATCTGACAGGACTGCAGGGGGCGATACTTATACTTTATATACCCTGTGTCACTTATATACTATATAAGAGTCTGTGCTGTGTAATCATTATCTGGGGACACCGAGGATTATCTGACAGGACTGCAGGGGGCGATACTTATACTGTATATACCCTGTGTCACTTATATACTATATAAGAGTCTGTGCTGTGTAATCATTATCTGGGGGACAGCGAGGATTATCTGACAGGACTGCAGGGGGCGATACTTATACTGTATATACCCTGTGTCACTTATATACTATATAAGAGTCTGTGCTGTGTAATCATTATCTGGGGACAATGAGGAATATCTGACAGGACTGCAGGGGGCGATACTTATACTGTATATACCCTGTGTCACTTATATACTATATAAGAGTCTGTGCTGTGTAATCATTATCTGGGGGACAGCGAGGATTATCTGACAGGACTGCAGGGGGCGATACTTATACTTTATATACCCTGTGTCACTTATATACTATATAAGAGTCTGTGCTGTGTAATCATTAGCTGGGGACGCCGAGGATTATCTGACAGGACTGCAGGGGGCGATACTTATACTGTATATACCCTGTGTCACTTATATACTATATAAGAGTCTGTGCTGTGTAATCATTATCTGGGGGACAGCGAGGATTATCTGACAGGACTGCAGGGGGCGATACTTATACTTTATATACCCTGTGTCACTTATATACTATATAAGAGTTTGTGCTGTGTAATCATTATCTGGGGACAGTGAGGATTATCTGACAGGACTGCAGGGGGCGATACTTATACTGTATATACCCTGTGTCACTTATATACTATATAAGAGTCTGTGCTGTGTAATCATTATCTGGGGGACAGCGAGGATTATCTGACAGGACTGCAGGGGGCGATACTTATACTTTATATACCCTGTGTCACTTATATACTATATAAGAGTTTGTGCTGTGTAATCATTATCTGGGGACAGTGAGGATTATCTGACAGGACTGCAGGGGGCGATACTTATACTGTATATACCCTGTGTCACTTATATACTATATAAGAGTCTGTGCTGTGTAATCATTATCTAGGGGACAGCGAGGATTATCTGACAGGACTGCAGGGGGCGATACTTATACTTTATATACCCTGTGTCACTTATATACTATATAAGAGTTTGTGCTGTGTAATCATTATCTGGGGGACAGCGAGGATTATCTGACAGGACTGCAGGGGGCGATACTTATACTGTATATACCCTGTGTCACTTATATACTATATAAGAGTTTGTGCTGTGTAATCATTATCTGGGGACAGCGAGGATTATCTGACAGGACTGCAGGGGGCGATACTTATACTGTATATACCCTGTGTCACTTATATACTATATAAGAGTCTGTGCTGTGTAATCATTATCTGGGGACAGCGAGGATTATCTGACAGGACTGCAGGGGGCGATACTTATACTGTATATACCCTGTGTCACTTATATACTATATAAGGGTTTGTGCTGTGTAATCATTATCTGGGGACAGCGAGGATTATCTGACAGGACTGCAGGGGGCGATACTTATACTGTATATACCCTGTGTCACTTATATACTATATAAGGGTTTGTGCTGTGTAATCATTATCTGGGGACAGCGAGGATTATCTGACAGGACTGCAGGGGGCGATACTTATACTGTATATACCATGTGTCACTTATATACTATATAAGAGTCTGTGCTGTGTAATCATTATCTGGGGGACAGCGAGGATTATCTGACAGGACTGCAGGGGGCGATACTTATACTGTATATACCCTGTGTCACTTATATACTATATAAGAGTCTGTGCTGTGTAATCATTATCTGGGGACAGCGAGGATTATCTGACAGGACTGCAGGGGGCGATACTTATACTGTATATACCCTGTGTCACTTATATACTATATAAGAGTCTGTGCTGTGTAATCATTATCTGGGGGACAGCGAGGATTATCTGACAGGACTGCAGGGGGCGATACTTATACTGTATATACCCTGTGTCACTTATATACTATATAAGAGTCTGTGCTGTGTAATCATTATCTGGGGACAGCGAGGATTATCTGACAGGACTGCAGGGGGCGATACTTATACTGTATATACCCTGTGTCACTTATATACTATATAAGAGTCTGTGCTGTGTAATCATTATCTGGGGGACAGCGAGGATTATCTGACAGGACTGCAGGGGGCGATACTTATACTGTATATACCCTGTGTCACTTATATACTATATAAGAGTCTGTGCTGTGTAATCATTATCTGGGGACAGCGAGGATTATCTGACAGGACTGCAGGGGGCGATACTTATACTGTATATACCCTGTGTCACTTATATACTATATAAGGGTTTGTGCTGTGTAATCATTATCTGGGGGACAGCGAGGATTATCTGACAGGACTGCAGGGGGCGATACTTATACTGTATATACCCTGTGTCACTTATATACTATATAAGGGTTTGTGCTGTGTAATCATTATCTGGGGACAGCGAGGATTATCTGACAGGACTGCAGGGGGCGATACTTATACTGTATATACCATGTGTCACTTATATACTATATAAGAGTCTGTGCTGTGTAATCATTATCTGGGGGACAGCGAGGATTATCTGACAGGACTGCAGGGGGCGATACTTATACTGTATATACCCTGTGTTACTTATATACTATATAAGAGTCTGTGCTGTGTAATCATTATCTGGGGACAGCGAGGATTATCTGACAGGACTGCAGGGGGCGATACTTATACTGTATATACCCTGTGTCACTTATATACTATATAAGAGTCTGTGCTGTGTAATCATTATCTGGGGGACAGTGAGGATTATCTGACAGGACTGCAGGGGGCGATACTTATACTGTATATACCCTGTGTCACTTATATACTATATAAGAGTCTGTGCTGTGTAATCATTATCTGGGGGACAGCGAGGATTATCTGACAGGACTGCAGGGGGCGATACTTATACTGTATATACCCTGTGTCACTTATATACTATATAAGAGTCTGTGCTGTGTAATCATTATCTGGGGGACAGCGAGGATTATCTGACAGGACTGCAGGGGGCGATACTTATACTGTATATACCCTGTGTCACTTATATACTATATAAGAGTTTGTGCTGTGTAATCATTATCTGGGGGACAGCGAGGATTATCTGACAGGACTGCAGGGGTGATACTTATACTGTATATACCCTGTGTCACTTATATACTATATAAGAGTCTGTGCTGTGTAATCATTATCTGGGGACAGTGAGGATTATCTGACAGGACTGCAGAGGTGATACTTATACTGTATATACCCTGTGTCACTTATATACTATATAAGAGTCTGTGCTGTGTAATCATTATCTGGGGGACAGCGAGGATTATCTGACAGGACTGCAGGGGGCGATACTTATACTTTATATACCCTGTGTCACTTATATACTATATAAGAGTCTGTTCTGTGTAATCATTATCTGGGGGACAGCGAGGATTATCTGACAGGACTGCAGGGGGCGATACTTATACTTTATATACCCTGTGTCACTTATATACTATATAAGAGTCTGTGCTGTGTAATCATTATCTGGGGACGCCGAGGATTATCTGACAGGACTGCAGGGGGCGATACTTATACTGTATATACCCTGTGTCACTTATATACTATATAAGAGTCTGTGCTGTGTAATCATTATCTGGGGGACAGCGAGGATTATCTGACAGGACTGCAGGGGGCGATACTTATACTTTATATACCCTGTGTCACTTATATACTATATAAGAGTTTGTGCTGTGTAATCATTATCTGGGGACAGTGAGGATTATCTGACAGGACTGCAGGGGGCGATACTTATACTGTATATACCCTGTGTCACTTATATACTATATAAGAGTCTGTGCTGTGTAATCATTATCTGGGGGACAGCGAGGATTATCTGACAGGACTGCAGGGGGCGATACTTATACTGTATATACCCTGTGTCACTTATATACTATATAAGAGTCTGTGCTGTGTAATCATTATCTGGGGGACAGCGAGGATTATCTGACAGGACTGCAGGGGGCGATACTTATACTGTATATTCCCTGTGTCACTTATATACTATATAAGAGTTTGTGCTGTGTAATCATTATCTGGGGGACAGCGAGGATTATCTGACAGGACTGCAGGGGGCGATACTTATACTGTATATACCCTGTGTCACTTATATACTATATAAGAGTCTGTGCTGTGTAATCATTATCTGGGGGACAGCGAGGATTATCTGACAGGACTGCAGGGGGCGATACTTATACTGTATATACCCTGTGTCACTTATATACTATATAAGAGTTTGTGCTGTGTAATCATTATCTGGGGGACAGCGTGGATTATCTGACAGGACTGCAGGGGGCGATACTTATACTGTATATACCCTGTGTCACTTATATACTATATAAGAGTCTGTGCTGTGTAATCATTATCTGGGGGACAGCGAGGATTATCTGACAGGACTGCAGGGGGCGATACTTATACTGTATATACCCTGTGTCACTTATATACTATATAAGAGTCTGTGCTGTGTAATCATTATCTGGAGACACCGGGGATTATCTGACAGGACTGCAGGGGGCGACACTTATACTGTATATACCCTGTGTCACTTATATACTATATAAGAGTCTGTGCTGTGTAATCATTATCTGGGGGACATCGAGGATTATCTGACAGGACTGCAGGGGGCGATACTTATACTGTATATACCCTGTGTCACTTATATACTATATAAGAGTCTGTGCTGTGTAATCATTATCTGGGGGACATCGAGGATTATCTGACAGGACTGCAGGGGGCGATACTTATACTGTATATACCCTGTGTCACTTATATACTATAAAAGAGTCTGTGCTGTGTAATCATTATCTGGGGGACAGCGAGGATTATCTGACAGGACTGCAGGGGGCGATACTTATACTGTATATACCCTGTGTCACTTATATACTATATAAGAGTCTGTGCTGTGTAATCATTATCTGGGGGACATCGAGGATTATCTGACAGGACTGCAGGGGGCGATACTTATACTGTATATACCCTGTGTCACTTATATACTATATAAGAGTCTGTGCTGTGTAATCATTATCTGGGGACAGCGAGGATTATCTGACAGGACTGCAGGGGGCGATACTTATACTGTATATACCCTGTGTCACTTATATACTATATAAGAGTCTGTGCTGTGTGCTCATTATCTGGGGGACATCGAGGATTATCTGACAGGACTGCAGGGGGCGATACTTATACTGTATATACCCTGTGTCACTTATATACTATATAAGAGTCTGTGCTGTGTAATCATTATCTGGGGGACATCGAGGATTATCTGACAGGACTGCAGGGGGCGATACTTATACTGTATATACCCTGTGTCACTTATATACTATATAAGAGTCTGTGCTGTGTAATCATTATCTGGGGGACATCGAGGATTATCTGACAGGACTGCAGGGGGCGATACTTATACTGTATATACCCTGTGTCACTTATATACTATAAAAGAGTCTGTGCTGTGTAATCATTATCTGGGGGACAGCGAGGATTATCTGACAGGACTGCAGGGGGCGATACTTATACTGTATATACCCTGTGTCACTTATATACTATATAAGAGTCTGTGCTGTGTAATCATTATCTGGGGGACATCGAGGATTATCTGACAGGACTGCAGGGGGCGATACTTATACTGTATATACCCTGTGTCACTTATATACTATATAAGAGTCTGTGCTGTGTAATCATTATCTGGGGACAGCGAGGATTATCTGACAGGACTGCAGGGGGCGATACTTATACTGTATATACCCTGTGTCACTTATATACTATATAAGAGTCTGTGCTGTGTAATCATTATCTGGGGACACCGAGGATTATCTGACAGGACTGCAGGGGGCGATACTTATACTGTATATACCCTGTGTCACTTATATACTATATAAGAGTCTGTGCTGTGTGCTCATTATCTGGGGGACATCGAGGATTATCTGACAGGACTGCAGGGGGCGATACTTATACTGTATATACCCTGTGTCACTTATATACTATATAAGAGTCTGTGCTGTGTAATCATTATCTGGGGACACCGAGGATTATCTGACAGGACTGCAGGGGGCGATACTTATACTGTATATACCCTGTGTCACTTATATACTATATAAGAGTCTGTGCTGTGTAATCATTATTTGGGGGACAGCGAGGATTATCTGACAGGACTACAGGGGGCGATACTTATACTGTATATACCCTGTGTCACTTATATACTATATAAGAGGTTGTGCTGTGTAATCATTATCTGGAGACACCAAGGATTATCTGACAGGACTGCAGGGGGTGATACTTATACTGTATATACCCTGTGTCACTTATATACTATATAAGAGGTTGTGCTGTGTAATCATTATCTGGAGACACCAAGGATTATCTGACAGGACTGCAGGGGGCGATACTTATACTGTATATACCCTGTGTCACTTATATACTATATAAGAGTCTGTGTTGTGTAATCATTATCTGGGGACAACGAGGATTATCTGACAGGACTGCAGGGGGCGATACTTATACTGTATATACCCTGTGTCACTTATATACTATATAAGAGTTTGTGCTGTGTAATCATTATCTGGGGGACACCGAGGATTATCTGACAGGACTGCAGGGGGCGATACTTATACTGTATATACCCTGTGTCACTTATATACTATATAAGAGTCTGTGCTGTGTAATCATTATCTGGGGGACAGCGAGGATTATCTGACAGGACTGCAGGGGGCGATACTTATACTGTATATACCCTGTGTCACTTATATACTATGTAAGAGTCTGTGCTGTGTAATCATTATCTGGGGGACAGTGAGGATTATCTGACAGGACTGCAGGGGGCGATACTTATACTGTATATACCCTGTGTCACTTATATACTATATAAGAGTTTGTGCTGTGTAATCATTATCTGGGGACAGTGAGGATTATCTGACAGGACTGCAGGGGGCGATACTTATACTGTATATACCCTGTGTCACTTATATACTATATAAGAGTCTGTGCTGTGTAATCATTATCTGGGGACAGCGAGGATTATCTGACAGGACTGCAGGGGGCGATACTTATACTGTATATACCCTGTGTCACTTATATACTATATAAGAGTCTGTGCTGTGTAATCATTATCTGGGGACAGCGAGGATTATCTGACAGGACTGCAGGGGGCGATACTTATACTGTATATACCCTGTGTCACTTATATACTATATAAGAGTCTGTGCTGTGTAATCATTATCTGGGGGACAGCGAGGATTATCTGACAGGACTGCAGGGGGTGATACTCATACTGTATATACCCTGTGTCACTTATATACTATATAAGAGTCTGTGCTGTGTAATCATTATCTGGGGACAGCGAGGATTATCTGACAGGACTGCAGGGGGCGATACTTATACTGTATATACCCTGTGTCACTTATATACTATATAAGAGTCTGTGCTGTGTAATCATTATCTGGGGGACAGCGAGGATTATCTGACAGGACTGCAGGGGGCGATACTTATACTGTATATACCCTGTGTCACTTATATACTATATAAGAGTTTGTGCTGTGTAATCATTATCTGGGGGACAGCGTGGATTATCTGACAGGACTGCAGGGGGCGATACTTATACTGTATATACCCTGTGTCACTTATATACTATATAAGAGTCTGTGCTGTGTAATCATTATCTGGGGACAGCGAGGATTATCTGACAGGACTGCAGGGGGCGATACTTATACTGTATATACCCTGTGTCACTTATATACTATATAAGAGTCTGTGCTGTGTAATCATTATCTGGGGACAGCGAGGATTATCTGACAGGACTGCAGGGGGGCCAATACTTTTGGCCAACACTGTATAAAGGTTTCCATCGTGTCCTCCCTTTCCCTTCTTCTTCTCTCATGTAACATATGTGTGTCTTGTGGAGCTGTATGATATCAGGACTCCTGGATTCTTCTCTCAATATCAGGGGTCAGCAACCTCCACTCCCAGCATGGTCCATTCACTTCATTGCATGCTGGGAGTTGTAGTCTTACTACAGCTGGGGTACCGAAGGTTGCCGACCCCCGCTTTCTTCTTCTGATAGAAGGTTCCTTCTTCCCAAAGCTCAGTCTTTTCCAATCTATTGCACATTTTTGTAAGCTTCTCCAATGTTACCTACATATTAAAAAGAATGGGACCCAGGACTGACCCTTGTGGTGACTACTTTTCACTGTTTCTTCTCAGAATGCAAACCATTAACAACAACCTTCTGACATTGATTCTCCAGCCCACCATGAGTCCACTGAACTATCAACCCTTTCTCCGCCAGGGGCTCGCTCACATTTTGTATTTCTGGGCAATTTTCACACTTTTGAGAACAAATGAGACCAAACTTGCAAAATTAAAAAACTATACTAACCTCTGACACCTGCAGCATTGCCAGACTGCCACTCAGCACTGGATATAAACAAGTACCTTCATGTCATTTTGACTTAAAGTGTATTTAAAAAAAAACATACAAAAAAATGTAAAAAAATTAGTAGCTGAAAATGTAAATCAAACCCAAAGTTATCTGCACCAAACCCCCAAATCTATGAGGTGACTGTGCAGAAGTCATTCCAATCCCTGAGGCCTCCAGCTGCCGGCACAAGAACATAGTTATACAAGTCCCTGCTGCGGCCACACTTACAATATTGTGCGCCATTTGGGCCCCAAAATATAAGAAAGCTATAAGTGAACCTGACAAAGTGCAAAGATGGGCAACCAAAATGATTAGGGGAATGGCGGGACTGGAGGACAACGAGAGGTTAACAAACTTGGGGTTATTCAGTTTAGAGAAAAGACGTCTCCGGGGAGATCTACCGTGTTTTCCCGAAAGTAAGACAGTGTCCTACATTCTTTTTACCCCCAAAAATCCCACTATGTCTTACTTTCGGGGTATGTCTTATATTGGAAAAAAAATGTTGAGAGGGGTTAATGTGAGGGAGGACATGACGGGGTTAACTGCTATTAATGTCCGGCACATGGAGTTACCGAAACGAAATGAATAACCCTAAATGGCGGACATTATAGGCAGAGGACAGCCTGGACCTGGTGGCTTCTTTTTTCACTTTGCTGGGAACTTTCTTTCTTTCTTCTTCTCTTCTCTCCGTCTCTTGTGTGCAGTATGGAGACGGCGGGACCTGGAGGCGGGGCCTAGATCTCTACAGGGATAAGCTCCGCCCCCTGAGCTCACTTCTCTCCTCTCATTGGTGGGCAGAGAGCAGCCAGAGAAAGAGGAGTGTCCTGAAAGCACTGAAGAAACGCACCTCTGCTGCAGCTGCGGCCGTGCCCGCCAGATATCATTTACTAGGTCTTACTTTCGGGGTACGTCTTACATTAGCCCACCCCCCAAAAGTCCCACTACGTCTTACTATCGGGGAAACACGGTAATAATAATGTACAAATACATGAAGGAACAATACAAAGAACTTTCTAAGGATCTATTTACACCTAGACCGGTGACAGTGACAAGGGGACGTCCTCTACACCTAGACCGGGGACAAGGGGACGTCCTCTACAACTAGACCGGTAGTGACAAGGGGACGTCCTCTACACCTAGACCAGTGACAGTGACAAGGGGACGTCCTCTACACCTAGACCAGTGACAAGGGGACGTCCTCTACACCTAGACCAGTGACAGTGACAAGGGGACGTCCTCTACACCTAGACCGGTGACAAGGGGACGTCCTCTACACCTAGACCGGTAGTGACAAGGGGACGTCCTCTACACCTAGACCGGTGACAAGGGGACGTCCTCTACACCTAGACCAGTGACAAGGGGACGTCCTCTACACCAAGACCAGTGACAGTGACAAGGGGACGTCCTCTACACCTAGACCAGTGACAAGGGGACGTCCTCTACACCTAGACCGGTAGTGACAAGGGGACGTCCTCTACACCTAGACCAGTGACAGGGGGACGTCCTCTACACCTAGACCAGTGACACGGGACGTCCTCTACACCAAGACCAGTGACAAGGGGACGTCCTCTACACCTAGACCAGTGACAGTGACAGGGGACGTCCTCTACACCTAGACCAGTGACAAGGGGACGTCCTCTACACCTAGACCAGTGACAGTGACAAGGGGACGTCCTCTACACCTAGACCAGTGACAGGGGACGTCCTCTACACCAAGACCAGTGACAAGGGGACGTCCTCTACACCTAGACCAGTGACAGTGACAGGGGACGTCCTCTACACCTAGACCAGTGACAAGGGGACGTCCTCTACACCTAGACCAGTGACAGTGACAAGGGGACGTCCTCTACACCTAGACCAGTGACAGTGACAGGGGACGTCCTCTACACCTAGACCAGTGACAGTGACAGGGGACGTCCTCTACACCTAGACCAGTGACAAGGGGACGTCCTCTACACCTAGACCAGTGACAAGGGGACGTCCTCTACACCTATACCAGTGACAAGGGGAAGTCCTCTACACCTAGACCAGTGACAGTGACAAGGGGACGTCCTCTACACCTAGACCAGTGACAAGGGGACGTCCTCTACACCTATACCAGTGACAAGGGGACGTCCTCTACACCTAAACCAGTGACAAGGGGAAGTCCTCTACACCTATACCAGTGACAAGGGGAAGTCCTCTACACCTATACCAGTGACAAGGGGACGTCCTCTACACCTATACCAGTGACAAGGGGAAGTCCTCTACACCTAGACCAGTGACAGTGACAGGGGACGTCCTCTACACCTAGACCAGTGACAAGGGGACGTCCTCTACACCTATACCAGTGACAAGGGGAAGTCCTCTACACCTATACCAGTGACAAGGGGACGTCCTCTACACCTATACCAGTGACAAGGGGACGTCCTCTACACCTATACCAGTGACAAGGGGAAGTCCTCTACACCTAGACCAGTGACAGTGACAGGGGACGTCCTCTACACCTAGACCAGTGACAAGGGGACATCCTCTACACCTAGACCAGTGACAAGGGGACGTCCTCTACACCTATACCAGTGACAAGGGGAAGTCCTCTACACCTAGACCAGTGACAGTGACAAGGGGACGTCCTCTACACCTAGACCAGTGACAGTGACAAGGGGACGTCCTCTACACCTAGACCAGTGACAAGGGGAAGTCCTCTACACCTAGACCAGTGACAGTGACAAGGGGACGTCCTCTACACCTAGACCAGTGACAGTGACAAGGGGACGTCCTCTACACCTAGACCAGTGACAAGGGGACATCCTCTACACCTAGACCAGTGACAGTGACAAGGGGACGTCCTCTACACCTAGACCAGTGACACTGACAAGGGGACGTCCTCTACACCTAGACCAGTGACAGTGACAAGGGGACATCCTCTACACCTAGACCAGTGACAGTGATGAAGGGACGTCCTCTACACCTAGACCGGTGACAAGGGGACATCCTCTACACCTAGACCGGTCACAAGGGGACATCCTCTAAACCTAGACCGGTGACAGTGACAAGGGGACGTCCTCTACACCTAGACCAGTGACAAGGGGACGTCCTCTACACCTAGACCAGTGACAGTGTCAAGGGGACGTCCTCCACACCTAGACCAGAGACAGTGAAAAGGGGACGTCCTCTACACCTAGACCAGTGACAAGGGGACGTCCTCTACACCTAGACCAGTGACAGTGACAAGGGGACGTCCTCTACACCTAGACCAGTGACAAGGGGACGTCCTCTACACCTAGACCAGTGACAAGGGGACGTCCTCTACACCTATACTAGTGACAAGGGGACGTCCTCTACACCTAGACCAGTGACAGTGACAAGGGGACGTCCTCTACACCTAAACCAGTGACAGTGACGTCCTCTACACCTAGACCAGTGACAGGGGGACGTCCTCTACACCTAGACCAGTGACAGTGACAAGGGAACGTCCTCTACACCTAGACCAGTGACAAGGGGATGTCCTCTACACCTAGACCAGTGACAGTGACAAGGGGACGTCCTCTACACCTAGACCAGCGACAGTGACAAGGGGACGTCCTCTACACCTAGACCAGTGACAGGGGGACGTCCTCTACACCTAGACCAGTGACAGGGGGACGTCCTCTACACCTAGACCAGTGACAGTGACAAGGGGACGTCCTCTACACCTAGACCAGTGACAGGGGGACGTCCTCTACACCTAGACCAGTGACAGTGACAAGGGGACGTCCTCTACACCCAGACCAGTGACAGGAGGACGTCCTCTACACCTAGACCAGTGACAGTGACAAGGGGACATCCTCTACACCTAGACCTGTGACAGTGACAAGGGGACGTCCTCTACACCTAGACCAGTGACAGTGACAAGGGGACGTCCTCTACACCTAGACCTATGACAGTGACAAGTGGACGTCCTCTACACCTAGACCAGTGACAGTGACAAGGGGACGTCCTCTACACCTAGACCAGTGACAGTGACAAGGGGACGTCCTCTACACCTAGACCAGCGACAGTGACAAGGGGACGTCCTCTACACCTAGACCAGTGACAGGGGGACGTCCTCTACACCTAGACCAGTGACAGGGGGACGTCCTCTACACCTAGACCAGTGACAGTGACAAGGGGACGTCCTCTACACCTAGACCAGTGACAGGGGGACGTCCTCTACACCTAGACCAGTGACAGTGACAAGGGGACGTCCTCTACACCTAGACCAGTGACAGGAGGACGTCCTCTACACCTAGACCAGTGACAGTGACAAGGGGACATCCTCTACACCTAGACCTGTGACAGTGACAAGGGGACGTCCTCTACACCTAGACCTATGACAGTGACAAGGGGACGTCCTCTACACCTAGACCAGTGACAAGGGGACGTCCTCTACACCTAGACCAGTGACAGTGACAAGGGGACGTCCTCTACACCTAGACCAGTGACAGGGGGACGTCCGCTACACCTAGACCAGTGACAGGGGGACGTCCTCTACACCTAGACCAGTGACAAGGGGACGTCCTCTACACCTAGACCAGTGACAGTGACAAGGGGATGTCCTCTACACCTAGACCAGTGACAAGGGGACGTCCTCTACACCTAGACCAGTGACAGTGACAAGGGGACGTCCTCTACACCTAGACCAGTGACAGTGACAAGGGGACGTCCTCTACACCTAGACCAGTGACAGTGACAAGGGGACGTCCTCTACACCTAGACCAGTGACAGTGACAAGGGGACGTCCTCTACACCTAGACCTATGACAGTGACAAGGGGACGTCCTCTACACCTAGACCAGTGACAGTGACAAGGGGACGTCCTCTACACCTAGACCAGTGACAGTGACAAGGGGACGTCCTCTACACCTAGACCTATGACAGTGACAAGGGGACGTCCCCTACACCTAGACCAGTGACAAGGGGACGTCCTCTACACCTAGACCAGTGACAAGGAGACGTCCTCTACACCTAGACCAGTGACAGTGACAAGGGGACGTCCTCTACACCTAGACCAGTGACAGTGACAAGGGGACGTCCTCTACACCTAGACCAGCGACAGTGACAAGGGGACGTCCTCTACACCTAGACCAGTGACAGGGGGACGTCCTCTACACCTAGACCAGTGACAGGGGGACGTCCTCTACACCTAGACCAGTGACAGTGACAAGGGGACGTCCTCTACACCTAGACCAGTGACAGGGGGACGTCCTCTACACCTAGACCAGTGACAGTGACAAGGGGACGTCCTCTACACCTAGACCAGTGACAAGGGGACGTCCTCTACACCTAGACCAGTGACAGTGACAAGGGGACGTCCTCTACACCTAGACCAGTGACAGTGACAAGGGGACATCCTCTACACCTAGACCTGTGACAGTGACAAGGGGACGTCCTCTACACCTAGACCTATGACAGTGACAAGGGGACGTCCTCTACACCTAGACCAGTGACAAGGGGACGTCCTCTACACCTAGACCAGTGACAGTGACAAGGGGACGTCCTCTACACCTAGACCAGTGACAGGGGGACGTCCGCTACACCTAGACCAGTGACAGGGGGACGTCCTCTACACCTAGACCAGTGACAAGGGGACGTCCTCTACACCTAGACCGGTGACAGTGACAAGGGGACGTCCCCTACACCTAGACCATTGACAAGGGGACGTCCTCTACACCTAGACCAGTGACAAGGAGACGTCCTCTACACCTAGACCAGTGACAGTGACAAGGGGACGTCCTCTACACCTAGACCAGTGACAGTGACAAGGGGACGTCCTCTACACCTAGACCAGCGACAGTGACAAGGGGACGTCCTCTACACCTAGACCTATGACAGTGACAAGGGGACGTCCTCTACACCTAGACCAGTGACAAGGGGACGTCCTCTACACCTAGACCAGTGACAGTGACAAGGGGACGTCCTCTACACCTAGACCAGTGACAGGGGGACGTCCGCTACACCTAGACCAGTGACAGGGGGACGTCCTCTACACCTAGACCAGTGACAAGGGGACGTCCTCTACACCTAGACCAGTGACAGTGACAAGGGGATGTCCTCTACACCTAGACCAGTGACAAGGGGACGTCCTCTACACCTAGACCAGTGACAGTGACAAGGGGACGTCCTCTACACCTAGACCAGTGACAGTGACAAGGGGACGTCCTCTACACCTAGACCAGTGACAGTGACAAGGGGACGTCCTCTACACCTAGACCAGTGACAGTGACAAGGAGACGTCCTCTACACCTAGACCTGTGACAGTGACAAGGGGACGTCCTCTACACCTAGACCAGTGACAAGGGGACGTCCTCTACACCTAGACCAGTGACAGTGACAAGGGGACGTCCTCTACACCTAGACCGGTGACAGTGACAAGGGGACGTCCCCTACACCTAGACCAGTGACAAGGGGACGTCCTCTACACCTAGACCAGTGACAAGGGGACGTCCTCTACACCTAGACCAGTGACAAGGAGACGTCCTCTACACCTAGACCAGTGACAGTGACAAGGGGACGTCCTCTACACCTAGACCAGTGACAGTGACAAGGGGACGTCCTCTACACCTAGACCAGTGACAGTGACAAGGGGACGTCCTCTACACCAAGACCAGTGACAAGGGGACGTCCTCTACACCTAGACCGGTCACAAGGGGACATCCTC
Source organism: Leptodactylus fuscus (assembly GCF_031893055.1). Lineage (NCBI taxonomy): Eukaryota > Metazoa > Chordata > Amphibia > Anura > Leptodactylidae > Leptodactylus > Leptodactylus fuscus. Next base: position 246,228 of record NW_027439989.1, read on the forward strand.
TACACCTAGACCAGTGACAGTGATGAAGGGACGTCCTCTACACCTAGACCAGTGACAAGGGGACGTCCTCTACACCTAGACCAGTGACAGTGACAAGGGGACGTCCTCTACACCTAGACCAGTGACAGTGACAAGGGGACGTCCTCTACACCTAGACCAGTGACAGGGGGACGTCCTCTACACCTAGACCAGTGACAGGGGGACGTCCTCTACACCTAGACCAGTGACAGTGACAAGGGGATGTCCTCTACACCTAGACCAGTGACAGTGACAAGGGGACGTCCTCTATACCTAGACCAGTGACAGTGACAAGGGGATGTCCTCTACACCTAGACCAGTGACAGTGACAAGGGGACGTCCTCTACACCTAGACCAGTGACAGGGGGACGTCCTCTACACCTAGACCAGTGACAGTGACAAGGGGATGTCCTCTACACCTAGACCAGTGACAGTGACAAGGGGACGTCCTCTACACCTAGACCAGTGACAGGGGAACGTCCTCTACACCTAGTCCAGTGACAGGGGAACGTCCTCTACACCTAGACCAATGACAGTGACAAGGGGATGTCCTCTACACCTAGACCAGTGACAGTGACAAGGGGATGTCCTCTACACCTAGACCAGTGACAGTGACAACAGGACGTCCTCTACACCTAGACCAGTGACAGTGACAAGGGGACGTCCTCTACACCTAGACCAGTGACAGTGACAAGGGGACGTCCTCTACACCTAGACCAGTGACAGTGACAAGGGGACGTCCTCTACACCTAGTCCAGTGACAGTGACAAGGAGACGTCCTATACACCTAGACCAGTGACAGTGACAAGGGGACGTCCTCTACACCTAGACCGGTGACAATGACAAGGGGACGTCCTCTACACCTAGACCGGTGACAGTGACAAGGGGACGTCCTCTACACCTAGACCGATGACAGTGACAAGGGGACGTCCTCTAAACCTAGACCAGTGACAGTGACAAGGAGACGTCCTCTACACCTAGACCAGTGACAGTGACAAGGGGACATCCTCTACACCTAGACCAGTGACAGTGACAAGGGGACGTCCTCTACACCTAGGCCGGTGACAGTGACAAGGAGACGTCCTCTACACCTAGACCGGTGACGATGACAAGGGGACGTCCTCTACACCTAGACCAGTGACAGTGACAAGGGACGTCCTCTACACCTAGACCTATGACAGTGACAAGGGGACGTCCTCTACACCTAGACCAGTGACAAGGGGACGTCCTCTACACCTAGACCAGTGACAAGGGGACGTCCTCTACACCTAGACCGGTGACAGTGACAAGGGGACGTCCTCTACACCTAGACCGGTGACAGTGACAAGGGGACGTCCTCTACACCTAGACCGGTGACAGTGACAAGGGGACGTCCTCTACACCTAGACCAGTGACAGTGACAAGGAGACGTCCTCTACACCTAGACCAGTGACAGTGACAAGGAGACGTCCTCTACACCTAGACCAGTGACAGTGACAAGGGGACGTCCTCTACACCTAGACCGGTGACAGTGACAAGGAGACGTCCTCTACACCTAGACCGGTGACAGTGACAAGGAGACGTCCTCTACACCTAGACCGCTGACAGTGACAAGGGGACGTCCTCTACACCTAGACCAGTGACAAGGGGACGTCCTCTACACCTAGACCAGTGACAAGGGGACGTCCTCTACACCTAGACCGGTGACAGTGACAAGGAGACGTCCTCTACACCTAGACCGGTGACAGTGACAAGGGGACGTCCTCTACACCTAGACCGGTGACAGTGACAAGGGGACGTCCTCTACACCTAGGCCGGTGACAGTGACAAGGGGACGTCCTCTACACCTAGACCGGTGACAGTGACAAGGGGACGTCCTCTACACCTAGGCCGGTGACAGTGACAAGGGGACGTCCTCTACACCTAGGCCAGTGACAGTGACAAGGGGACGTCCTCTACACCTAGACCAGTGACAGTGACAAGGGGACGTCCTCTACACCTAGACCAGTGACAGTGACAAGGGGACGTCCTCTACACCTAGACCAGTGACAGTGACAAGGGGACATCCTCTACACCTAGACCAGTGACAGGGGGACGTCCTCTACACCTAGACCAGTGACAAGGGGACATCCTCTACACCTAGACCAGTGACAGTGACGAAGGGACGTCCTCTAAACCTAGACCAGTGACAAGGGGACAGCCTCTACACCTAGACCAGTGACAGTGACAAGGGGACGTCCTCTACACCTAGACCAGTGACAGTGACAAGGGGACGTCCTCTACACCTAGACCGGTGACAAGGGGACGTCCTCTACACCTAGACCGTTAACAAGGGGATGTCCTCTACATTTAGACCGGTGAAGAAGGGACGTCCTCTTAACCTAGACCGGTGACAGTGACAAGGAGACGTCCTCTACACCTAGACCAGTGACAAGGGGACGTCCTCTACACCTAGACCGTTAACAAGGGGATGTCCTCTACATTTAGACCGGTGACGAAGGGATGTCCTCTTAACCTAGACTGGTGACAGTGACAAGGAGACGTCCTCTACACCTAGACCGGTGACAAAGGGACGTCCTCTACACCTAGACCGGTGACAAAGGGACGTCTTCTACACCTAGACCAGTGACAAGGGGGCGTCCTCTACACCTAGGCCAGTGACAAGTGGTTGTCCTCTACACATAGACCAGTGACAAGGAGTTGTCCTCTACACCTAGACCAGTGATAAGGGGAAGTCCTCTACACCTAGACCGGTGACAAAGGGATGTCCAAGGGGAGCTATTGTGTATAAAAGAAGGGCTGGCCAGCGTCGGCCTTGTGGCCATACCATAGTGCCGAGGAGGAGACACCAGAGCTTTGCTGCTGGACGGTGCAGCCTAGGTTCCCTGAGATAGGAATTTACTTGTCGATAAATTAGAATTATCCTCTGATGAAACCTCATGGTGGAAATGCATAGGAAGGGAGACGTTAGGGGGGCAAGAACAGCTACCTCTCTGGGTTTAGGGAAAGTGCAGTGATACAGTCAATAGGTCGTGGGTAGAACAAGTTAGTTACCCACTGATCCTTATTAGCATCGGTGAAGCAGGCCACACACAACTGTGCCTGGCTTGGCTGTTAGTGAATCAGCAGTGGAGTTGCTAATATAACCGCTACAGTAACACGCGCATACGCACCAGGTCGCTGAAGCGGCTGTGCAGTGGAACGTATTGCACTTCAGATTCATTGTGTGGTATATCAGTTTTGCATCTTCTAGTCACTTAGCCTAATTTGGATGATATGGAATGTGGGAACCATGGCCACATATAGTGACCATCAAAGTAGGAATGTGCAACCGATTCCTTAAGAGCCGAGTGAATTGGATTTTTATAGACAGTCCAGTTTTGCTGCTGGTTCTGCTTCACACAAATTCATCTGGATTGTTTGCAATAGATAGGCTATCGCTGGTAAAATGCAAAGTGCGACACCAAAACCTACAAAACCCACAGCAAAGCGCAACACCAAAACCTACAAAACCCGCACAAAGCGCGAAACCAAAACCTACAAAACACACGGCAAAGTGAGACACCAAAACCTACGCACACGGCATATATAATACACGGCATATAAAACACACGGCATGTACAGTCCTATGAAAAATTTTGTGCCCCCTATTAATCTTAATCATTGTTAGTTGTAAATATTCTGGTGTTTGCCATGTCAGTCTGATCTCTCTGATAACTGATGGACACAGTAATATTTCAGGATTGGAATGAGGTTTATTGTACTAACAGAGAATGTGCAATATGCATTACACCAAAATGTGACCGGTGCAGAAGTCTGGGCGCCCCAACAGAAAAGTGCCAGTAATATTTAGTAGATCCTCCTTTTGCCTCTAGTCGCTTCCTGTAGCTGTTAATCAGTTTCTGGATCCTGGATGAAGGGATTTTGGACCGTTCCTCTTTACAATTCGCGTTCAGTTCAGTTAGATGGTGGCCGAGCATGGACAGCCCGCTTCCAATCATCCCACAGGTGGTCAATGATATTCAGGTCTGGGGACTGGGATGGCCATTCCAGAACATTGTAATTGTTCCTCTGCATGAATGCCTGAGGATTTGGAGCGGTGTTTTGGATCATTGTCTTGCTGAAATCTCCATCCCCGGCGTAACTTCAACTTCGTCACTGATTCTTGAACATTATTCTCAAGAATCTGCTGATACTGAGTGGAATCCATGCGACCCTCAACTTTACCAAGATTCCCGGTGCCGGCATTGGCCACACAGCCCCAAAGCATGATGGAACCTCCACCAAATCTTACAGTGAGTAGCATGTGTTTTTCTTGGAATGCTGTTTTTTTGGACGCCATGCATAACGCCTTATTGTATGACCAAACAACTCCATCTTTGTTTCATCAGTCCACAGGACCTTCTTCCAGAATGAAGCTGGCTTGTCCCAATGTGCTTTTGCATCGCTCAGGCAGTGACTCTGTTTGTGGCGTACGTGCAGAAACGGCTTCTTTCTCATCACTCTCCCATACAGCTTCTCCTTGTGCAAAGTGCGCTGTATTGTTGACCGATGCACAGTGACACCATCTGCAGCAAGATGATGCTGCAGCTCTTTGGAGGTGGTCTGTGGATTGTCCTTGACTCTTCTCACCATTCTTCTTCTCTGCCTTTCTGATATTTTTCTTGGCCTGCCACTTCTGGGCTTAACAAGAACTGTCCCTGTGGTCTTCCATTTCCTTACTATGTTCCTCACAGTGGAAACTGACAGGTTAAATCTCTGAGACAACGTTTTGTATCCTTCCCCTGAACAACTGTGTGGAACAATCTTTGTTTTCAGATCATTTGAGAGTTGTTTTGAGTAGCCCATGATGCCACTCTTCAGAGGAGACTCAAATAGGAGAACAACTTGCCATTGGCCACCTTAAATCCCTTGTCTCATGATTGGATAGACCTGGTATGAAGTGCAAAGCTCACTGAGGTTACAAAACCAATGTTGTGCTTCAGTAAGTCAGTAACAAGTAGTGAGGAGGATTCACAGCAATAACATAATAAGGGGACCAACACTTCTGCACCGGTCACACTTTGGTGTAATGCATATTGCACATTTTCTGTTAGTACAATAAACCTCATTCCAATCCTGAAATATTACTGTGTCCATCAGTTATTAGAGAGATCAGACTGACATGGCCGCTGCAAACACCAAAATATTTACAACTAACAAGGGTTAAGATTAATAGGGGGACGCGGCCACACGGTGGCTCAGTGGTTAGCACTGCAGCCTTGCAGCGCTGGAATCCTGGTGTTCAAATCCCGCCATGGGCAAAAAACCATCTACAAGGAGTTTGCATGTTCTCCCCGTGTTTGCATGGATTTCCATCCCATATTTCAAAAAAAGACATACTGATAGGGAAAAATGTACATTGTGAGCTCTATGTGGGGCTCACAATCTACATTTAAAAAAAAAAAAAAAAACATTAATAGGGGGGCACAAACTTTTTCATAGGACTGTATAACACACGGCATATATATCACACGGAATATATTACACACGGCATATATATAACACACGGCATATATTACACACGGCTTATATATAACACACGGCATATACATAACACACGGCATATATTACAAACGGCATATATATAACACACGGCATATATTACACACGGCATATATATAACACACGGCATATATATAACACGGCATATACATAACACACGGCATATATTACACACGGCATATATTACACACGGCATATATTACACACGGCATATACATAACACGGCATATACATAACACGGCATATATATAACACACGGCATATATTACACACGGCATATACATAACACACGGCATATATTACACACGGCATATATATAACACGGCATAGACATAACATGGCATATATATAACACCCCGCATATATTACACACGGCATATACATAACACACGGCATATATTACACACGGCTTATATATAACACACGGCATATACATAACACACGGCATATATTACAAACGGCTTATATATAACACACGGCATATACATAACACACGGCATATATTACAAACGGCATATATATAACACACGGCATATATTACACACGGCATATATATAACACACGACATATATATAACACGGCATAGACATAACACACGGCATATACATAACACACGGCATATATTACACACGGCATATACATAACACGGCATATACATAACACACGGCATATATATAACACACGGCATATACATAACACACGGCATATATTACACATGGCATATATATAACACACGGCATAGACATAACACACGGCATATATATAACACCCCGCATATATTACACACGGCATATACATAACACCCCGCATATATTACACACGGCATATACATAACACCCCGCATATATTACACACGGCATATACATAACACGGCATATACATAACACACGGCATATATATAACACACGGCATATATTACACACGGCTTATATATAACACACGGCATATATATAACACGGCATAGACATAACACGGCATAGACATAACACACGGCATATATATAACACCCCGCATATATTACACACGGCATATACATAACACCCCGCATATATTACACACGGCATATACATAACACGGCATATACATAACACACGGCATATATATAACACACGGCATATATTACACACGGCTTATATATAACACACGGCATATATATAACACGGCATAGACATAACACGGCATAGACATAACACACGGCATATATATAACACCCCGCATATATTACACACGGCATATACATAACACCCCGCATATATTACACACGGCATATACATAACACACGGCATATATTACACACGGCATATACATAACACACGGCATATATTACACATGGCATATATATAACACGGCATAGACATAACACGGCATAGACATAACACACGGCATATACATAACACCCCGCATATATTACACACGGCATATACATAACACGGCATATACATAACACACGGCATATATATAACACACAGCATATATTACACACGGCTTATATATAACACACGGCATATATATAACACGGCATAGACATAACACACGGCATAATATATAACACACGGCATATATTACACACGGCATACAGTGGGGCAAAAAAGTATTTAGTCAGTCACCAATAGTGCAAGTTCCACCACTTACAAAGATGAGCGGCGTCTGTAATTTACATCATAGGTGACCTCAACTATGAGAGACAAAATGAGAAAACAAATCCAGAAAATCACATTGTCTGATTTTGTAAGAATTTATTTGCAAATTATGGAGGAAAATAAGTATTTGGTCACCTACAAACAATCCAGATTTCTGGCTCTCACAGACCTGTAACTTCTTCTTTAAGAGTCTCCTCTTTCCTCCACTCATTACCTGTAGTAATGGCACCTGTTTAAACTTATCAGTATAAAAAGACACCTGTGCACACCCTCAAACAGTCAGACTCCAAACTCCACTATGGTGAAGACCAAAGAGCTGTCAAAGGACACCAGAAACAAACTTGTAGCCCTGCACCAGGCTGGGAAGACTGAATCTGCAATAGGCAACCAGCTTGGATTGAAGAAATCAACTGTGGGAGCAATAATTAGAAAATGGAAGACATACAAGACCACTGATAATCTCCCTCGCTCTGGGGCTCCACGCAAAATCTCACCCCGTGGGGTCAAAATGATCACAAGAACGGTGAGCAAAAATCCCAGAACCAGGCGGGGGGACCTAGTGACTGACCTGCAGAGAGCTGGGACCAATGTAACAAAGCCTACCATCAGTAACACACTACGCCGCCAGGGACTCAGATCCTGCAGTGCCAGACGTGTCCCACTGCTTAAGCCAGTACATGGCCGGGCCCCTCTGAAGTTTGCTAGAGAGCATTTGGATGATCCAGAAGAGTATTGGGAGAATGTCCTATGGTCTGATGAAACCAAACTGCAACTGTTTGGTAGAAACACCACTTTACGTGTTTGGAGGAAAAAGAATCCTGAGTTGCATCCATCAAACACCAGACCTACTGTAAAGCATGGGGGTGGAAACATCATGCTTTGGGGCTGTTTCTCTGCAAAGGGGCCAGGATGACTGATCCGGGTACATGAAAGAATGAATGGGGCCATGTATCGGGAGATTTTGAGTGCAAACCTCCTTCCATCAGCAAGGGCATTGAAGATGAAACGTGGCTGGGTCTTTCAACATGACAATGATCCAAAGCACACCGCCAGGGCAACGAAGGAGTGGCTTTGTAAGAAGCATTTCAAGGTCCTGGAGTGGCCGAGCCAGTCTCCAGATCTCAACCCTATAGAAAACCTTTGGAGGGAGTTGAAAGTCCGTGTTGCCAAGCGACAGCCCCAAAACATCACTGCTCTAGAGGAGATCTGCATGGAGGAATGGGCCAACATACCAACAACAGTGTGTGCCAACCTTGTGAAGACTTACAGAAAACCTCTGACCTCTGTCATTGCCAACAAAGGAGAGAGAACAAAGGATTGAGATGAAATGTTGTTACTGACCAAATACTTATTTTCCACCATAATTTGCAAATAAATTCTTACAAAATCAGACAATGTGATTTTCTGGATTTGTTTTCTCATTTTGTCTCTCATAGTTGAGGTCTACCTATGATGTAAATTACAGACGCCTCTCATCTTTGTAAGTGGTGGAACTTGCACTATTGGTGACCGACTAAATACTTTTTTGCCCCACTGTATATTACACACGGCTTATATATAACACACGGCATATATTACACACGGCATATATATAACACACGGCATATATTACACACGGCATATATATAACACACGGCATATACATAACACACGGCATATATATAACACACGGCATATATTACACACGGCATATATTACACACGGCTTATATATAACACACGGCATATACATAACACACGGCATATATATAACACACGGCATATATTACACACGGCATATATTACACACGGCATATATATAACACACGGCATATATTACACACGGCTTATATATAACACACGGCTTATATATAACACACGGCATATATATAACACACGGCATATATATAACACACGGCATATATTACACACGGCTTATATATAACACACGGCTTATATATAACACACGGCATATATATAACACACGGCATATATATAACACACGGCATATATTACACACGGCTTATATATTACACACGGCTTATATATAACACACGGCATATATATAACACACGGCATATATATAACACGGCATAGACATAACACACGGCATATATATAACACACGGCATATATATAACACACGGCATATATTACACACAGCATATATTACACACGGCTTATATATTACACACGGCTTATATATAACACACGGCATATATATAACACACGGCATATATATAACACGGCATAGACATAACACACGGCATATATATAACACACGGCATATATATAACACACGGCATATATTACACACAGCATATATTACACACGGCTTATATATAACACACGGCATATACATAACACACGGCATATACATAACACGGCATATACATAACACACGGCATATATATAACACACGGCATATATTACACACGGCTTATATATAACACACGGCATATACATAACACATGGCATATACATAACACGGCATATATATAACACACGGCATATATTACACACGGCATATATATAACACACGGCATATACTGTATATAACACGGCATATATATAACAGACGGCTTATATATAACACACGGCGTATACATAACACACGGCATATACATAACACACGACATATATATAACACACGGCATATATATAACATACGGCATATATCAATCAATCAAAAAAGCTTTATTGGCACGTCCGAATAGATATTTGGCATTGCCAAAGCTGGTAAAGTGTGTGTGTGTGGGGGGGGGGAGTTGGATTCGGGTGGGTGGGTATGCGGGGGTGGGGTGTGGTTTGGGGTATAACAGTCCGTGGAGTCTCATCTTCCTCTTCGTTGGTGACCGCTATATGGGGAGATGGGGGTGGGGCGGGTGTTTTGGGATAAATATAACAGTCCGTGGAGTCTCATCTTCCTCTGGTTTGGTGACAGCTGGACACGTATTGGGCAGCGATCTCCACAGTGGCCTCTTCTTCTCCCAGTAGGATGTAGAGTTTCCTCTTCTCCCAGTCTGGGATGTGGGCAGAGAGTCTTTGGTAGTAGACGGCCCTCATAGCTGAGTATTTGGTGCAGTGTAGCAGGAAGTGGGTCTCGTCTTCTAGGACCCCCTGGTCACAGTGCTGGCACAGTCTCTTCTCCCGTGGCTTGTACGTCTGCCTGTATCGCCCCGTCTCTATCTCTAGGTTGTGGGCGCTCAGTCTGTACCGGCTCAGGGTCTGTCTGTGCTTGGGGTGGCGTATTCTCTCCAGGTAGGTGGCCATGGTGTAGTCCCTTTGTAGGGATTGGTACACATTGGTGAGTTTCTTGGAGTTATTTATTTCGTTTCTCCATTCTTCAATGTACCGCTCTCTGTTTGCCTCTGTGGTCGCCTTTATTTCGGCCTTGGTTATCATCTGTTGGTGTTTTTGGTTTGGTGGTTGGCTGCTGTTTGGTTGGTGAATGTCTGGTTTGCTCAGGTGGCTTAGCCATGCTTGGTGGTGGTAGGAGTCACTCCCCTGGATGTGTGCCTGGAAAGCTAGCGCCCTCTTCTGTATGGTGAGCCATAGGGGGAGTCTGCCTAGCTCTGCCCTGCAGGCCATGTTGGTGGTGTTGCGATGGACATGGAGCAGGTATTTGCAGAACTCCAGGTGGAAGTTCTCTGTTGGGCTGGAATCCCACTTTGACTGGTCTGGGTAGGTGGCTGGGCCCCAAACCTCACTGCCATAGAGAAGGATCGGGGAGATGACTGCGTCAAATATCTTCATCCAGACCCTCACCGGTGGTTTGAGGTGGTACAGTTGTCTTCTGATGGCGTAGAAGGTTCTGCAGGCTTTTGCTTTCAGGGTTTCTATTGCTGCTTTGAAGCTTCCTGATTGGCTGAGCTCCAGCCCCAGGTAGGTGTAGCTGTTGGTTTTCTCCAGTGTGGAGCCATTCAGTGTGAATTGTGGGGTGGTGGAGGCTTTATTGTGGCCCTTCTTCTGAAATACTATGACTTTGGTCTTCTTCTGGTTGATGGGTAGGGCCCATGTGGTGCTGAATTTTTCCAGCACTGACAGGCATTCTTGGAGGTCTTTCTCGGTGGGGGCCAGGAGTAGGAGGTCGTCGGCGTATAGCAGAAACTTCACCTCCCGGTCGTTTAGGGTGAGGCCTGGGGTTGGTGAGGTCTCCAGGGCTGTAGCCAGTTCATTGATATAGATGTTGAAGAGCGTTGGGCTCAGGCTACAGCCTTGTCTGACCCCTCGGGCCTGTTGGAAGTATGCTGTCCTTTTCCCATTCACCTTCACACTGCACTGGTTTCCGGTGTAGGAGAGCTTGATGACGTCGTACGTTCTTCCTCCTATTCCACTCTCCAGGAGTTTTAGGAGTAGGCCTGGGTGCCATACTGAGTCGAACACCTTCTTAAAATCTACGAAGCAGGCGAATATCTTGCCTCTTCTGGTGTTGTGGACGTGCGTCTTGATGAGGCTGTGCAGGGTGTAGATATGGTCTGTGGTGCGGTGGTTTGGCATGAACCCTGCTTGGCTCTTGCTGAGGACCCCGTGTTGTGTGAGGAAGGTGAGGATTCTGTTATTGATGATGCTGTTGAACAGTTTCCCCAGCTATGTGCTGCTGACGCAGATCCCTCTGTAGTTGTTGGGGTCATATTGGTCCCCATTCTTGTAGATGGGGGTTATGAGCCCTTTGTTCCAGTCTTCGGGGAAGTGTCCAGCATTGAGCACGAGGGTGAATAGCTTTGCCAGTGCCGCGTGTATTGCTGGAGGGCTGTATTTCATCATCTCTGGTAGGATGCCGTCAGGGCCACTGGCCTTTTTGCCTTTCAGCAGGGCAATTCTTTCCTGTATATCTTTTATGGTGATTGGCGAGTCCAGAGGGTTCTGGAAGTCTTTGATGACTTTCTCCATGTCCCTCAGTTTGGTGATTATCTGTTGCTGTTCTGGAGTTAGTTCTTCTTCTGGGATGTTTTTGTAGAGACCTCTGAAGTAGTTGAGCCAGATATTGCCATTTTGGATGTGGAGAGAGTTTTTCTTGGGCTTTGTGCCCATGTGGTGCCAGGTCTCCCAGAATGAGCTGTCCTGGAGGGAGTCCTCTAGTTGCTGTATTTTGTGGGAGAGGTCCCTCTGTTTCTTCTCTCTGAGGGTGCCCTTGTATTGCTTGCATAGATTGTTGTAGGCTTCCCTCACCTCCTTGTTGTTGGGGTCCCTGTGTTTTTGGTTGGAGGCTGTTCTTAGGGTATGGCGTAGCGCTCTGCAGTCGCTGTCGAACCATTTGTGGGACTGTTTGTTGGTTTGTCTTATTGGTTTGGTTGGTTTCAGGCCTGCTAGTTCTGCTGTGGTCTGTAGGATGTACTTGAGATCCTTCACAGCTCTGGTGACTCCCTGTTGGTCTGGCTGATAGGTGTTTGTATGGAAGTTTGTGAGCAGTGTCTTGATTTCGGGTCGGTTGGTTGCGTTGCTATATTCTATGGCCTGGTGGTTGGCCCATGTGAAATGTCTTGGTAGGTTGTAGAGGCCGGACTGTTGGGGCTCATGTGTGGGTGTTTTGTTCCTGGTTCTCATGTATAGTAGGATCTGGTTGTGGTCTGATAGATGGGAGTCAGGTACGATTGTGAAGTCTTCAATGTCTGACAGGTCTGCGTCTGTAATGGCATAGTCCACCACGCTGTTGCCCACTTGAGAGTTTAGTGTGAAGCGTCCTCTGGGATCGCCTGTGGTACGTCCGTTTATTATGTACAGTCCTAGGCTTCGGCACATGTTCAGCAGTTGTCTCCCACTCTTGTTGACAATTCTGTCTTGGCTGTTTCTTCTTGTCTGTGTGGGTTCTGGGTGGTGGATCTCACTACCGTGCGTATGTGGGTTGTCGTCAGGAGGCAGGTAGTCTATCTCTGTGCCTGTCCTTGCATTCAGGTCTCCGCATATTAGTACTCTGCCTTTGGGTTGGAAGTGGACAGCTTCCCTTTGTAGGACCTCGTAAGTGTCGGGGTGGTGGTAGGGGGACCCTGGTGGGGGCATATATACTGCACAGAGATAGATGTCCTGCTGGCCGCTGAGGATGGAGCTGCTTATTTTTATCCATATGTGATTAGTTCCACGTTTGGTAGCTTTTACGTGTTCTTTGAGCTCCTCCTTGTACCATATTAGTATGCCTCCTGAGTGGCGGCCATGTTTGGTGGTTTTGTTTTTCTGGGCGGGCACTGAGAATTCCTTGTAGCCCATGGGTGTTAGGGACTCGTCATCTGCCCGGGTCCATGTCTCTAGGAGGATTTGGATGTCTATGTTTTTTAGTCTGTCTATGAAGTCTGGATCTTTTGGGTTAGATCTATAGGCTGAGGCGTTCAGCCCTTGTATGTTCCAACTACTGATAGTTAGTGATTTCATCTTCAGTGTGTAAACCTTGTAATGAGCTGTCCTGCAGAGGACGGGCTGGGTTCTTGGTTGGTTGCAGTTTGGCCAGGTATTGGTTTATGTGCATTGCTGTTGTGGCCATTGTAGTGACTGCATGCTCTATTCTCTTTATTGTCTCTATGTCGGTGCTCTGGGTTGCTCTGGTTGGCTTTTTCTTGATAGGTGGCATCTTTGGGGGGTTCTGTCTTGGATATTGGCGGTTGTCGGGTATTATTTCCATGGTTCTTTGTCTTGTTTGTTGTCTAGGCCCGGGGGCTCTGTTGAGCACTAAGTCTTTGAATTCCTTCGCTAGGAGGCTGACGCCATGTTTATTGAGGTGTTTGTCATCATATAGGTGACGCTTATCTATGGAGGGGTGTTGTGCCAGGGTGATGCCTGATGTTTGTCTGATTCTGGTCGCCAGCTCTTTGTTGATCTCCATGATGGTAGCTTCAGAGATGTCTTCTGGTGGGAGCAGAGATGACAGGATGATACTACTGTCTGGGAACTGTTGCTTTGCTTTCTCTGCTAGTTGGACCAGTTGGCCCGCTGTCTGTTGGGGCTGGTCAGTGAGATCTTCTGTGCCTGTTTGTATGACAATGTGTTTCGGGGTAGTGAAGAAAGGCTTGCAAATGACGGTATTGGCTTTTTCAATGGTTGGGCTGTGGATTTTCTTGACTCTTTGCCGTGGGAAGAGCTTTCTTGTATTAATGTACTTGCCATTGGAGTCTATGATCAGGACTATATCTGGGTTTGAGGTTCTCGTTGTTTGGGTTCTCTCTGGCTCTATTTCTGGGGTGATGGGCAGTTCTGGGCTTTCTTGTGATGTGTGAGGCATTTCTGGCTTATTGATACCTTGATCAGAGTCTGTTGTGTTTTCCTCCCCCTCTTCCTTAGATCTTATCTCTTGTGTCTGTAGTTTCAGGCCTGATAACTCTTCCTTTAGTTCTGTGATTTCCTGTAGGCACTGTGTCATTGTATCCCACAGCTTGACGTTCTCTTGCTGGCAGGCTGCTCTTGTTTCAGATTTGTGTTTTCCTGGATAAGTTTGTGGATGGCTTTTGTGTCGCCATTTGTGCTGGACAGTTCGTTGATATTACAGTTTCTATTATAATTGTGTTTATGGATAGTAAAATCTCTCTCCAGCCGAGATACAATCTCTGTGAGGGACTCCAGTGAGAGGTGTGAGGAGTCGGGGGAGGGCTTGCTGGCTTGTGTCTGTGTACTGGCGGATGAGATTCTTGGATTGGGGGGGTCACGGGTAATTCACCTGAGTCAGTGGGTGGTCCTGTATCTGTCCCCCCTTTGTTTAGTTGTGCCTGATTCTTGATCTCTGGGAATTTTTCTATATATTGGTGAAGCCTATCCTCTTTCCCTTGAATCATTAAAGTCCCATTAATAAATATGGATGTTGTGAGAATCACTTCGCCGGCCCCTTGTGGGTTTTTTATTCTGATTGTTATTTTGCCTGTATCCGCCTCTTCTGTTGTTGTACTCTTGTAGCACTCACATATTGCATGCTGCCAGGCTCTTATATGATTGGTGTGCATAATAAGGTTGGTTATTCTTTGGTTTGATGTGTAATCAGCAAACAGGGTCTCAGCATGGGCTTTGAGGAGATCTTTCTTTGCATTTCTTTTTTCTATACCACTCATGTTATCAGGGTATGTAATCTGTAGAGTGGCCTGCCCCCCGCTGTGTACAGAGACAGTGCTCTTAGCGTTACAGTCTATATCCTCTGTTGCTTCTTTCACACCTTTTGGGATGCCTGACCCCCTGCTGTGCTGGGACCTTGTCCTAGGTTCTATGGAGCTCATACTAGGTTCATCTAAGAATTCCATATTGTAATCTCCCAGGTTCCCAAAATCTGAGGGTGTCCCCGATTTCCTTATTTCTGAGGGATAATCTACTTGCTTATGGGATTAGCCAAGTGATGGCCCTACCTTTTCTGATGTGGGATCCTGAGGTCAGATGTGATGTTCCTGTTGCCTTCAGCCAGTCTGAGGTCTGTAGGAATATTCTCTTGTATTTTAAAATCCTTTTTCTGTTCTTATTTCATTTTTCTCTTGGGATGTTTTTAGTCTTCTTTACTTCTGTCTTCCATGGAGCCGATATTTCCTGGTTTTCGTCTTGCAGGTAGCTCAATTACAAGGTTTTACTTTGATGAAAGTCAGGAGCTCATGGTGGGAGCTGCTTACACTCCAACAGCTACAGCTATATATATATATATATATATATATATATATATATATAGTAATAAACACAAAAACGAAGCCAAGGGAGACCGCGCTTCCTTTGGATCTTATATAGACCGAATCCAAATAATAAAGGGCAAAAAAGAGCAATTTGCTCCAAATCTGTAAATATCGAGCAATCTTGGCAGCGTTAGCACTTGTATGACTCTAGGTCAGTAAAACATACTAGGATACAGTCCTATGAAAAAGTTTGGGCACCCCTATTAATCTTAATCATTTTTAGTTCTAAATATTTTGGTATTTGCAACAGCCATTTCAGTTTGATATATCTAATAACTGATGGACACAGTAATATTTCAGGATTGAAATGAGGTTTATTGTACTAACAGAAAATGTGCAATATGCATTAAACCAAAATTTGACCGGTGCAAAAGTATGGGCACCTCAACAGAAAAGTGACATTAATATTTAGTAGATCCTCCTTTTGCAAAGATAACAGCCTCTAGTCGCTTCCTGTAGCTTTTAAACCTCATTCCAATCCTGAAATATTACTGTGTCCATCACTTATTAGATATATCAAACTGAAATGGCTGTTGCAAACACCAAAATATTTACAACTAAAAATGATTAAGATTAATAGGGGTGCCCAAACTTTTTCATAGGACTGTATTGGTAGTACCAATGTAAGTAAGTGAACGCGCTCACTCGAGTACTGGTTTAAAAAGGTAAGTATTTTATTCATGAAAGGATGACGCGTTTCGGGGTTTTTGGAGTATAACTATACAAACTACCCCTTCTTCAGATCTGCATGGGTTGTCTATGTCAGAAAAATTCCATGCTGCCAGAAGATAAATAATTATTTTATGGGAGATTCTGTACATTGACATTGTGGCTGGTCATAGACCCCCCCCCTTAAATACATTTTTTTTTTTTTTCTTTTTTGCTGACTCGAGTATAAGCCGAGCACAGGCTTATTGAGCACAAAAACTGGGCTGAAAAATTCGACTTATATACCGTATACACTCGAGTGTAACACACGGCATATATAACACACCGCATATATTACACAAGCCTATATATAAATAACACACGGCATATATATAACACACGGCATATATTACACACGGCATATATAACACACGGCATATATAACACACGGCATATATAACACACGGCATATATAACACACGGCATATATAACACACGGCATATATTACACACGGCATATATTACACACGGCATATATTACACACGGCATATATTACACACGGCATATATAACACACGGCATATATTACACACGGCATATATAACACACGGCATATATAACACACGGCATATATTACACACGGCATATATAACACACGGCATATATAACACACGGCATATATTACACACGGCATATATTACACACGGCATATATTACACAAGCCTATATATAAATAACACACGGCATATATTACACACGGCATATATAACACACGGCATATATTACACACGGCATATATAACACACGGCATATATTACACACGGCATATATAACACACGGCATATATTACACACGGCATATATTACACACGGCATATATAACACACGGCATATATAACACACGGCATATATTACACACGGCATATATTACACACGGCATATATTACACACGGCATATATTACACAAGCCTATATATAAATAACACACGGCATATATTACACACAGCATATATAACACACGGCATATATTACACACGGCATATATAACACACTGCATATATTACACAAGCCTATATATAAATAACACACGGCATATATATAACACACGGCATATATTACACACGGCATATATAACACACGGCATATATTACACACGGCATATATTACACACGGCATATATTACACAAGCCTATATATAAATAACACACGGCATATATTACACACGGCATATATAACACACGGCATATATTACACACGGCATATATAACACACGGCATATATAACACACGGCATATATTACACACGGCATATATTACACACGGCATATATTACACAAGCCTATATATAAATAACACACGGCATATATTACACACGGCATATATAACACACGGCATATATTACACACGGCATATATAACACACGGCATATATTACACACGGCATATATAACACACGGCATATATTACACACGGCATATATTACACACGGCATATATAACACACGGCATATATAACACACGGCATATATTACACACGGCATATATTACACACGGCATATATTACACACGGCATATATTACACACGGCATATATTACACAAGCCTATATATAAATAACACACGGCATATATTACACACAGCATATATAACACACGGCATATATTACACACGGCATATATAACACACGGCATATATAACACACGGCATATATTACACACGGCATATATTACACACGGCATATATTACACAAGCCTATATATAAATAACACACGGCATATATTACACACGGCATATATAACACACGGCATATATTACACACGGCATATATAACACACGGCATATATTACACACGGCATATATAACACACGGCATATATTACACACGGCATATATTACACACGGCATATATAACACACGGCATATATAACACACGGCATATATTACACACGGCATATATTACACACGGCATATATTACACACGGCATATATTACACACGGCATATATTACACAAGCCTATATATAAATAACACACGGCATATATTACACACAGCATATATAACACACGGCATATATTACACACGGCATATATAACACACTGCATATATTACACAAGCCTATATATAAATAACACACGGCATATATTACACACGGCATATATAACACACGGCATATATTACACACGGCATATATAACACACGGCATATATAACACACGGCATATATAACACACGGCATATATTACACACGGCATATATTACACACGGCATATATTACACAAGCCTATATATAAATAACACACGGCATATATTACACACAGCATATATAACACACGGCATATATTACACACGGCATATATAACACACTGCATATATTACACACGGCATATATTACACACGGCATATATTACACAAGCCTATATATAAATAACACACGGCATATATTACACACGGCATATATAACACACGGCATATATTACACACGGCATATATAACACACGGCATATATTACACACGGCATATATAACACACGGCATATATTACACAAGCCTATATATATAAATAACACACGGCATATATTACACACGGCATATATAACACACGGCATATATTACACACGGCATATATAACACACGGCATATATTACACACGGCATATATAACACACGGCATATATTACACACGGCATATATAACACACGGCATATATTACACACGGCATATATTACACACGGCATATATAACACACGGCATATATAACACACGGCATATATTACACACGGCATATATAACACACGGCATATATTACACACGGCATATATTACACACGGCATATATTACACAAGCCTATATATAAATAACACACGGCATATATTACACACAGCATATATAACACACGGCATATATTACACACGGCATATATAACACACTGCATATATTACACAAGCCTATATATAAATAACACACGGCATATATATAACACACGGCATATATTACACACGGCATATATAACACACGGCATATATTACACACGGCATATATAACACACGGCATATATAACACACGGCATATATTACACACGGCATATATTACACACGGCATATATTACACAAGCCTATATATAAATAACACACGGCATATATTACACACAGCATATATAACACACGGCATATATTACACACGGCATATATAACACACTGCATATATTACACACGGCATATATTACACACGGCATATATAACACACGGCATATATAACACACGGCATATATTACACACGGCATATATTACACACGGCATATATAACACACGGCATATATTACACACGGCATATATTACACACATGGCATATATAACAGCGTAATGCTTTCTATAAACTGTACAACTTTGTAGCAGAGATTTCAAGCAAAACTTATACAAGAATTCAAGTTTGCAAGCAAAGCCTGTGCTGAAGCACCGTCTGCAATACCTGTACGATGTCGGGGGTCCTACATAACACACATATATATTTACAGGGGCTGGTGTTAAAGAAACGCCCAAATCACAGAAATGTGACAACTCATACTGTGCATGTCAGTTACATAAGATTATAATGTCCCATCCCCCGGTACAAACTCTGTATAATCTCTACAGCTAACTAATGTGATAACTAGGGCCATGTTCAGACTGGTGTAACATCGCTGCTTTATTGCTCACATAATGGACACAAGCTCTGAAGTTCCTGCAGTTAGAGAGCCGGGTCCGGCCCGATGTTCCTCTATAAAGATCAGTCAGGAAAGGTAGAAATGGGAATGTCCCGGGAGTGAGGTGCAAAAGTATTCACCCGCCTTCTATACTGCACTAGCATTACCTGCGACTTTGTCCGTGGCGCCCTCCCCCTCTGCGCGACCCACCTCCAGTGCCCCCCCCCCCCCCCATTGCCTTGCAGCCAGCACAGACCCCTCCCACCCGCAGACCCCTGGCCCCACCCCTGCGCACTCGGTTCTAGAGATGAGATTTCGGCCCCTTCTTTGGAGTCAGATTGGTTGGAGCGTCTGTGATCAGTAATCTCAGTGGGATTTGGGTTTGGCCTGTGACGGGGCCGCTCTAACCCCGGAATATTCTGGGATCTGAACCAGTGACTGGGGCTCGGGCCGGAGGTTTCGGACCATTGCTGGAATCTCCTTCCCAGTCTCAGGTTTTCTTCCAGGATTGCCCTGTATTTCGCTCCGTCCTCCCATCACCTCTGAGCGGTTTCCCTGTCCCTGCTGCTGAATGTTGGGACAGGCCGCATTTTAGGAAGAGAATAGAATTACAGGGTCACTCTACACTCCTATACTTACACTGACACAAACACCCAGCTGTCATAGGCTGATACTGCTGCGCCTTCGGTGTGACCCACATAGTGGAGCTGCCTTATATCAGATAATACCGCCCAGCGCGTTACCTGCTCAGTGTGGGAGTGATACGCTGGCTTCTGGCGCCTATAGATACGGCTTATTACAGGAGATTACAACACAGAATCATGAGCTGCATACAGTATACAATATAATATATACATAGCGTATACACAGTGCTTCTCCTGATACATTGCTTTGGTCCGTATAGGATTGTGGCTATCACAGGACAGATCTCTAGACACATTAACATCACCTAGTATATAGGGGGTATATAGGGGGTATATAGGGGATATATAGGGGGTATATAGGGGGTATATAGGGGGTATATAGGGGATATATAGGGGGTATATAGGGGGTATATAGAGGGTATATAGGGGGTATATAGGGGGTATATAGAGGGTATATAGGGGGTATATAGGGGATATATAGGGGGTATATAGGGGGTATATAGGGGATATATAGGGGGGTATATAGGGGGTATATAGGGGGTATATAGGGGATATATAGGGGGTATATAGGGGGTATATAGAGGGTATATAGGGGGTATATAGGGGGTATATAGGGGATATATAGGGGGTATATAGGGGGTATATAGGGGATATATAGGGGGTATATAGGGGGTATATAGAGGGTATATAGGGGGTATATAGGGGGTATATAGAGGGTATATAGGGGGTATATAGGGGATATATAGGGGGTATATAGGGGGTATATAGGGGATATATAGGGGGTATATAGGGGGTATATAGGGGGTATATAGGGGGTATATAGGGGATTGAGTCTGAGGAGGAGGCTCCGTCCTATTGTCTATCCAGAATCCTTGCAGGTGACTAGGGGTTTGTGCCTCCATACTTGCCGTCTACTTTCTACCCATCAGCCACTTCTTCATATGTCTTAACCCTCCACAAGCCATTCCATAGCGCGCCCTTCACTTTCTATCCATCTTACCCTGACACATAGGAAGGGGATCCCGCGCGCTCAACCCAAATTCTCTCTACAATTCTAGGAATGACTTTGGTAGAACTGGAGCTCAATCTTCTTCCATTACCCCTGAACCCTTACTAGGTCACTATTACCCCAGCACCCCTGAACCCTTACTAGGTCACTATTACCCCAGCACCCCTGAACCCTTACTAGGTCACTATTACCCCAGCACCCCTGAACCCTTACTAGGTCACTATTACCCCAGCACCCCTGAACCCTTACTAGGTCACTATTACCCCAGCACCCCTGAACCCTTACTAGGTCACTATTACCCCAGCACCCCTGAACCCTTACTAGGTCACTATTACCCCAGCACCCCTGAACCCTTACTAGGTCACTATTACCCCAGCACCCCTGGAACCCTTACTAGGTCACTATTACCCCAGCACCCCTGAACCCTTACTAGGTCACTATTACCCCAGCACCCCTGAACCCTTACTAGGTCACTATTACCCCAGCACCCCTGAACCCTTACTAGGTCACTATTACCCCAGCACCCCTGAACCCTTACTAGGTCACTATTACCCCAGCACCCCTGAACCCTTACTAGGTCACTATTACCCCAGCACCCCTGGAACCCTTACTAGGTCACTATTACCCCAGCACCCCTGAACCCTTACTAGGTCACTATTACCCCAGCACCCCTGAACCCTTACTAGGTCACTATTACCCCAGCACCCCTGAACCCTTACTAGGTCACTATTACCCCAGCACCCCTGAACCCTTACTAGGTCACTATTACCCCAGCACCCCTGAACCCTTACTAGGTCACTATTACCCCAGCACCCCTGGAACCCTTACTAGGTCACTATTACCCCAGCACCCCTGAACCCTTACTAGGTCACTATTACCCCAGCACCCCTGAACCCTTACTAGGTCACTATTACCCCAGCACCCCTGGAACCCTTACTAGGTCACTATTACCCCAGCACCCCTGAACCCTTACTAGGTCACTATTACCCCAGCACCCCTGAACCCTTACTAGGTCACTATTACCCCAGCACCCCTGAACCCTTACTAGGTCACTATTACCCCAGCACCCCTGAACCCTTACTAGCTCACTATTACCCCAGCACCCCTGAACCCTTACTAGGTCACTATTACCCCAGCACCCCTGAACCCTTACTAGGTCACTATTACCCCAGCACCCCTGAACCCTTACTAGGTCACTATTACCCCAGCACCCCTGAACCCTTACTAGGTCACTATTACCCCAGCACCCCTGAACCCTTACTAGGTCACTATTACCCCAGCACCCCTGGAACCCTTACTAGGTCACTATTACCCCAGCACCCCTGAACCCTTACTAGGTCACTATTACCCCAGCACCCCTGAACCCTTACTAGGTCACTATTACCCCAGCACCCCTGGAACCCTTACTAGGTCACTATTACCCCAGCACCCCTGAACCCTTACTAGGTCACTATTACCCCAGCACCCCTGAACCCTTACTAGGTCACTATTACCCCAGCACCCCTGGAACCCTTACTAGGTCACTATTACCCCAGCACCCCTGAACCCTTACTAGGTCACTATTACCCCAGCACCCCTGAACCCTTACTAGGTCACTATTACCCCAGCACCCCTGGAACCCTTACTAGGTCACTATTACCCCAGCACCCCTGAACCCTTACTAGGTCACTATTACCCCAGCACCCCTGAACCCTTACTAGGTCACTATTACCCCAGCACCCCTGAACCCTTACTAGGTCACTATTACCCCAGCACCCCTGGAACCCTTACTAGGTCACTATTACCCCAGCACCCCTGGAACCCTTACTAGGTCACTATTACCCCAGCACCCCTGAACCCTTACTAGGTCACTATTACCCCAGCACCCCTGGAACCCTTACTAGGTCACTATTACCCCAGCACCCCTGAACCCTTACTAGGTCACTATTACCCCAGCACCCCTGAACCCTTACTAGGTCACTATTACCCCAGCACCCCTGAACCCTTACTAGGTCACTATTACCCCAGCACCCCTGGAACCCTTACTAGGTCACTATTACCCCAGCACCCCTGAACCCTTACTAGGTCACTATTACCCCAGCACCCCTGGAACCCTTACTAGGTCACTATTACCACAGCACCCCTGAACCCTTACTAGGTCACTATTACCCCAGCACCCCTGAACCCTTACTAGGTCACTATTACCCCAGCACCCCTGAACCCTTACTAGGTCACTATTACCCCAGCACCCCTGAACCCTTACTAGGTCACTATTACCCCAGCACCCCTGAACCCTTACTAGGTCACTATTACCCCAGCACCCCTGAACCCTTACTAGGTCACTATTACCCCAGCACCCCTGAACCCTTACTAGGTCACTATTACCCCAGCACCCCTGGAACCCTTACTAGGTCACTATTACCCCAGCACCCCTGAACCCTTACTAGGTCACTATTACCCCAGCACCCCTGAACCCTTACTAGGTCACTATTACCCCAGCACCCCTGAACCCTTACTAGGTCACTATTACCCCAGCACCCCTGAACCCTTACTAGCTCACTATTACCCCAGCACCCCTGAACCCTTACTAGGTCACTATTACCCCAGCACCCCTGAACCCTTACTAGGTCACTATTACCCCAGCACCCCTGAACCCTTACTAGGTCACTATTACCCCAGCACCCCTGGAACCCTTACTAGGTCACTATTACCCCAGCACCCCTGAACCCTTACTAGGTCACTATTACCCCAGCACCCCTGAACCCTTACTAGGTCACTATTACCCCAGCACCCCTGGAACCCTTACTAGGTCACTATTACCCCAGCACCCCTGGAACCCTTACTAGGTCACTATTACCCCAGCACCCCTGAACCCTTACTAGGTCACTATTACCCCAGCACCCCTGGAACCCTTACTAGGTCACTATTACCCCAGCACCCCTGAACCCTTACTAGGTCACTATTACCCCAGCACCCCTGAACCCTTACTAGGTCACTATTACCCCAGCACCCCTGAACCCTTACTAGGTCACTATTACCCCAGCACCCCTGAACCCTTACTAGGTCACTATTACCACAGCACCCCTGAACCCTTACTAGGTCACTATTACCCCAGCACCCCTGAACCCTTACTAGGTCACTATTACCCCAGCACCCCTGAACCCTTACTAGGTCACTATTACCCCAGCACCCCTGAACCCTTACTAGGTCACTATTACCCCAGCACCCCTGAACCCTTACTAGGTCACTATTACCCCAGCACCCCTGAACCCTTACTAGGTCACTATTACCCCAGCATCCCTGAACCCTTACTAGGTCACTATTACCCCAGCACCCCTGGAACCCTTACTAGGTCACTATTACCCCAGCACCCCTGAACCCTTACTAGGTCACTATTACCCCAGCACCCCTGGAACCCTTACTAGGTCACTATTACCCCAGCACCCCTGAACCCTTACTAGGTCACTATTACCCCAGCACCCCTGAACCCTTACTAGGTCACTATTACCCCAGCACCCCTGAACCCTTACTAGGTCACTATTACCCCAGCACCCCTGAACCCTTACTAGGTCACTATTACCCCAGCACCCCTGAACCCTTACTAGGTCACTATTACCCCAGCACCCCTGAACCCTTACTAGGTCACTATTACCCCAGCACCCCTGAACCCTTACTAGGTCACTATTACCCCAGCACCCCTGAACCCTTACTAGGTCACTATTACCCCAGCACCCCTGAACCCTTACTAGGTCACTATTACCCCAGCACCCCTGAACCCTTACTAGGTCACTATTACCCCAGGCCAATGGCTTATCCAATCCCATATACACAGTATAGTAGCCGCGTATCTGATTCACTCCTCACTATCGCGGCTTCCATCATTACCCCCACATTCATGGACTCGTCCTGCCAACGACCAATGTAACCCTTTACTACCAGTAATATGGAGCTCGGAGCTGTCAGGCAGTACAATCCTCTACTCACTATACCGCACACTATACCGTACACTATACCGTACCTGTGGTGACACCTCCCGCAATCTCCTCTACTCACTATACCGTACACTATACCGTACCTGTGCTAACACCTCCCGCAATCTCCCCTACTCACTATACCGTACACTATACCGTACCTGTGCTAACACCTCCCGCAATCTCCTCTACTCACTATACCGTACACTATACCGTACCTGTGGTGACACCTCCCGGAGTCTCCTCCTCCACTTCCCTCTTACACAGGTGATGGCCCCTCAGCCTCTCTTCTTCAGCCTCCGCTTTAATATCAGTCACATCTTCTCCCTGATTGGTCAGAGGTCACAATTCAGTCCAATACATCAGAAATACAGGAGGAAGATCTACCAGTGAGCTCCACCCCCTATATAGATGTACCCCAGGACTCAGCAGCGCCATCTACCTGCTGACTGTCTGGTACATGTATGAGTACAGGAGCTCCACCCCCTATATAGATGTACCCCAGGACTCAGCAGCGCCATCTACCTGCTGACTGTCTGGTACATGTATGAGTGCAGGAGCGGCGAGCTCCACCCCCCTATATAGATGTACCCCAGGACTCAGCAGCGCCATCTACCTGCTGACTGTCTGGTACATGTATGAGTACAGGAGCGGCGAGCTCCACCCACTATATAGATGTACCCCAGGACTCAGCAGCGCCATCTACCTGATGACTGTCTGGTACATGTATGAGTGCAGGAGCGGTGAGCTCCACCCCCTATATAGATGTACCCCAGGACTCAGCAGCACCCCCTACCTGCTGACTGTCTGGTACATGTATGAGTACAGGAGAGGCGAGCTCCACCCCCTATATAGATGTACCCCAGGACTCAGCAGCGCCATCTACCTACTGACTGTCTGGTACATGTATGAGTACAGGAGCTCCACCCCCTATATAGATGTACCCCAGGACTCAGCAGCGCCCCCTACCTGCTGACTGTCTGGTACATGTATGAGTACAGGAGCGGCGAGCTCCACCCCCTATATAGATGTGCCCCAGGACTCAGCAGCGCCATCTACCTGCTGACTGTCTGGTACATGTATGAGTACAGGAGCGGCGAGCTCCACCCCCTATATAGATGTACCCCAGGACTCAGCAGCGCCATCTACCTGCTGACTGTCTGGTACATGTATGAGTACAGGAGCGGTGAGCTCCACCCCCTATATAGATGTACCCCAGGACTCAGCAGCGCCATCTACCTGCTGACTGTCTGGTACATGTATGAGTGCAGGAGCGGCGAGCTCCACCCCCTATATAGATGTACCCCAGGACTCAGCAGCGCCATCTACCTGCTGACTGTCTGGTACATGTATGAGTGCAGGAGCGGCGAGCTCCACCCCCTATATAGATGTGCCCCAGGACTCAGCAGCGCCCCCTACCTGCTGACTGTCTGGTACATGTATGAGTACAGGAGCTCCACCCCCTATATAGATGTACCCCAGGACTCAGCAGCGCCATCTACCTGCTGACTGTCTGGTACATGTATGAGTACAGGAGCTCCACCCCCTATATAGATGTACTCCAGGACTCAGCAGCGCCATCTACCTGCTGACTGTCTGGGACATGTATGAGTACAGGAGCGGTGAGCTCCACCCCCTATATAGATGTGCCCCAGGACTCAGCAGCGCCATCTACCTGCTGACTGTCTGGTACATGTATAAGTGCAGGAGCTCCACCCCCTATATAGATGTACCCCAGGACTCAGCAGCGCCCCCTACCTGCTGCCTGTCTGGGACATGTATGAGTGCAGGAGCAGCGAGCTCCACCCCCTATATAGATGTACCCCAGGACTCAGCAGCGCCATCTACCTGCTGACTGTCTGGTACATGTATGAGTGCAGGAGCTCCACCCCCTATATAGATGTGCCCCAGGACTCAGCAGCGCCCCCTACCTGCTGACTGTCTGGTACATGTATGAGTGCAGGAGCTCCACCCCCTATATAGATGTACCCCAGGACTCAGCAGCGCCATCTACCTGCTGACTGTCTGGTACATGTATGAGTGCAGGAGCAGTGAGCTCCACCCCCTATATAGATGTGCCCCAGGACTCAGCAGCGCCATCTACCTGCTGACTGTCTGGTACATGTATGAGTGCAGGAGCAGTGAGCTCCACCCCCTATATAGATGTACCCCAGGACTCAGCAGCGCCATCTACCTGCTGACTGTCTGGTACATGTATGAGTACAGGAGCTCCACCCCCTATATAGATGTACCCCAGGACTCAGCAGCGCCATCTACCTGCTGACTGTCTGGTACATGTATGAGTGCAGGAGCTCCACCCCCTATATAGATGTGCCCCAGGACTCAGCAGCGCCATCTACCTGCTGACTGTCTGGTACATGTATGAGTGCAGGAGCTCCACCCCCTATATAGATGTACCCCAGGACTCAGCAGCGCCATCTACCTGCTGACTGTCTGGTACATGTATGAGTGCAAGAGCGGCGAGCTCCACCCCCTATATAGATGTACCCCAGGACTCAGCAGCGCCATCTACCTGCTGACTGTCTGGTACATGTATGAGTACAGGAGCTCCACCCCCTATATAGATGTACCCCAGGACTCAGCAGCGCCATCTACCTGCTGACTGTCTGGTACATGTATGAGTACAGGAGCTCCACCCCCTATATAGATGTGCCCCAGGACTCAGCAGCGCCATCTACCTGCTGACTGTCTGGTACATGTATGAGTGCAGGAGCTCCACCCCCTATATAGATGTACCCCAGGACTCAGCAGCGCCATCTACCTGCTGACTGTCTGGTACATGTATGAGTGCAGGAGCTCCACCCCCTATATAGATGTACCCCAGGACTCAGCAGCGCCCCCTACCTGCTGCCTGTCTGGGACATGTATGAGTACAGGAGCTCCACCCCCTATATAGATGTACCCCAGGACTCAGCAGCGCCATCTACCTGCTGACTGTCTGGTACATGTATGAGTGCAGGAACGGCGAGCTCCACCCCCTATATAGATGTACCCCAGGACTCAGCAGCGCCATCTACCTGCTGACTGTCTGGTACATGTATGAGTACAGGAGCTCCACCCCCTATATAGATGTACCCCAGGACTCAGCAGCGCCATCTACCTGCTGACTGTCTGGTACATGTATGAGTACAGGAGCTCCACCCCCTATATAGATGTACCCCAGGACTCAGCAGCGCCATCTACCTGCTGCCTGTCTGGGACATGTATGAGTACAGGAGCTCCACCCCCTATATAGATGTACCCCAGGACTCAGCAGCGCCCCCTACCTGCTGACTGTCTGGGACATGTATGAGTACAGGAGCTCCACCCCCTATATAGATGTACCCCAGGACTCAGCAGCGCCCCCTACCTGCTGCCTGTCTGGGACATGTATGAGTACAGGAGCTCCACCCCCTATATAGATGTACCCCAGGACTCAGCAGCGCCATCTACCTGCTGACTGTCTGGTACATGTATGAGTGCAGGAGCGGCGAGCTCCACCCCCTATATAGATGTACCCCAGGACTCAGCAGCGCCATCTACCTGCTGACTGTCTGGTACATGTATGAGTACAGGAGCTCCACCCCCTATATAGATGTGCCCCAGGACTCAGCAGCGCCATCTACCTGCTGACTGTCTGGTACATGTATGAGTACAGGAGCTCCATCCCCTATATAGATGTACCCCAGGACTCAGCAGCGCCATCTACCTGCTGACTGTCTGGTACATGTATGAGTACAGGAGCTCCACCCCCTATATAGATGTACCCCAGGTCTCAGCAGCGCCCCCTACCTGCTAACTGTCTGGGACATGTATGAGTGCAGGAGCGGCGAGCTCCACCCCCTATATAGATGTACCCCAGGACTCAGCAGCGCCATCTACCTGCTGACTGTCTGGTACATGTATGAGTACAGGAGCGGCGAGCTCCACCCCCTATATAGATGTACCCCAGGACTCAGCAGCGCCATCTACCTGCTGACTGTCTGGTACATGTATGAGTACAGGAGCTCCACCCCCTATATAGATGTACCCCAGGACTCAGCAGCACCCGCTACCTGCTGCCTGTCTGGGACATGTATGAGTACAGGAGCGGCGAGCTCCACCCCCTATATAGATGTACCCCAGGACTCAGCAGCGCCATCTACCTGCTGCCTGTCTGGTACATGTATGAGTACAGGAGCTCCACCCCCTATATAGATGTACCCCAGGTCTCAGCAGCGCCCCCTACCTGCTGACTGTCTGGGACATGTATGAGTACAGGAGCTCCACCCCCTATATAGATGTACCCCAGGACTCAGCAGCGCCATCTACCTGCTGACTGTCTGGGACATGTATGAGTACAGGAGCGGCGAGCTCCACCCCCTATATAGATGTGCCCCAGGACTCAGCAGCGCCATCTACCTGCTGACTGTCTGGGACATGTATGAGTGCAGGAGCAGCGAGCTCCACCCCCTATATAGATGTACCCCAGGACTCAGCAGCACCCGCTACCTGCTGCCTGTCTGGGACATGTATGAGTACAGGAGCGGCGAGCTCCACCCCCTATATAGATGTACCCCAGGACTCAGCAGCGCCATCTACCTGCTGCCTGTCTGGTACATGTATGAGTACAGGAGCTCCACCCCCTATATAGATGTACCCCAGGACTCAGCAGCGCCATCTACCTGCTGCCTGTCTGGTACATGTATGAGTACAGGAGCTCCACCCCCTATATAGATGTACCCCAGGACTCAGCAGCGCCCCCTACCTGCTGACTGTCTGGTACATGTATGAGTACAGGAGCGGCGAGCTCCACCCCCTATATAGATGTACCCCAGGACTCAGCAGCGCCATCTACCTGCTGCCTGTCTGGTACATGTATGAGTGCAGGAGCGGCGAGCTCCACCCCCTATATAGATGTACCCCAGGACTCAGCAGCGCCATCTACCTGCTGACTGTCTGGTACATGTATGAGTGCAGGAGCTCCACCCCCTATATAGATGTACCCCAGGACTCAGCAGCGCCATCTACCTGCTGACTGTCTGGTACATGTATGAGTGCAGGAGCGGCGAGCTCCACCCCCTATATAGATGTACCCCAGGACTCAGCAGCGCCATCTACCTGCTGTCTGGTACATGTATGAGTGCAGGAGCTCCACCCCCTATATAGATGTACCCCAGGACTCAGCAGCGCCATCTACCTGCTGACTGTCTGGTACATGTATGAGTACAGGAGCTCCACCCCCTATATAGATGTACCCCAGGACTCAGCAGCGCCCCCTACCTGCTGACTGTCTGGTACATGTATGAGTGCAAGAGCTCCACCCCCTATATAGATGTACCCCAGGACTCAGCAGCGCCATCTACCTGCTGACTGTCTGGGACATGTATGAGTACAGGAGCGGCGACCTCCACCCCCTATATAGATGTACCCCAGGACTCAGCAGCGCCCCCTACCT
Organism: Leptodactylus fuscus; assembly: GCF_031893055.1. Taxonomy (NCBI): domain Eukaryota; kingdom Metazoa; phylum Chordata; class Amphibia; order Anura; family Leptodactylidae; genus Leptodactylus; species Leptodactylus fuscus. The sequence continues at coordinate 277,371 of NW_027439989.1, forward strand.
GCTGACTGTCTGGTACATGTATGAGTACAGGAGCTCCACCCCCTATATAGATGTACCCCAGGACTCAGCAGCGCCATCTACCTGCTGACTGTCTGGGACATGTATGAGTACAGGAGCGGCGAGCTCCACCCCCTATATAGATGTACCCCAGGACTCAGCAGCGCCATCTACCTGCTGACTGTCTGGTACATGTATGAGTGCAGGAGCTCCACCCCCTATATAGATGTACCCCAGGACTCAGCAGCGCCATCTACCTGCTGACTGTCTGGTACATGTATGAGTGCAGGAGCGGCGAGCTCCACCCCCTATATAGATGTACCCCAGGACTCAGCAGCGCCATCTACCTGCTGTTTGGTACATGTATGAGTGCAGGAGCTCCACCCCCTATATAGATGTACCCCAGGACTCAGCAGCGCCATCTACCTGCTGACTGTCTGGTACATGTATGAGTACAGGAGCTCCACCCCCTATATAGATGTACCCCAGGACTCAGCAGCGCCCCCTACCTGCTGACTGTCTGGTACATGTATGAGTGCAAGAGCTCCACCCCCTATATAGATGTACCCCAGGACTCAGCAGCGCCATCTACCTGCTGACTGTCTGGGACATGTATGAGTACAGGAGCGGCGACCTCCACCCCCTATATAGATGTACCCCAGGACTCAGCAGCGCCCCCTACCTGCTGACTGTCTGGTACATGTATGAGTACAGGAGCTCCACCCCCTATATAGATGTACCCCAGGACTCAGCAGCGCCATCTACCTGCTGACTGTCTGGGACATGTATGAGTACAGGAGCGGCGAGCTCCACCCCCTATATAGATGTACCCCAGGACTCAGCAGCGCCATCTACCTGCTGACTGTCTGGTACATGTATGAGTACAGGAGCTCCACCCCCTATATAGATGTACCCCAGGACTCAGCAGCGCCATCTACCTGCTGACTGTCTGGTACATGTATGAGTACAGGAGCTCCACCCCCTATATAGATGTACCCCAGGACTCAGCAGCGCCATCTACCTGCTGACTGTCTGGTACATGTATGAGTACAGGAGCTCCACCCCCTATATAGATGTACCCCAGGACTCAGCAGCGCCCCCTACCTGCTGACTGTCTAGTACATGTATGAGTACAGGAGCTCCACCCCCTATATAGATGTACCCCAGGGCTCAGCAGCGCCATCTACCTGCTGACTGTCTGGGACATGTATGAGTACAGGAGCTCCACCCCCTATATAGATGTACCCCAGGACTCAGCAGCGCCATCTACCTGCTGCCTGTCTGGTACATGTATGAGTGCAGGAGCGGCGAGCTCCACCCCCTATATAGATGTACCCCAGGACTCAGCAGCGCCATCTACCTGCTGACTGTCTGGTACATGTATGAGTACAGGAGCTCCACCCCCTATATAGATGTACCCCAGGACTCAGCAGCGCCATCTACCTGCTGACTGTCTGGTACATGTATGAGTACAGGAGCTCCACCCCCTATATAGATGTACCCCAGGACTCAGCAGCGCCATCTACCTGCTGACTGTCTGGTACATGTATGAGTGCAGGAGCTCCACCCCCTATATAGATGTACCCCAGGGCTCAGCAGCGCCATCTACCTGCTGCCTGTCTGGGACATGTATGAGTACAGGAGCGGCGAGCTCCACCCCCTATATAGATGTACCCCAGGACTCAGCAGCGCCCCCTACCTGCTGCCTGTCTGGGACATGTATGAGTACAGGAGCGGCGAGCTCCACCCCCTATATAGATGTACCCCAGGACTCAGCAGCGCCCCCTACCTGCTGACTGTCTGGTACATGTATGAGTACAGGAGCGGCGAGCTCCACCCCCTATATAGATGTACCCCAGGACTCAGCAGCGCCCCCTACCTGCTGACTGTCTGGTACATGTATGAGTACAGGAGCGGCGAGCTCCACCCTCTATATAGATGTACCCCAGGACTCAGCAGCGCCCCCTACCTGCTGACTGTCTGGTACATGTATGAGTACAGGAGCTCCACCCCCTATATAGATGTGCCCCAGTACTCAGCAGCGCCATCTACCTGCTGACTGTCTGGTACATGTATGAGTACAGGAGCTCCACCCCCTATATAGATGTACCCCAGGACTCAGCAGCGCCATCTACCTGCTGACTGTCTGGTACATGTATGAGTACAGGAGCTCCACCCCCTATATAGATGTACCCCAGGACTCAGCAGCGCCATCTACCTGCTGACTGTCTGGTACATGTATGAGTGCAGGAGCGGCGAGCTCCACCCCCTATATAGATGTACCCCAGGACTCAGCAGCGCCCCCTACCTGCTGACTGTCTGGTACATGTATGAGTGCAGGAGCTCCACCCCCTATATAGATGTACCCCAGGACTCAGCAGCGCCATCTACCTGCTGACTGTCTGGTACATGTATGAGTACAGGAGCGGCGAGCTCCACCCCCTATATAGATGTACCCCAGGACTCAGCAGCGCCATCTACCTGCTGACTGTCTGGTACATGTATGAGTACAGGAGCGGCGAGCTCCACCCCCTATATAGATGTACCCCAGGACTCAGCAGCGCCCCCTACCTGCTGACTGTCTGGTACATGTATGAGTGCAGGAGCGGCGAGCTCCACCCCCTATATAGATGTACCCCAGGACTCAGCAGCGCCATCTACCTGCTGACTGTCTGGTACATGTATGAGTGCAGGAGCGGCGAGCTCCACCCCCTATATAGATGTACCCCAGGACTCAGCAGCGCCCCCTACCTGCTGACTGTCTGGTACATGTATGAGTGCAGGAGCGGCGAGCTCCACCCCCTATATAGATGTACCCCAGGACTCAGCAGCGCCCCCTACCTGCTGACTGTCTGGTACATGTATGAGTGCAGGAGCTCCACCCCCTATATAGATGTACCCCAGGACTCAGCAGCGCCATCTACCTGCTGACTGTCTGGTACATGTATGAGTACAGGAGCTCCACCCCCTATATAGATGTACCCCAGGACTCAGCAGCGCCATCTACCTGCTGACTGTCTGGGACATGTATGAGTACAGGAGCGGCGAGCTCCACCCCCTATATAGATGTACCCCAGGACTCAGCAGCGCCATCTACCTGCTGACTGTCTGGTACATGTATGAGTACAGGAGCTCCACCCCCTATATAGATGTACCCCAGGACTCAGCAGCGCCATCTACCTGCTGACTGTCTGGTACATGTATGAGTGCAGGAGCGGCGAGCTCCACCCCCTATATAGATGTGCCCCAGGACTCAGCAGCGCCATCTACCTGCTGACTGTCTGGTACATGTATGAGTACAGGAGCGGCGAGCTCCACCCCCTATATAGATGTACCCCAGGACTCAGCAGCGCCATCTACCTGCTGACTGTCTGGTACATGTATGAGTGCAGGAGCGGCGAGCTCCACCCCCAATATAGATGTACCCCAGGACTCAGCAGCACCATCTACCTGCTGACTGTCTGGTACATGTATGAGTACAGGAGCTCCACCCCCTATATAGATGTACCCCAGGACTCAGCAGCGCCCCCTACCTGCTGACTGTCTGGTACATGTATGAGTACAGGAGCTCCACCCCCTATATAGATGTGCCCCAGGACTCAGCAGCGCCCCCTACCTGCTGACTGTCTGGTACAGGTATGAGTACAGGAGCTCCACCCCCTATATAGATGTACCCCAGGACTCAGCAGCGCCATCTACCTGCTGACTGTCTGGTACATGTATGAGTACAGGAGCGGTGAGCTTCACCCCCTATATAGATGTACCCCAGGACTCAGCAGCGCCATCTACCTGCTGACTGTCTGGTACATGTATGAGTACAGGAGCTCCACCCCCTATATAGATGTACCCCAGGACTCAGCAGCGCCATCTACCTGCTGACTGTCTGGTACATGTATGAGTACAGGAGCTCCACCCCCTATATAGATGTACCCCAGGACTCAGCAGCGCCATCTACCTGCTGTCTGGTACATGTATGAGTGCAGGAGCTCCACCCCCTATATAGATGTGCCCCAGGACTCAGCAGCGCCCCCTACCTGCTGACTATCTGGTACATGTATGAGTACAGGAGCTCCACCCCCTATATAGATGTACCCCAGGACTCAGCAGCGCCATCTACCTGCTGACTGTCTGGTACATGTATGAGTGCAGGAGCGGCGAGCTCCACCCCCTATATAGATGTACCCCAGGACTCATCAGCGCCCCCTACCTGCTGACTGTCTGGTACATGTATGAGTACAGGAGCGGCGAGCTCCACCCCCTATATAGATGTACCCCAGGACTCAGCAGCGCCATCTACCTGCTGACTGTCTGGTACATGTATGAGTACAGGAGCTCCACCCCCTATATAGATGTACCCCAGGACTCAGCAGCGCCCCCTACCTGCTGCCTGTCTGGGACATGTATGAGTGCAGGAGCGGCGAGCTCCACCCCCTATATAGATGTACCCCAGGACTCAGCAGCGCCATCTACCTGCTGTCTGTCTGGTACATGTATGAGTGCAGGAGCTCCACCCCCTATATAGATGTACCCCAGGACTCAGCAGCGCCATCTACCTGCTGACTGTCTGGTACATGTATGAGTGCAGGAGCGGCGAGCTCCACCCCCTATATAGATGTACCCCAGGACTCAGCAGCGCCATCTACCTGCTCACTGTCTGGTACATGTATGAGTACAGGAGCTCCACCCCCTATATAGATGTACCCCAGGACTCAGCAGCGCCATCTACCTGCTGACTGTCTGGTACATGTATGAGTGCAGGAGCGGCGAGCTCCACCCCCTATATAGATGTACCCCAGGACTCAGCAGCGCCATCTACCTGCTGCCTGTCTGGTACATGTATGAGTACAGGAGCGGCGAGCTCCACCCCCTATATAGATGTACCCCAGGACTCAGCAGCGCCATCTACCTGCTGACTGTCTGGTACATGTATGAGTGCAGGAGCGGCGAGCTCCACCCCCTATATAGATGTGCCCCAGGACTCAGCAGCGCCATCTACCTGCTGACTGTCTGGTACATGTATGAGTACAGGAGCTCCACCCCCTATATAGATGTACCCCAGGACTCAGCAGCGCCATCTACCTGCTGACTGTCTGCTACATGTATGAGTACAGGAGCTCCACCCCCTATATAGATGTACCCCAGGACTCAGCAGCGCCATCTACCTGCTGACTGTCTGCTACATGTATGAGTACAGGAGCTTCACCCCCTATATAAATGTGCCCCAGGACTCAGCAGCGCCATCTACCTGCTGACTGTCTGGTACATGTATGAGTGCAGGAGCTCCACCCCCTATATAGATGTACCCCAGGACTCAGCAGCGCCCCCTACCTGCTGACTGTCTGGGACATGTATGAGTACAGGAGCGGCGAGCTCCACCCCCTAGATAGATGTACCCCAGGACTCAGCAGCACCATCTACCTGCTGTCTGGTACATGTATGAGTGCAGGAGCGGCGAGCTCCACCCCCTATATAGATGTACCCCAGGACTCAGCAGCGCCATCTACCTGCTGACTGTCTGGTACATGTATGAGTGCAGGAGCTCCACCCCCTATATAGATGTACCCCAGGACTCAGCAGCGCCCCCTACCTGCTGACTGTCTGGTACATGTATGAGTACAGGAGCGGCGAGCTCCACCCCCTATATAGATGTACCCCAGGTCTCAGCAGCGCCATCTACCTGCTGACTGTCTGGTACATGTATGAGTGCAGGAGCGGCGAGCTCCACCCCCTATATAGATGTGCCCCAGGACTCAGCAGCGCCATCTACCTGCTGCCTGTCTGGTACATGTATGAGTGCAGGAGCGGCGAGCTCCACCCCCTATATAGATGTGCCCCGGGACTCAGCAGCGCCATCTACCTGCTGACTGTCTGGTACATGTATGAGTGCAGGAGCTCCACCCCCTATATAGATGTACCCCAGGACTCAGCAGCGCCATCTACCTGCTGACTGTCTGGTACATGTATGAGTGCAGGAGCTCCACCCCCTATATAGATGTACCCCAGGACTCAGCAGCGCCATCTACCTGCTGACTGTCTGGTACATGTATGAGTACAGGAGCTCCACCCCCTATATAGATGTACCCCAGGACTCAGCAGCGCCATCTACCTGCTGACTGTCTGGTACATGTATGAGTGCAGGAGCTCCACCCCCTATATAGTTGTACCCCAGGACTCAGCAGCGCCCCCTACCTGCTGACTGTCTGGTACATGTATGAGTGCAGGAGCTCCACCCCCTATATAGATGTACCCCAGGACTCAGCAGCGCCATCTACCTGCTGCCTGTCTGGTACATGTATGAGTGCAGGAGCGGCGAGCTCCACCCCCTATATAGATGTACCCCAGGACTCAGCAGCGCCATCTACCTGCTGACTGTCTGGGACATGTATGAGTACAGGAGCTCCACCCCCTATATAGATGTACCCCAGGACTCAGCAGCGCCCCCTACCTGCTGACTGTCTGGTACATGTATGAGTACAGGAGCTCCACCCCCTATATAGATGTACCCCAGGACTCAGCAGCACCCCCTACCTGCTGCCTGTCTGGTACATGTATGAGTACAGGAGCGGCGAGCTCCACCCCCTATATAGATGTGCCCCAGGACTCAGCAGCGCCCCCTACCTGCTGACTGTCTGGTACATGTATGAGTACAGGAGCTCCACCCCCTATATAGATGTACCCCAGGACTCAGCAGCGCCCCCTACCTGCTGACTGTCTGGTACATGTATGAGTACAGGAGCGGCGAGCTCCACCCCCTATATAGATGTGCCCCAGGACTCAGCAGCGCCATCTACCTGCTGACTGTCTGGTACATGTATGAGTGCAGGAGCAGTGAGCTCCACCCCCTATATAGATGTACCCCAGGACTCAGCAGCGCCATCTACCTGCTGACTGTCTGGTACATGTATGAGTGCAGGAGCGGCGAGCTCCACCCCCTATATAGATGTACCCCAGGACTCAGCAGCGCCATCTACCTGCTGACTGTCTGGTACATGTATGAGTACAGGAGCTCCACCCCCTATATAGATGTACCCCAGGACTCAGCAGCGCCATCTACCTGATGACTGTCTGGGACATGTATGAGTACAGGAGCTCCACCCCCTATATAGATGTACCCCAGGACTCAGCAGCGCCCCCTACCTGCTGACTGTCTGGTACATGTATGAGTGCAAGAGCTCCACCCCCTATATAGATGTACCCCAGGACTCAGCAGCGCCATCTACCTGCTGACTGTCTGGGACATGTATGAGTACAGGAGCGGCGAGCTCCACCCCCTATATAGATGTACCCCAGGACTCAGCAGTGCCATCTACCTGCTGACTGTCTGGTACATGTATGAGTGCAGGAGCGGCGAGCTCCACCCCCTATATAGATGTACCCCAGGACTCAGCAGCGCCCCCTACCTGCTGACTGTCTGGTACATGTATGAGTACAGGAGCTCCACCCCCTATATAGATGTACCCCAGGACTCAGCAGCGCCATCTACCTGCTGACTGTCTGGTACATGTATGAGTACAGGAGCTCCACCCCCTATATAGATGTACCCCAGGACTCAGCAGCGCCATCTACCTGCTGACTGTCTGGTACATGTATGAGTACAGGAGCTCCACCCCCTATATAGATGTACCCCAGGACTCAGCAGCGCCATCTACCTGCTGACTGTCTGGTACATGTATGAGTGCAGGAGCTCCACCCCCTATATAGATGTACCCCCAGGACTCAGCAGCGCCATCTACCTGCTGACTGTCTGGTACATGTATGAGTACAGGAGCGGCGAGCTCCACCCCCTATATAGATGTACCCCAGGACTCAGCAGCGCCCCCTACCTGCTGACTGTCTGGTACATGTATGAGTACAGGAGCTCCACCCCCTATATAGATGTACCCCAGGACTCAGCAGCGCCATCTACCTGCTGACTGTCTGGTACATGTATGAGTGCAGGAGCGGCGAGCTCCACCCCCTATATAGATGTACCCCAGGACTCAGCAGCGCCCCCTACCTGCTGACTGTCTGGTACATGTATGAGTGCAGGAGCTCCACCCCCTATATAGATGTACCCCAGGACTCAGCAGCGCCATCTACCTGCTGACTGTCTGGTACATGTATGAGTGCAGGAGCTCCACCCCCTATATAGATGTACCCCAGGACTCAGCAGCGCAATCTACCTGCTGACTGTCTGGTACATGTATGAGTACAGGAGCTCCACCCCCTATATAGATGTACCCCAGGACTCAGCAGCGCCATCTACCTGCTGACTGTCTGGTACATGTATGAGTACAAGAGCGGCGAGCTCCATCCCCTATATAGATGTACCCCAGGACTCAGCAGCGCCCCCTACCTGCTGACTGTCTGGTACATGTATGAGTGCAGGAGCTCCACCCCCTATATAGATGTACCCCAGGACTCAGCAGCGCCATCTACCTGCTGACTGTCTGGTACATGTATGAGTGCAGGAGCTCCACCCCCTATATAGATGTACCCCAGGACTCAGCAGCGCAATCTACCTGCTGACTGTCTGGTACATGTATGAGTGCAGGAGCTCCACCCCCTATATAGATGTACCCCAGGACTCAGCAGCGCCCCCTACCTGCTGACTGTCTGGTACATGTATGAGTACAGGAGCGGCGAGCTCCACCCTCTATATAGATGTACCCCAGGACTCAGCAGCGCCATCTACCTGCTGACTGTCTGGTACATGTATGAGTGCAGGAGCTCCACCCCCTATATAGATGTACCCCAGGACTCAGCAGCGCCATCTACCTGCTGACTGCCTGGTACATGTATGAGTACAGGAGCTCCACCCCCTATATAGATGTACCCCAGGACTCAGCAGCGCCCCCTACCTGCTGACTGTCTGGTACATGTATGAGTACAGGAGCTCCACCCCCTATATAGATGTACCCCAGGACTCAGCAGCGCCATCTACCTGCTGACTGTCTGGTACATGTATGAGTGCAGGAGCGGCGAGCTCCACCCCCTATATAGATGTACCCCAGGACTCAGCAGCGCCCCCTACCTGCTGACTGTCTGGTACATGTATGAGTGCAGGAGCTCCACCCCCTATATAGATGTACCCCAGGACTCAGCAGCGCCATCTACCTGCTGACTGTCTGGTACATGTATGAGTGCAGGAGCTCCACCCCCTATATAGATGTACCCCAGGACTCAGCAGCGCAATCTACCTGCTGACTGTCTGGTACATGTATGAGTACAGGAGCTCCACCCCCTATATAGATGTACCCCAGGACTCAGCAGCGCCATCTACCTGATGACTGTCTGGGACATGTATGAGTACAGGAGCTCCACCCCCTATATGGATGTACCCCAGGACTCAGCAGCGCCCCCTACCTGCTGACTGTCTGGTACATGTATGAGTGCAGGAGCTCCACCCCCTATATAGATGTACCCCAGGACTCAGCAGCGCCCCCTACCTGCTGACTGTCTGGTACATGTATGAGTACAGGAGCGGCGAGCTCCACCCTCTATATAGATGTACCCCAGGACTCAGCAGCGCCATCTACCTGCTGACTGTCTGGTACATGTATGAGTGCAGGAGCTCCACCCCCTATATAGATGTACCCCAGGACTCAGCAGCGCCATCTACCTGCTGACTGTCTGGTACATGTATGAGTACAGGAGCGGCGAGCTCCACCCCCTATATAGATGTGCCCCAGGACTCAGCAGCGCCATCTACCTGCTGACTGTCTGGTACATGTATGAGTACAGGAGCGGCGAGCTCCACCCTCTATATAGATGTACCCCAGGACTCAGCAGCGCCATCTACCTGCTGACTGTCTAGTACATGTATGAGTGCAGGAGCTCCACCCCCTATATAGATGTACCCCAGGACTCAGCAGCGCCATCTACCTGCTGACTGTCTGGTACATGTATGAGTACAGGAGCGGCGAGCTCCACCCCCTATATAGATGTGCCCCAGGACTCAGCAGCGCCCCCTACCTGCTGCCTGTCTGGTACATGTATGAGTACAGGAGCTCCACCCCCTATATAGATGTACCCCAGGACTCAGCAGCGCCATCTACCTGCTGACTGTCTGGTACATGTATGAGTGCAGGAGCGGGGAGCTCCGCCCCCTATATAGATGTACCCCAGGACTCAGCAGCGCCATCTACCTGCTGACTGTCTGGAACATGTATGAGTACAGGAGCGGCGAGCTCCACCCCCTATATAGATGTACCCCAGGACTCAGCAGCGCCATCTACCTGCTGACTGTCTGGTACATGTATAAGTACAGGAGCGGCGAGCTCCACCCCCCTATATAGATGTACCCCAGGACTCAGCAGCGCCATCTACCTGCTGACTGTCTGGGACATGTATGAGTACAGGAGCGGCGAGCTCCACCCCCTATATAGATGTACCCCAGGACTCAGCAGCGCCATCTACCTGCTGACTGTCTGGTACATGTATGAGTGCAGGAGCGGCGAGCTCCACCCCCTATATAGATGTACCCCAGGACTCAGCAGCGCCATCTACCTGCTGACTGTCTGGTACATGTATGAGTGCAGGAGCGGTGAGCTCCACCCCCTATATAGATGTACCCCAGGACTCAGCAGCGCCATCTACCTGCTGACTGTCTGGTACATGTATGAGTACAGGAGCGGCGAGCTCCACCCCCTATATAGATGTACCCCAGGACTCAGCAGCGCCATCTACCTGCTGACTGTCTGGTACATGTATGAGTACAGGAGCTCCACCCCCTATATAGATGTACCCCAGGACTCAGCAGTGCCCCCTACCTGCTGACTGTCTGGTACATGTATGAGTGCAGGAGCGGCGAGCTCCACTCCCTATATAGATGTACCCCAGGACTCAGCAGTGCCCCCTACCTGCTGACTGTCTGGTACATGTATGAGTACAGGAGCAGCGAGCTCCACCCCCTATATAGATGTACCCCAGGACTCAGCAGCGCCATCTACCTGCTGACTGTCTGGTACATGTATGAGTGCAGGAGCGGCGAGCTCCATCCCCTATATAGATGTACCCCAGGACTCAGCAGCGCCATCTACCTGCTGACTGTCTGGTATATGTATGAGTGCAGGAGCTCCACCCCCTATATAGATGTACCCCAGGACTCAGCAGCGCCATCTACCTGCTGACTGTCTGGTACATGTATGAGTGCAGGAGCGGCGAGCTCCATCCCCTATATAGATGTACCCCAGGACTCAGCAGCGCCATCTACCTGCTGACTGTCTGGTACATGTATGAGTACAGGAGCTCCACCCCCTATATAGATGTACCCCAGGACTCAGCAGCGCCATCTACCTGCTGACTGTCTGGTACATGTATGAGTGCAGGAGCTCCACCCCCTATATAGATGTACCCCAGGACTCAGCAGCGCCATCTACCTGCTGACTGTCTGGTACATGTATGAGTACAGGAGCTCCACCCCCTATATAGATGTACCCCAGGACTCAGCAGCGCCATCTACCTGCTGACTGTCTGGTACATGTATGAGTGCAGGAGCGGCGAGCTCCACCCCCTATATAGATGTACCCCAGGACTCAGCAGCGCCATCTACCTGCTGACTGTCTGGGACATGTATGAGTACAAGAGCGGCGAGCTCCATCCCCTATATAGATGTACCCCAGGACTCAGCAGCGCCATCTACCTGCTGACTGTCTGGTACATGTATGAGTACAGGAGCTCCACCCCCTATATAGATGTACCCCAGGACTCAGCAGCGCCATCTACCTGCTGACTGTCTGGTACATGTATGAGTGCAGGAGCTCCACCCCCTATATAGATGTACCCCAGGGCTCAGCAGCGCCATCTACCTGCTGACTGTCTGGGACATGTATGAGTACAGGAGCTCCACCCCCTATATAGATGTACCCCCAGGACTCAGCAGCGCCATCTACCTGCTGACTGTCTGGTACATGTATGAGTACAGGAGCGGCGAGCTCCACCCCCTATATAGATGTACCCCAGGACTCAGCAGCGCCCCCTACCTGCTGACTGTCTGGTACATGTATGAGTACAGGAGCTCCACCCCCTATATAGTTGTACCCCAGGACTCAGCAGCGCCATCTACCTGCTGACTGTCTGGTACATGTATGAGTACAGGAGCTCCACCCCCTATATAGATGTACCCTAGGACTCAGCAGCGCCCCCTACCTGCTGACTGTCTGGTACATGTATGAGTGCAGGAGCTCCACCCCCTATATAGATGTACCCCAGGGCTCAGCAGCGCCATCTACCTGCTGACTGTCTGGTACATGTATGAGTACAGGAGCTCCACCCCCTATATAGATGTACCCCAGGACTCAGCAGCGCCCCCTACCTGCTGACTGTCTGGTACATGTATGAGTACAGGAGCTCCACCCCCTATATAGATGTGCCCCAGGACTCAGCAGCGCCCCCTACCTGCTGCCTGTCTGGGACATGTATGAGTACAGGAGCTCCATCCCCTATATAGATGTACCCCAGGACTCAGCAGCGCCATCTACCTGCTGACTGTCTGGTACATGTATGAGTGCAGGAGCTCCACCCCCTATATAGATGTGCCCCAGGACTCAGCAGCGCCATCTACCTGCTGACTGTCTGGTACATGTATGAGTACAGGAGCTCCACCCCCTATATAGATGTACCCCAGGACTCAGCAGCGCCATCTACCTGCTGACTGTCTGGTACATGTATGAGTACAGGAGCTCCACCCCCTATATAGATGTACCCCAGGACTCAGCAGCGCCATCTACCTGCTGACTGTCTGGTACATGTATGAGTACAGGAGCTTCACCCCCTATATAGATGTACCCCAGGACTCAGCAGCGCCATCTACCTGCTGACTGTCTGGTACATGTATGAGTACAGGAGCTCCACCCCCTATATAGATGTACCCCAGGACTCAGCAGCGCCATCTACCTGCTGACTGTCTGGTACATGTATGAGTACAGGAGCTCCACCCCCTATATAGATGTACCCCAGGACTCAGCAGCGCCATCTACCTGCTGTCTGGTACATGTATGAGTGCAGGAGCTCCACCCCCTATATAGATGTGCCCCAGGACTCAGCAGCGCCCCCTACCTGCTGACTATCTGGTACATGTATGAGTACAGGAGCTCCACCCCCTATATAGATGTACCCCAGGACTCAGCAGCGCCATCTACCTGCTGTCTGGTACATGTATGAGTGCAGGAGCTCCACCCCCTATATAGATGTACCCCAGGACTCAGCAGCGCCATCTACCTGCTGACTGTCTGGTACATGTATGAGTGCAGGAGCGGCGAGCTCCACCCCCTATATAGATGTACCCCAGGACTCAGCAGCGCCCCCTACCTGCTGACTGTCTGGTACATGTATGAGTACAGGAGCGGCGAGCTCCACCCCCTATATAGATGTACCCCAGGACTCAGCAGCGCCATCTACCTGCTGACTGTCTGGTACATGTATGAGTGCAGGAGCTCCACCCCCTATATAGATGTACCCCAGGACTCAGCAGCGCCATCTACCTGCTGACTGTCTGGTACATGTATGAGTGCAGGAGCTCCACCCCCTATATAGATGTACCCCAGGACTCAGCAGCGCCATCTACCTGCTGACTGTCTGGTACATGTATGAGTACAGGAGCTCCACCCCCTATATAGATGTACCCCAGGACTCAGCAGCGCCATCTACCTGCTGACTGTCTGGGACATGTATGAGTGCAGGAGCGGCGAGCTCCACCCCCTATATAGATGTGCCCCAGGACTCAGCAGCGCCCCCTACCTGCTGACTGTCTGGTACATGTATGAGTGCAGGAGCTCCACCCCCTATATAGATGTACCCCAGGACTCAGCAGCGCCATCTACCTGCTGACTGTCTGGTACATGTATGAGTACAGGAGCTCCACCCCCTATATAGATGTACCCCAGGACTCAGCAGCGCCATCTACCTGCTGTCTGTCTGGTACATGTATGAGTGCAGGAGCTCCACCTCCCTATATAGATGTGCCCCAGGACTCAGCAGCGCCATCTACCTGCTGACTGTCTGGTACATGTATGAGTACAGGAGCTCCACCCCCTATATAGATGTACCCCAGGACTCAGCAGCGCCATCTACCTGCTGACTGTCTGGTACATGTATGAGTACAGGAGCTCCACCCCCTATATAGATGTACCCCAGGACTCAGCAGCGCCATCTACCTGCTGACTGTCTGGGACATGTATGAGTGCAGGAGCGGCGAGCTCCACCCCCTATATAGATGTACCCCAGGACTCAGCAGCGCCATCTACCTGCTGCCTGTCTGGTACATGTATGAGTACAGGAGCGGCGAGCTCCACCCCCTATATAGATGTACCCCAGGACTCAGCAGCGCCATCTACCTGCTGACTGTCTGGTACATGTATGAGTGCAGGAGCGACGAGCTCCACCCCCTACATAGATGTGCCCCAGGACTCAGCAGCGCCATCTACCTGCTGACTGTCTGGTACATGTATGAGTACAGGAGCGGCGAGCTCCACCCCCTATATAGATGTGCCCCAGGACTCAGCAGCGCCCCCTACCTGCTGACTGTCTGGTACATGTATGAGTACAGGAGCTCCACCCCCTATATAGATGTACCCCAGGACTCAGCAGCGCCATCTACCTGCTGACTGTCTGGTACATGTATGAGTACAGGAGCTCCACCCCCTATATAAATGTACCCCAGGACTCAGCAGCGCCCCCTACCTGCTGACTGTCTGGTACATGTATGAGTACAGGAGCTCCACCCCCTATATAGATGTACCCCAGGACTCAGCAGCGCCCCCTACCTGCTGACTGTCTGGTACATGTATGAGTACAGGAGCGGCGAGCTCCACCCCCTATATAGATGTACCCCAGGTCTCAGCAGCGCCATCTACCTGCTGACTGTCTGGTACATGTATGAGTGCAGGAGCGGCGAGCTCCACCCCCTATATAGATGTGCCCCAGGACTCAGCAGCGCCATCTACCTGCTGCCTGTCTGGTACATGTATGAGTGCAGGAGCGGCGAGCTCCACCCCCTATATAGATGTGCCCCGGGACTCAGCAGCGCCATCTACCTGCTGACTGTCTGGTACATGTATGAGTGCAGGAGCTCCACCCCCTATATAGATGTACCCCAGGACTCAGCAGCCCCATCTACCTGCTGTCTGGTACATGTATGAGTGCAGGAGCTCCACCCCCTATATAGATGTACCCCAGGACTCAGCAGCGCCATCTACCTGCTGACTGTCTGGTACATGTATGAGTACAGGAGCTCCACCCCCTATATAGATGTACCCCAGGACTCAGCAGCGCCATCTACCTGCTGACTGTCTGGTACATGTATGAGTGCAGGAGCTCCACCCCCTATATAGATGTACCCCAGGACTCAGCAGCGCCATCTACCTGCTGCCTGTCTGGTAAATGTATGAGTGCAGGAGCGGCGAGCTCCACCCCCTATATAGATGTACCCCAGGACTCAGCAGCGCCATCTACCTGCTGACTGTCTGGTACATGTATGAGTACAGGAGCGGCGAGCTCCACCCCCTATATAGATGTACCCCAGGACTCAGCAGCGCCATCTACCTGCTGACTGTCTGGTACATGTATGAGTGCAGGAGCTCCACCCCCTATATAGATGTACCCCAGGACTCAGCAGCGCCATCTACCTGCTGCCTGTCTGGTAAATGTATGAGTGCAGGAGCGGCGAGCTCCACCCCCTATATAGATGTACCCCAGGACTCAGCAGCGCCATCTACCTGCTGACTGTCTGGTACATGTATGAGTGCAGGAGCGGCGAGCTCCACCCCCTATATAGATGTACCCCAGCACTCAGCAGCGCCATCTACCTGCTGACTGTCTGGTACATGTATGAGTACAGGAGCTCCACCCCCTATATAGATGTACCCCAGGACTCAGCAGCGCCATCTACCTGCTGACTGTCTGGTACATGTATGAGTGCAGGAGCGGCGAGCTCCACCCCCTATATAGATGTACCCCAGGACTCAGCAGCGCCATCTACCTGCTGACTGTCTGGTACATGTATGAGTACAGGAGCTCCACCCCCTATATAGATGTGCCCCAGGACTCAGCAGCGCCATCTACCTGCTGACTGTCTGGTACATGTATGAGTGCTGGAGCTCCACCCCCTATATAGATGTACCCCAGGACTCAGCAGCGCCATCTACCTGCTGACTGTCTGGTACATGTATGAGTGCAGGAGCTCCACCCCCTATATAGATGTGCCCCAGGACTCAGCAGCGCCCCCTACCTGCTGACTGTCTGGTACATGTATGAGTACAGGAGCGGCGAGCTCCACCCCCTATATAGATGTACCCCAGGACTCAGCAGCGCCCCCTACCTGCTGCCTGTCTGGTACATGTATGAGTACAGGAGCTCCACCCCCTATATAGATGTACCCCAGGACTCAGCAGCGCCATCTACCTGCTGACTGTCTGGTACATGTATGAGTACAGGAGCGGCGAGCTCCACCCCCTATATAGATGTACCCCAGGACTCAGCAGCGCCATCTACCTGCTGACTGTCTGGTACATGTATGAGTGCAGGAGCTCCACCCCCTATATAGATGTACCCCAGGACTCAGCAGCGCCATCTACCTGCTGACTGTCTGGTACATGTATGAGTGCAGGAGCTCCACCCCCTATATAGTTGTACCCCAGGACTCAGCAGCGCCCCCTACCTGCTGACTGTCTGGTACATGTATGAGTACAGGAGCGGCGAGCTCCACCCCCTATATAGATGTACCCCAGGACTCAGCAGCGCCATCTACCTGCTGACTGTCTGGTACATGTATGAGTACAGGAGCGGCGAGCTCCACCCCCTATATAGATGTACCCCAGGACTCAGCAGCGCCCCCTACCTGCTGACTGTCTGGTACATGTATGAGTACAGGAGCGGCGAGCTCCACCCCCTATATAGATGTACCCCAGGGCTCAGCAGCGCCATCTACCTGCTGACTGTCTGGTACATGTATGAGTGCAGGAGCTCCACCCCCTATATAGATGTACCCCAGGACTCAGCAGCGCCATCAACCTGCTGACTGTCTGGTACATGTATGAGTACAGGAGCGGCGAGCTCCACCCCCTATATAGATGTACCCCAGGACTCAGCAGCGCCATCTACCTGCTGACTGTCTGGTACATGTATGAGTACAGGAGCTCCACCCCCTATATAGATGTACCCCAGGACTCAGCAGCGCCCCCTACCTGCTGACTGTCTGGTACATGTATGAGTACAGGAGCTCCACCCCCTATATAGATGTACCCCAGGACTCAGCAGCGCCATCTACCTGCTGACTGTCTGGTACATGTATGAGTACAGGAGCTCCACCCCCTATATAGATGTACCCCAGGACTCAGCAGCGCCATCTACCTGCTGATTGTCTGGTACATGTATGAGTGCAGGAGCTCCACCCCCTATATAGTTGTACCCCAGGACTCAGCAGCGCCCCCTACCTGCTGACTGTCTGGTACATGTATGAGTACAGGAGCGGCGAGCTCCACCCCCTATATAGATGTACCCCAGGACTCAGCAGCGCCATCTACCTGCTGACTGTCTGGTACATGTATGAGTACAGGAGCGGCGAGCTCCACCCCCTATATAGATGTACCCCAGGACTCAGCAGCGCCCCCTACCTGCTGCCTGTCTGGTACATGTATGAGTGCAGGAGCGGCGAGCTCCACCCCCTATATAGATGTACCCCAGGACTCAGCAGCGCCCCCTACCTGCTGACTGTCTGGTACATGTATGAGTACAGGAGCGGCGAGCTCCACCCCCTATATAGATGTACCCCAGGACTCAGCAGCGCCATCTACCTGCTGACTGTCTGGTACATGTATGAGTACAGGAGCGGCGAGCTCCACCCCCAATATAGATGTACCCCAGGACTCAGCAGCGCCATCTACCTGCTGACTGTCTGGTACATGTATGAGTGCAGGAGCTCCACCCCCTATATAGATGTGCCCCAGGACTCAGCAGCGCCATCTACCTGCTGACTGTCTGGTACATGTATGAGTGCAGGAGCTCCACCCCCTATATAGATGTACCCCAGGAATCAGCAGCCCCATCTACCTGCTGTCTGGTACATGTATGAGTACAGGAGCGGCGAGCTCCACCCCCTATATAGATGTACCCCAGGACTCAGCAGCGCCCCCTACCTGCTGCCTGTCTGGGACATGTATGAGTACAGGAGTGGCGAGCTCCACCCCCTATATAGATGTACCCCAGGACTCAGCAGCGCCATCTACCTGCTGCCTGTCTGGTACATGTATGAGTGCAGGAGCGGCGAGCTCCACCCCCTATATAGATGTACCCCAGGACTCAGCAGCGCCCCCTACCTGCTGACTGCCTGGTACATGTATGAGTGCAGGAGCGGCGAGCTCCACCCCCTATATAGATGTACCCCAGGACTCAGCAGCGCCCCCTACCTGCTGCCTGTCTGGGACATGTATGAGTACAGGAGTGGCGAGCTCCACCCCCTATATAGATGTACCCCGGGACTCAGCAGCGCCATCTACCTGCTGACTGTCTGGTACATGTATGAGTGCAGGAGCTCCACCCCCTATATAGATGTACCCCAGGACTCAGCAGCGCCATCTACCTGCTGACTGTCTGGTACATGTATGAGTGCAGGAGCTCCACCCCCTATATAGATGTACCCCAGGACTCAGCAGCGCCATCTACCTGCTGACTGTCTGGTACATGTATGAGTACAGGAGCTCCACCCCCTATATAGATGTGCCCCAGGACTCAGCAGCGCCATCTACCTGCTGACTGTCTGGTACATGTATGAGTGCAGGAGCGGCGAGCTCCACCCCCTATATAGATGTACCCCAGGACTCAGCAGCGCCCCCTACCTGCTGCCTGTCTGGTACATGTATGAGTACAGGAGCTCCACCCCCTATATAGATGTACCCCAGGACTCAGCAGCGCCATCTACCTGCTGACTGTCTGGTACATGTATGAGTACAGGAGCTCCACCCCCTATATAGATGTACCCCAGGACTCAGCAGCGCCATCTACCTGCTGACTGTCTGGTACATGTATGAGTACAGGAGCTCCACCCCCTATATAGATGTACCCCAGTGCTCAGCAGCGCCCCCTACCTGCTGACTGTCTGGTACATGTATGAGTACAGGAGCTCCACCCCCTATATAGATGTACCCCAGGACTCAGCAGCGCCATCTACCTGCTGCCTGTCTGGTACATGTATGAGTACAGGAGCTCCACCCCCTATATAGATGTACCCCAGTGCTCAGCAGCGCCCCCTACCTGCTGACTGTCTGGTACATGTATGAGTACAGGAGCTCCACCCCCTATATAGATGTACCCCAGGTCTCAGCAGCGCCCCCTACCTGCTGACTGTCTGGGACATGTATGAGTGCAGGAGCGGCGAGCTCCACCCCCTATATAGATGTACCCCAGGACTCAGCAGCGCCATCTACCTGCTGACTGTCTGGTACATGTATGAGTACAGGAGCGGCGAGCTCCACCCCCTATATAGATGTACCCCAGGACTCAGCAGTGCCATCTACCTGCTGACTGTCTGGTACATGTATGAGTACAGGAGCTCCACCCCCTATATAGATGTACCCCAGGACTCAGCAGCGCCCCCTACCTGCTGACTGTCTGGGACATGTATGAGTACAGGAGCGGCGAGCTCCACCCCCTATATAGATGTACCCCAGGACTCAGCAGCGCCCCCTACCTGCTGACTGTCTGGTACATGTATGAGTACAGGAGCTCCACCCCCTATATAGATGTACCCCAGGTCTCAGCAGCGCCCCCTACCTGCTGACTGTCTGGGACATGTATGAGTGCAGGAGCGGCGAGCTCCACCCCCTATATAGATGTACCCCAGGACTCAGCAGCGCCATCTACCTGCTGACTGTCTGGTACATGTATGAGTGCAGGAGCGGCGAGCTCCACCCCCTATATAGATGTACCCCAGGACTCAGCAGCGCCCCCTACCTGCTGACTGCCTGGTACATGTATGAGTGCAGGAGCGGCGAGCTCCACCCCCTATATAGATGTACCCCAGGACTCAGCAGCGCCCCCTACCTGCTGCCTGTCTGGGACATGTATGAGTACAGGAGTGGCGAGCTCCACCCCCTATATAGATGTACCCCGGGACTCAGCAGCGCCATCTACCTGCTGACTGTCTGGTACATGTATGAGTGCAGGAGCTCCACCCCCTATATAGATGTACCCCAGGACTCAGCAACGCCATCTACCTGCTGACTGTCTGGTACATGTATGAGTACAGGAGCTCCACCCCCTATATAGATGTACCCCGGGACTCAGCAGCGCCATCTACCTGCTGACTGTCTGGTACATGTATGAGTACAGGAGCGGCGAGCTCCACCCCCTATATAGATGTACCCCAGGACTCAGCAGCGCCATCTACCTGCTGACTGTCTGGTACATGTATGAGTACAGGAGCTCCACCCCCTATATAGATGTGCCCCAGGACTCAGCAGCGCCATCTACCTGCTGACTGTCTGGTACATGTATGAGTGCAGGAGCGGCGAGCTCCACCCCCTATATAGATGTACCCCAGGACTCAGCAGCGCCATCTACCTGCTGACTGTCTGGTACATGTATGAGTACAGGAGCTCCACCCCCTATATAGATGTACCCCAGGACTCAGCAGCGCCATCTACCTGCTGACTGTCTGGTACATGTATGAGTACAGGAGCTCCACCCCCTATATAGATGTACCCCAGGACTCAGCAGCGCCATCTACCTGCTGACTGTCTGGTACATGTATGAGTACAGGAGCTCCACCCCCTATATAGATGTACCCCAGTGCTCAGCAGCGCCCCCTACCTGCTGACTGTCTGGTACATGTATGAGTACAGGAGCTCCACCCCCTATATAGATGTACCCCAGGACTCAGCAGCGCCATCTACCTGCTGCCTGTCTGGTACATGTATGAGTACAGGAGCTCCACCCCCTATATAGATGTACCCCAGGACTCAGCAGCGCCCCCTACCTGCTGACTGTCTGGTACATGTATGAGTACAGGAGCTCCACCCCCTATATAGATGTACCCCAGGTCTCAGCAGCGCCCCCTACCTGCTGACTGTCTGGGACATGTATGAGTGCAGGAGCGGCGAGCTCCACCCCCTATATAGATGTACCCCAGGACTCAGCAGCGCCATCTACCTGCTGACTGTCTGGTACATGTATGAGTACAGGAGCGGCGAGCTCCACCCCCTATATAGATGTACCCCAGGACTCAGCAGTGCCATCTACCTGCTGACTGTCTGGTACATGTATGAGTACAGGAGCTCCACCCCCTATATAGATGTACCCCAGGACTCAGCAGCGCCCCCTACCTGCTGACTGTCTGGGACATGTATGAGTACAGGAGCGGCGAGCTCCACCCCCTATATAGATGTACCCCAGGACTCAGCAGCGCCCCCTACCTGCTGACTGTCTGGTACATGTATGAGTACAGGAGCTCCACCCCCTATATAGATGTACCCCAGGACTCAGCAGCGCCATCTACCTGCTGCCTGTCTGGTACATGTATGAGTACAGGAGCTCCACCCCCTATATAGATGTACCCCAGGACTCAGCAGCGCCCCCTACCTGCTGACTGTCTGGTACATGTATGAGTACAGGAGCTCCACCCCCTATATAGATGTACCCCAGGACTCAGCAGCGCCCCCTACCTGCTGCCTGTCTGGTACATGTATGAGTACAGGAGCTCCACCCCCTATATAGATGTACCCCAGGACTCAGCAGCGCCCCCTACCTGCTGACTGTCTGGGACATGTATGAGTGCAGGAGCTCCACCCCCTATATAGATGTACCCCAGGACTCAGCAGCGCCATCTACCTGCTGACTGTCTGGGACATGTATGAGTGCAGGAGCTCCACCCCCTATATAGATGTACCCCAGGACTCAGCAGCGCCATCTACCTGCTGACTGTCTGGGACATGTATGAGTACAGGAGCTCCACCCCCTATATAGATGTACCCCAGGACTCAGCAGCGCCATCTACCTGCTGCCTGTCTGGTACATGTATGAGTACAGGAGCTCCACCCCCTATATAGATGTACCCCAGGACTCAGCAGCGCCCCCTACCTGCTGACTGTCTGGTACATGTATGAGTACAGGAGCTCCACCCCCTATATAGATGTACCCCAGGTCTCAGCAGCGCCCCCTACCTGCTGACTGTCTGGGACATGTATGAGTGCAGGAGCGGCGAGCTCCACCCCCTATATAGATGTACCCCAGGACTCAGCAGCGCCATCTACCTGCTGACTGTCTGGTACATGTATGAGTACAGGAGCGGCGAGCTCCACCCCCTATATAGATGTACCCCAGGACTCAGCAGCGCCATCTACCTGCTGACTGTCTGGTACATGTATGAGTGCAGGAGCTCCACCCCCTATATAGATGTACCCCAGGACTCAGCAGCGCCCCCTACCTGCTGACTGTCTGGTACATGTATGAGTACAGGAGCTCCACCCCCTATATAGATGTACCCCAGGACTCAGCAGCGCCATCTACCTGCTGCCTGTCTGGTACATGTATGAGTACAGGAGCTCCACCCCCTATATAGATGTACCCCAGGACTCAGCAGCGCCCCCTACCTGCTGACTGTCTGGTACATGTATGAGTACAGGAGCTCCACCCCCTATATAGATGTACCCCAGGTCTCAGCAGCGCCCCCTACCTGCTGACTGTCTGGGACATGTATGAGTGCAGGAGCGGCGAGCTCCACCCCCTATATAGATGTACCCCAGGACTCAGCAGCGCCATCTACCTGCTGACTGTCTGGTACATGTATGAGTACAGGAGCGGCGAGCTCCACCCCCTATATAGATGTACCCCAGGACTCAGCAGTGCCATCTACCTGCTGACTGTCTGGTACATGTATGAGTACAGGAGCTCCACCCCCTATATAGATGTACCCCAGGACTCAGCAGCGCCCCCTACCTGCTGACTGTCTGGGACATGTATGAGTACAGGAGCGGCGAGCTCCACCCCCTATATAGATGTACCCCAGGACTCAGCAGCGCCCCCTACCTGCTGACTGTCTGGTACATGTATGAGTACAGGAGCTCCACCCCCTATATAGATGTACCCCAGGACTCAGCAGCGCCATCTACCTGCTGCCTGTCTGGTACATGTATGAGTACAGGAGCTCCACCCCCTATATAGATGTACCCCAGGACTCAGCAGCGCCCCCTACCTGCTGACTGTCTGGTACATGTATGAGTACAGGAGCTCCACCCCCTATATAGATGTACCCCAGGACTCAGCAGCGCCCCCTACCTGCTGCCTGTCTGGTACATGTATGAGTACAGGAGCTCCACCCCCTATATAGATGTACCCCAGGACTCAGCAGCGCCCCCTACCTGCTGACTGTCTGGGACATGTATGAGTGCAGGAGCTCCACCCCCTATATAGATGTACCCCAGGACTCAGCAGCGCCATCTACCTGCTGACTGTCTGGGACATGTATGAGTGCAGGAGCTCCACCCCCTATATAGATGTACCCCAGGACTCAGCAGCGCCATCTACCTGCTGACTGTCTGGGACATGTATGAGTACAGGAGCTCCACCCCCTATATAGATGTACCCCAGGACTCAGCAGCGCCATCTACCTGCTGCCTGTCTGGTACATGTATGAGTACAGGAGCTCCACCCCCTATATAGATGTACCCCAGGACTCAGCAGCGCCCCCTACCTGCTGACTGTCTGGTACATGTATGAGTACAGGAGCTCCACCCCCTATATAGATGTACCCCAGGTCTCAGCAGCGCCCCCTACCTGCTGACTGTCTGGGACATGTATGAGTGCAGGAGCGGCGAGCTCCACCCCCTATATAGATGTACCCCAGGACTCAGCAGCGCCATCTACCTGCTGACTGTCTGGTACATGTATGAGTACAGGAGCGGCGAGCTCCACCCCCTATATAGATGTACCCCAGGACTCAGCAGCGCCATCTACCTGCTGACTGTCTGGTACATGTATGAGTGCAGGAGCTCCACCCCCTATATAGATGTACCCCAGGACTCAGCAGCGCCCCCTACCTGCTGACTGTCTGGTACATGTATGAGTGCAGGAGCTCCACCCCCTATATAGATGTACCCCAGGACTCAGCAGCGCCATCTACCTGCTGCCTGTCTGGGACATGTATGAGTACAGGAGCGGCGAGCTCCACCCCCTATATAGATGTACCCCAGGACTCAGCAGCGCCATCTACCTGATGACTGTCTGGGACATGTATGAGTGCAGGAGCGGCGAGCTCCACCCCCTATATAGATGTACCCCAGGACTCAGCAGCGCCATCTACCTGCTGACTGTCTGGTACATGTATGAGTACAGGAGCTCCACCCCCTATATAGATGTACCCCAGGACTCAGCAGTGCCCCCTACCTGCTGACTGTCTGGTACATGTATGAGTACAGGAGCAGCGAGCTCCACCCCCTATATAGATGTACCCCAGGACTCAGCAGCGCCCCCTACCTGCTGACTGTCTGGTACATGTATGAGTGCAGGAGCTCCACCCCCTATATAGATGTACCCCAGGACTCAGCAGCGCCATCTACCTGCTGACTGTCTGGTACATGTATGAGTACAGGAGCTCCACCCCCTATATAGATGTACCCCAGGTCTCAGCAGCGCCCCCTACCTGCTGACTGTCTGGGACATGTATGAGTGCAGGAGCGGCGAGCTCCACCCCCTATATAGATGTACCCCAGGACTCAGCAGCGCCATCTACCTGCTGACTGTCTGGGACATGTATGAGTGCAGGAGCTCCACCCCCTATATAGATGTACCCCAGGACTCAGCAGCGCCATCTACCTGCTGACTGTCTGGGACATGTATGAGTACAGGAGCTCCACCCCCTATATAGATGTACCCCAGGACTCAGCAGCGCCCCCTACCTGCTGACTGTCTGGTACATGTATGAGTACAGGAGCTCCACCCCCTATATAGATGTACCCCAGGACTCAGCAGCGCCATCTACCTGCTGACTGTCTGGTACATGTATGAGTACAGGAGCTCCACCCCCTATATAGATGTACCCCAGGACTCAGCAGCGCCCCCTACCTGCTGACTGTCTGGGACATGTATGAGTACAGGAGCTCCACCCCCTATATAGATGTACCCCAGGACTCAGCAGCGCCATCTACCTGCTGCCTGTCTGGGACATGTATGAGTGCAGTAGCGGCGAGCTCCACCCCCTATATAGATGTACCCCAGGACTCAGCAGCGCCATCTACCTGCTGACTGTCTGGTACATGTATGAGTACAGGAGCTCCACCCCCTATATAGATGTACCCCAGGACTCAGCAGCGCCATCTACCTGCTGACTGTCTGGTACATGTATGAGTACAGGAGCTCCACCCCCTATATAGATGTACCCCAGGACTCAGCAGCGCCCCCTACCTGCTGACTGTCTGGGACATGTATGAGTACAGGAGCTCCACCCCCTATATAGATGTACCCCAGGACTCAGCAGCGCCATCTACCTGCTGCCTGTCTGGGACATGTATGAGTGCAGTAGCGGCGAGCTCCACCCCCTATATAGATGTACCCCAGGACTCAGCAGCGCCATCTACCTGCTGACTGTCTGGTACATGTATGAGTACAGGAGCTCCACCCCCTATATAGATGTACCCCAGGACTCAGCAGCGCCATCTACCTGCTGACTGTCTGGTACATGTATGAGTGCAGGAGCTCCACCCCCTATATAGATGTACCCCAGGACTCAGCAGCGCCATCTACCTGCTGACTGTCTGGTACATGTATGAGTACAGGAGCGGCGAGCTCCACCCCCTATATAGATGTGCCCCAGGACTCAGCAGCGCCATCTACCTGCTGACTGTCTGGTACATGTATGAGTACAGGAGCGGCGACCTCCACCCCCTATATAGATGTGCCCCAGGACTCAGCAGCGCCCCCTACCTGCTGACTGTCTGGTACATGTATGAGTACAGGAGCTCCACCCCCTATATAGATGTACCCCAGGACTCAGCAGCGCCATCTACCTGCTGACTGTCTGGTACATGTATGAGTACAGGAGCGGCGAGCTCCACCCCCTATATAGATGTGCCCCAGGACTCAGCAGCGCCATCTACCTGCTGACTGTCTGGTACATGTATGAGTGCAGGAGCTCCACCCCCTATATAGATGTACCCCAGGACTCAGCAGCGCCCCCTACCTGCTGCCTGTCTGGTACATGTATGAGTGCAGGAGCGGCGAGCTCCACCCCCTATATAGATGTGCCCCAGGACTCAGCAGCGCCATCTACCTGCTGACTGTCTGGTACATGTATGAGTGCAGGAGCTCCACCCCCTATATAGATGTACCCCAGGACTCAGCAGCGCCATCTACCTGCTGACTGTCTGGTACATGTATGAGTGCAGGAGCTCCACCCCCTATATAGATGTACCCCAGGGCTCAGCAGCGCCATCTACCTGCTGACTGTCTGGTACATGTATGAGTGCAGGAGCGGCGAGCTCCACCCCCTATATAGATGTACCCCAGGACTCAGCAGCGCCCCCTACCTGCTGACTGTCTGGGACATGTATGAGTGCAGGAGCGGCGAGCTCCACCCCCTATATAGATGTACCCCAGGACTCAGCAGCGCCATCTACCTGATGACTGTCTGGTACATGTATGAGTACAGGAGCTCCACCCCCTATATAGATGTGCCCCAGGACTCAGCAGTGCCATCTACCTGCTGCCTGTCTGGTACATGTATGAGTGCAGGAGCGGCGAGCTCCACCCCCTATATAGATGTACCCCAGGACTCAGCAGCGCCATCTACCTGCTGACTGTCTGGTACATGTATGAGTGCAGGAGCGGCGAGCTCCACCCCCTATATAGATGTACCCCAGGACTCAGCAGCGCCATCTACCTGCTGCCTGTCTGGTACATGTATGAGTGCAGGAGCGGCGAGCTCCACCCCCTATATAGATGTACCCCAGGACTCAGCAGCGCCCCCTACCTGCTGACTGTCTGGTACATGTATGAGTGCAGGAGCTCCACCCCCTATATAGATGTACCCCAGGACTCAGCAGCGCCATCTACCTGATGACTGTCTGGTACATGTATGAGTGCAGGAGCGGCGAGCTCCACCCCCTATATAGATGTACCCCAGGACTCAGCAGCGCCATCTACCTGCTGACTGTCTGGTACATGTATGAGTACAGGAGCGGCGAGCTCCACCCCCTATATAGATGTGCCCCAGGACTCAGCAGCGCCATCTACCTGCTGACTGTCTGGTACATGTATGAGTACAGGAGCTCCACCCCCTATATAGATGTACCCCAGGACTCAGCAGCGCCATCTACCTGCTGACTGTCTGGTACATGTATGAGTGCAGGAGCTCCACCCCCTATATAGATGTACCCCAGGACTCAGCAGCGCCATCTACCTGCTGACTGTCTGGTACATGTATGAGTGCAGGAGCTCCACCCCCTATATAGATGTACCCCGGGACTCAGCAGCGCCATCTACCTGCTGACTGTCTGGGACATGTATGAGTACAGGAGCGGCGAGCTCCACCCCCTATATAGATGTACCCCAGGACTCAGCAGCGCCATCTACCTGCTGACTGTCTGGTACATGTATGAGTACAGGAGCTCCACCCCCTATATAGATGTGCCCCAGGACTCAGCAGCGCCCCCTACCTGCTGACTGTCTGGGACATTCTCCTCCGGGCAGTCCTGGGAATACAGAGGACTCAGGGGACATCTCTCGGGGGGATTTCTCCTACTGGATCCATCTGTGGAGACACAAACACACAGGGACGGAATACATGAGCTGCTATACGTTGCCTCCAAATATCCAATGTCTCCATTCTGTAACTTGTCTGATAAATACAAGTGGGAAATACTAAATTGTCCAGGAGACCCCAAACTTTTGTACGGTAGACGCTGCAGACGAATTACACAGTCCTATATGCACTTGAGAAAGGGTTAGTGCCTTGTCAATAAAGATTCTGGAAGAATTTATGTCCAGCTGGTTTGTGCGCGCCTTACCCCACTCCTTTGCTACCCGATTGGTCTTGGACTTTGAGGGCCACCTGTATGTTTAATTTTTTGCGAGCCTTGGCTGTGACACGGGGACTAGCTGCTGCCACCACGCTTTCATTCTGTGTGCTAACAATGTTGTGATTTGTCACATCACAACACAACAATGTAAGGGGCTGTCATTTATGCCTCATCTTATCGGGAATACTACACTATTGGCGCTCGGTGTCTCTCTTTTCTTTTTTGTAAAATCATCCTGTCATCTCTGCTCCCACGAAAAGATATCTCTGAAGACATCATCAGGCAGATCAACACAGAGCTAGCGACCAGAATCAGATCAGCATCAGGTATCACCCTGGCACAACACCCCTCCATAGACAAGCGTCACCTATATGATGACAAACACCTCAACAAACAGGGAGTCAGCCTCCTGGCCAAAGAACTTAAAGACATAGAGCTCAACAGAGACCCCGGGCCCATACACCATACAAGACAAAAACCTGTGGAGAAGTCACCTGCCAGGAGACACACCCAAACACCATACCCCCCTCAACATACAAGACAAAGACCCATGGGGGGGTGGCCTGGCTGGAAAATATCTCAAACACAACGTCTCCCCCAAAAAACTGGAAATGGGGACTACTATAAGCCAGGGCGGAAGCCACCTGTGCCATACAGAACAAGGCAGAGCACAGACATGGAGGAGATAAGAACCAGCACCCTGTGCAACACACTGCTCCAGACTGGGATCCACAACATGGCCACCAATCAGGAACCCAGCCCGTCCTCTGCAGGACAGCTCATTACAAGGTATACCCACCAAAGATGACACCACTGACTATCAGTAGCTGGAATATCCAAGGGCTGAACGCCTCAGCCTATAGATCCAAACCAAACGATCCAGAATTTATAGACAGACTAAAAAACATAGACATTCAAATCCTCCTAGAGACATGGACCCGGGCAGAAGATGAATCCCTAACACCCATGGGCTACAAGGAATTCTCTGTCGCTGCCCAGAAAAGCAAGACTACCAAACATGGCCGCCACTCAGGAGGCATACTAATATGGTACAAGGAGGAGCTCAAAGAACATGTGAAAGCTACCAAACGTGGAACTAATCACATATGGATAAAAATAAGCAGCTCCATCCTCAGCGGCCAGCAGGACATCTATCTCTGTGCAGTATATATGCCCCCACCAGGGTCCCCCTACCACCACCCCGACACTTACGAGGTCCTACAAAGGGAATCTGCCCAGTTCCAGTCCCAAAGCAGAGTGCTGATCTGCAGCGACCTAAACGCCAGGACTGGAACAGAGATAGACTACCTGTCCTCTGATGGAAACCTGCACATCCCGGTAGGCGAGGTCCACCACCTGGAGTCTGCACAGAGAAGAAGAAATAGCTATGACATAGTCGTCAAGAAGAGCGGGAGACAGCGGCTGAACCTGTGCCGGAGTCTGGGACTGTACATAATGAACGGGCGTACCAGAGGGGACACTCAGGGACGCTTCACACTAAACTCCCACGTGGGCAACAGCGTGGTGGACTATGTCATTACAGACGCAGACCGGTCAGACATAGATGCTCTCATAGTCACCCCTGAGACACACCTGTCAGACCACAATCAGATCCTGCTGTACATGAGATCCACTGACAAGTCCCTCACACAGCAGCCCCACCAGATTGGTCTCTACAACCTGCCACCATCCTTTATATGGGCCAGTCACCGGGCCACCGAATACACCAATGCGGCTAACCGACCCGAAATCAAGGAACTGCTCACAAACTTCTATATGAATTCCTACCAGCCAGACCAACAAGGGGTCACCCGAGCAGTGAAGGACTTCAGTAACATCCTGTACACCACGGCAGAACTAGCAGGCCTGAAACAGACAAAGCTCAAGACACCGACTAACAAACAGTCTCACAAATGGTTTGACAGTGACTGCAAGGCTCTACGCCGTTCTCTAAGGGCAGCCTCCAACCAGAAACACAGGGACCCCAACAACAGAGAGTCGAGTGAAGCCTACAACAATCTATGCAAGCAATACAAGGGCACCCTCAGAGAGAAGAAACAGAGGGACCTCTCCCACAAAATACAGCAACTAGAGGACTCCCTCCAGGACAGCTCATTCTGGGAGACCTGGCACCACATGGGCACAAAGCCCAAGAAAAACTCTCTCCACATCCAAAATGGCAATATCTGGCTCAACTACTTCAGAGGTCTCTACAAAAACATCCCAGAAGAAGAACTAACTCCAGAACAGCAACAGATAATCACCAAACTGAGGGACATGGAGAAAGTCATCAAAGACTTCCAGAACCCTCTGGACTCGCCAATCACCATAAAAGATATACAGGAAAGAATTGTCCTGCTGAAAGGCAAAAAGGCCAGTGGCCCTGACGGCATCCTACCAGAGATGATCAAATACAGCCCTCCAGCAATACACGCGGCACTGGCAAAGCTATTCACCCTCGTGCTCAATGCTGGACACTTCCCCGAAGACTGGAACAAAGGGCTCATAACCCCCATCTACAAGAATGGGGACCAATATGACCCCAACAACTACAGAGGGATCTGCGTCAGCAGTACGCTGGGGAAACTGTTCAACAGCATCATCAATAACAGAATCCTCACCTTCCTCACACAACACGGGGTCCTCAGCAAGAGCCAAGCAGGGTTCATGCCAAACCACCGCACCACAGACCATATCTACACCCTGCACAGCCTCATCAAGACGCACGTCCACAACACCAGAAGAGGCAAGATATTCACCTGCTTCGTGGACTTTAAGAAGGCGTTCGACTCAGTATGGCAACCAGGCCTACTCCTAAAACTCCTAGAGAGTGGAATAGGAGGAAGAACGTACGACGTCATCAAGAGCTCCTACACCGGAAACCAGTGCAGTGTGAAGGTGAATGGGAAAAGGACAGCATACTTCCAACAGGCCCGAGGGGTCAGACAAGGCTGTAGCCTGAGCCCAACGCTCTTCAACATCTATATCAATGAACTGGCTACAGCCCTGGAGGCCTCACCAACCCCAGGCCTCACCCTGAACAATCGAGAGGTGAAGTGTCAGGATATGGAGTTGCCGCGGTCTCCTTGCTGCGCGGCGGCTCCCTGGGAGACGTGTTAGGAGTTCTATTGGGTGTGCTTAGGTCATTAAGGGTTAATCTTTTCCTTGCCTTCAGTCTCCATGTCATTAGCCATCAGGTGTGTTCTCTGCTGCTATTTAATCCCCACTCAGGCCTGGATCCTTGCCAGCCATTCACTTTGTGGTTCCTGGTCCCCCTGCTCAGTCTGATTCCCTGTCTGTTTGCTTTCCATATGTCTCTTGGTTTTTAGGGTTAGGGTTGTATTTTTGACTCTCCCTTGTCTTTTGATTCGGTACCTTTATTATATCTCCTAGCTCGACCTCTTGCTCTTATCCTAGCCGCCGGATAGAAGTGTCAGGAGCCTTGGTAGGCGCACTTCAATTAGGAAGTGCATGGGTCTGCCTCATCTCAGATACTACAGCATAGTTATAGCTGCAGGGCCTGCGACCCCTTTTGTCATTAGCTGCACAGTGTTGCTTTCCCAGCTGTGTCACCTTGCACTGCCTGACCCTGACTCCAATCCTTACATGAAGTTCCTGCTATACGCCGACGACCTCCTACTCCTGGCCCCCACCGAGAAAGACCTCCAAGAAAGCCTGTCAGTGCTGGAAAAATTCAGCACCACATGGGCCCTACCCATCAACCAGAAGAAGACCAAAGTCATGGTATTTCAGAAGAAGGGCCACAATAAAGCCTCCACCACCTCACAATTCACACTGAACGGCTCCACACTGGAGAAAACCAACAGCTACACCTACCTGGGGCTGGAGCTCAGCCAATCAGGAAGCTTCAAAGCAGCAATAGAAACCCTGAAAGCAAAAGCCTGCAGAACCTTCTACGCCATCAGAAGACAACTGTACCACCTCAAACCACCGGTGAGGGTCTGGCTGAAGATATTTGACGCTGTCATCTCCCCGATCCTTCTCTATGGCAGTGAGGTTTGGGGCCCAGCCACCTACCCAGACCAGTCAAAGTGGGATTCCAGCCCAACAGAGAACTTCCACCTGGAGTTCTGCAAATACCTGCTCCATGTCCATCGCAACACCACCAACATGGCCTGCAGGGCAGAGCTAGGCAGACTCCCCCTATGGCTCACCATACAGAAGAGGGCGCTAGCTTTCCAGGCACACATCCAGGGGAGCGACTCCTACCACCACCAAGCCTGGCTAAGCCACCTGAGCAAACCAGACATTCACCAACCAAACAGCAGCCAACCACCAAACCAAAAACTCCAACAGATGATAACCAAGGCCGAAATAAAGGCGACCACAGAGGCAAACAGAGAGCGGTACATTGAAGAATGGAGAAACGAAATAAATAACTCCAAGAAACTCACCAATGTGTACCAATCCCTACAAAGGGACTACACCATGGCCACCTACCTGGAGAGAATACGCCACCCCAAGCACAGACAGACCCTGAGCCGGTACAGACTGAGCGCCCACAACCTAGAGATAGAGACGGGGCGATACAGGCAGACGTACAAGCCACGGGAGAAGAGACTGTGCCAGCACTGTGACCAGGGGGCCCTAGAAGACCAGACCCACTTCCTGCTACACTGCACCAAATACTCAGCTGTGAGGGCCGTCTACTACCAAAGACTCTCTGCCCACATCCCAGACTGGGAGAAGAGGAAACTCTACATCCTACTGGGAGAAGAAGAGGCCACTGTGGAGATCGCTGCCCAATACGTGTCCAGCTGTCACCAAACCAGAGGAAGATGAGACTCCATGGACTATTATACCCCAAACCACCTGCCCCGCCCCACCCCCCCATATAGCGGTCACCAAACAAGAGGAAGATGAGACTCCACGGACTGTTATACACTAAATTTAGTGTATAGAATAGAGTTTATATATGCAGCACTTTCACCACTGTCACAGCTCAGCTCCTTGCTTTGCCGCTGCACTCCGGCTAGTGACTGTGTAGGCGCGATGTGATGACGTCACATCGCACCTACAACAGTATTAGCGAGACTGCGGAGAGAGCGGCGGGGGAGCGAGGAAAAGGTGAGTGTAAGTGTTTTTTGTGTGTAGACATTGGGATGGAACATGAAACTGGGGGCAGATGAAGGCATGACACTGGGGCAAAGATGGGGGGACATGAATCTGGAGGCAGAGATGGGGGAGACATGAAACTGGCGGCAGAGATGGAGGGACATGAATCTGGGGGCAGAGATGAGGGGACATG
Source organism: Leptodactylus fuscus (assembly GCF_031893055.1). Classification (NCBI taxonomy): domain Eukaryota; kingdom Metazoa; phylum Chordata; class Amphibia; order Anura; family Leptodactylidae; genus Leptodactylus; species Leptodactylus fuscus. Next base: position 310,620 of record NW_027439989.1, read on the forward strand.
AATCTAGGGGCAGAGATGGGGGGACATGAATCTGGGGCAGAGATGGGGGGGACATGAATCTGGGGGCAGAGATGGAGGGACATGAATCTGGGGGCAGAGATGAGGGGACATGAATCTGGGGGCAGAGATGGAGGGACATGAATCTGGGGGCAGAGATGGAGGGGACATGAATCTGGGGGCAGAGATGGAGGGACATGAATCTGGGGGCAGAGATGGAGGGACATGAATCTGGGGGCAGAGATGGAGGGACATGAATCTGGGGGCAGAGATGGAGGGGACATGAATCTGGGGGCAGAGATGGAGGGACATGAATCTGGGGGCAGAGATGAGGGGACATGAATCTGGGGGCAGAGTTGAGGGGACATGAATCTGGGGGCAGAGATGAGGGGACATGAATCTGGGGGCAGAGATGGAGGGGACATGAATCTGGGGGCAGAGATGAGGGGACATGAATCTAGGGGCAGAGATGGGGGGACATGAATCTAGGGGCAGAGATGGAGGGACATGAATCTGGGGGCAGAGATGGGGGGGACATGAATCTGGGGGCAGAGATGGAGGGGACATGAATCTGGGGGCAGAGATAAGGGGACATGAATCTGGGGGCAGAGATAAGGGGACATGAATCTGGGGGCAGAGATGGAGGGGACATGAATCTGGGGGCAGAGATGGGGGGACATGAATCTGGGGGCAGAGATGGGGGGACATGAATCTGGGGGCAGAGATGTGGAGACATGAATCTGGGGGCAGAGATGGAGGGGACATGAATCTGGGGGCAGAGATGGGGGGACATGAATCTGGGGGCAGAGATGAGGGGACATGAATCTGGGGGCAGAGATAGGGGGGACATGAATCTGGGGGCAGAGATGGTGGGGACATGAATCTGGGGCAGAGATGGAGGGACATGAATCTGGGAGCAGAGATGGGGGACATGAATCTGGGAGCAGAGATGGGGGGACATAATAAATAATAATAATAATAATAATAATAATAATACATTTTATTTATATAGCGCCAACATATTCCGCAGCGCTGTACAATTTGTAGGGTTCAGATACAGACATACATAACAAAGAACATCATTTCACACAATGGGACTGAGATGGGACTGAGGGCCCTGCTCACAAGAGCTTACAATCTATGAGGTAAAGGGGGTGACACAAGAGGTAGCAGGGGGGACATGAATCTGAGGGCAGAGATGGAGGAACATGAATCTGGGGGCAGAGATGGGGGGGCATGAATCTGGGGGCAGAGATGGGGGGACATGAATCTGAGGGCAGAGATGGAGGAACATGAATCTGGGGGCAGAGATGAGGGGACATGAATCTGGGGGCAGAGATGGGGGGACATGAATCTGGGGGCAGAGATGGGGGGACATGAATCTGAGGGCAGAGATGGAGGGACATGAATCTGGGGGCAGAGATGGAGGGACATGAATCTGGGGGCAGAGATGGAGCGACATGAATCTGGGGGCAGAGATGGGGGGACATGAATCTGGGGGCAGAGATGGGGGGACATGAATCTGAGGGCAGAGATGGAGGAACATGAATCTGGGGGCAGAGATGGAGGAACATGAATCTGGGGGCAGAGATGGGGGGACATGAATCTGGGGGCAGAGATGGGGGGACATGAATCTGGGGGCAGAGATGGAGGAACATGAATCTGGGGGCAGAGATGAGGGGACATGAATCTGGGGGCAGAGATGGGGGGACATGAATCTGGGGGCAGAGATGGGGGGACATGAAACTGGGGGCAGAGATGGAGGGGGGACATGAAACTGGGGGCAGAGATGGAGGGGGGACATGAAACTGGGGGCAGAGATGGAGGGGGGACATGAAACTGGGGGCAGAGATGGAGGGGGGACATGAAACTGGGGGCAGAGATGGAGGGGGGACATGAAACTGGGGGCAGAGATGGAGGGGGGACATGAAACTGGGGGCAGATGAAGGGTGTATATGAAATTGGGGGAGAGATAGAGGGGGGACATATAATGTACGGGTGACTGTAGGAGGATTAGAATGTGTGGGGGCACATGGAAAATGAATGAGAATGGGCGGAGTCAACATTTTGTCCGTTTCAGTTCTTCAAAAGTTGGGAGGTATACATATATAGTCTGTCCTTACCATGTGATGTCCGGGGGGGCCGGGGGTCTGTATATAATATATATATCTCCTCTTACCATGTGATGTCCGGGGGGGCCGGGGGTCTGTATATAATATATATATCTCCTCTTACCATGTGATGTCCGGGGGGGGGGGGGAGGTCTGTATATAATATATATATCTCCTCTTACCATGTGATGTCCGGGGGGGGCCGGGGGTCTATATATAATATATATATATCTCCTCTTACCATGTGATGTCCGGGGGGGGCCGGGGGTCTGTATATAATATATATATCTCCTCTTACCATGTGATGTCCGGGGGGGCCGGGGGTCTGTATATAATATATATATCTCCTCTTACCATGTGATGTCCGGGGGGGCCGGGGGTCTGTATATAATATATATATCTCCTCTCACCATGTGATGTCCGGGGGGGCCGGGGGTCTGTATATAATATATATATCTCCTCTTACCATGTGATGTCCGGGGGGGGGGGGGCCGGGGGGTCTGTATATAATATATATATCTCCTCTTACCATGTGATGTTCGGGGGGCCGGGGGTCTGTATATAATATATATATCTCCTCTTACCATGTGATGTCCGGGGGGGGGGGGTCCTGTATATAATATATATATCTCCTCTTACCATGTGATGTCCGGGGGGGCCGGGGGTCTGTATATAATATATATATCTCCTCTTACCATGTGATGTCCGGGGGGGCCGAGGGTCTGTATATAATATATATATCTCCTCTTACCATGTGATGTCCGGGGGGGGGGCCGGGGGTCTGTATATAATATATATATATCTCCTCTTACCATGTGATGTCCGGGGGGGGCCGGGGGTCTGTATATAATATATATATATCTCCTCTTACCATGTGATGTCCGGGGGGGCCGGGGGTCTGTATATAATATATATATATCTCCTCTTACCATGTGATGTCCGGGGGGGGGGGGCCGGGGGTCTGTATATAATATATATATCTCCTCTTACCATGTGATGTCCGGGGGGGGCCGGGGGTCTGTATATAATATATATATATCTCCTCTTACCATGTGATGTCCGGGGGGGGCCGGGGGTCTGTATATAATATATATATCTCCTCTTACCATGTGATGTCCGGGGGGGCCGGGGGTCTGTATATAATATATATATATCTCCTCTTACCATGTGATGTCCGGGGGGGGGGGGTCTGTATATAATATATATATATCTCCTCTTACCATGTGATGTCCGGGGGGGGCCGGGGGTCTGTATATAATATATATATCTCCTCTTACCATGTGATGTCCGGGGGGGGGGGGTCCTGTATATAATATATATATCTCCTCTTACCATGTGATGTCCGGGGGGCCGGGGTTCTGTATATAATATATATATCTCCTCTTACCATGTGATGTCCGGGGGGGGCCGGGGGTCTGTATATAATATATATATCTCCTCTTACCATGTGATGTCCGGGGGGGCCGGGGTTCTGTATATAATATATATATCTCCTCTTACCATGTGATGTCCGGGGGGGCCGGGGGTCTGTATATAATATATATATCTCCTCTTACCATGTGATGTCCGGGGGGGGGGGGCCGGGGGGTCTGTATATAATATATATATCTCCTCTTACCATGTGATGTCCGGGGGGGGGGGGGGGCCGGGGGGTCTGTATATAATATATATATCTCCTCTTACCATGTGATGGCTGGGGGGGCCGGGGTTCTGTATATAATATATATATATCTCCTCTTACCATGTGATGTCCGGGGGGGCCGGGGGGTCTGTATATAATATATATATCTCCTCTTACCATGTGATGTCCGGGGGGGCCGGGGGGTCTGTATATAATATATATATCTCCTCTTACCATGTGATGTCCGGGGGGGCCGGGGGTCTGTATATAATATATATATCTCCTCTTACCATGTGATGTCCGGGGGGGCCGGGGGGTCTGTATATAATATATATATATATCTCCTCTTACCATGTGATGTCCGGGGGGGGCCGGGGTCTGTATATAATATATATATCTCCTCTTACCATGTGATGTCCGGGGGGGGGGGGGGGGGGGTCTGTATATAATATATATATCTCCTCTTACCATGTGATGTCCGGGGGGGCCGGGGGTCTGTATATAATATATATATCTCCTCTTACCATGTGATGTCCGGGGGGGCCGGGGGTCTGTATATAATATATATATCTCCTCTTACCATGTGATGGCTGGGGGGGCCGGGGTTCTGTATATAATATATATATATCTCCTCTTACCATGTGATGTCCGGGGGGGCCGGGGGTCTGTATATAATATATATATCTCCTCTTACCATGTGATGTCCGGGGGGGCCGGGGGTCTGTATATAATATATATATCTCCTCTTACCATGTGATGTCCGGGGGGGCCGGGGGTCTGTATATAATATATATATCTCCTCTTACCATGTGATGTCCGGGGGGGGGGGGGCCGGGGGTCTGTATATAATATATATATCTCCTCTTACCATGTGATGTCCGGGGGGGCCGGGGGTCTGTATATAATATATATATCTCCTCTTACCATGTGATGTCCCGGGGGGGGGGGCCGGGGGTCTGTATATAATATATATATCTCCTCTTACCATGTGATGTCCGGGGGGGCCGGGGGTCTGTATATAATATATATATCTCCTCTTACCATGTGATGTCCGGGGGGGCCGGGGGTCTGTATATAATATATATATCTCCTCTTACCATGTGATGTCCCGGGGGGGGGGGCCGGGGGTCTGTATATAATATATATATCTCCTCTTACCATGTGATGTCCGGGGGGGGCCGGGGGTCTGTACATAATATATATATCTCCTCTTACCATGTGATGTCCGGGGGGGGCCGGGGGTCTGTATATAATATATATATCTCCTCTTACCATGTGATGTCCGGGGGGGCCGGGGGTCTGTATATAATATATATATCTCCTCTTACCATGTGATGTCCGGGGGGGCCGGGGGTCTGTATATAATATATATATCTCCTCTTACCATGTGATGTCCGGGGGGGCCGGGGGTCTGTATATAATATATATATCTCCTCTTACCATGTGATGTCCTGGGGGGCCGGGGTCTGTATATAATATATATATCTCCTCTTACCATGTGATGTCCGGGGGGGCCGGGGGTCTGTATATAATATATATATCTCCTCTTACCATGTGATGTCCGGGGGGGCCGGGGGTCTGTATATAATGTATATATCTCCTCTTACCATGTGATGTCCGGGGGGCCGGGGGTCTGTATATAATATATATATCTCCTCTTACCATGTGATGTCCGGGGGGGGCCGGGGGACTGTATATAATATATATATCTCCTCTTACCATGTGATGTCTGGGGGGGCCGGGGGTCTGTATATAATATATATATCTCCTCTTACCATGTGATGTCCGGGGGGGGGGGTCCTGTATATAATATATATATCTCCTCTTACCATGTGATGTCCGGGGGGGCCGGGGGTCTGTATATAATATATATATCTCCTCTTACCATGTGATGTCCGGGGGGGGCCGGGGGTCTGTATATAATATATATATCTCCTCTTACCATGTGATGTCCGGGGGGGGCCGGGGGTCTGTATATAATATATATATCTCCTCTTACCATGTGATGTCCGGGGGGGCCGGGGGTCTGTATATAATATATATATCTCCTCTTACCATGTGATGTCCGGGGGGGCCGGGGGTCTGTATATAATATATATATCTCCTCTTACCATGTGATGTCCGGGGGGGCCGGGGGTCTGTATATAATATATATATCTCCTCTCACCATGTGATGTCCGGGGGGGCCGGGGGTCTGTATATAATATATATATCTCCTCTTACCATGTGATGTCCGGGGGGGGCCGGGGGTCTGTATATAATATATATATCTCCTCTTACCATGTGATGTCCGGGGGGGCCGGGGGTCTGTATATAATATATATATATCTCCTCTTACCATGTGATGTCCGGGGGGGGCCGGGGGTCTGTATATAATATATATATCTCCTCTTACCATGTGATGTCCGGGGGGGCCGGGGGTCTGTATATAATATATATATCTCCTCTTACCATGTGATGTCCGGGGGGGGGGCCGGGGGTCTGTATATAATATATATATCTCCTCTTACCATGTGATGTCCGGGGGGGCCGGGGGTCTGTATATAATATATATGTCTCCTCTTACCATGTGATGTCCGGGGGGGCCGGGGGTCTGTATATAATATATATATCTCCTCTTACCATGTGATGTCCGGGGGGGCCGGGGGTCTGTATATAATATATATATCTCCTCTTACCATGTGATGTCCGGGGGGGCCGGGGGTCTGTATATAATATATATATCTCCTCTTACCATGTGATGTCCGGGGGGGCCGGGGGTCTGTATATAATATATATATCTCCTCTCACCATGTGATGTCCGGGGGGGCCGGGGGTCTGTATATAATATATATATCTCCTCTTACCATGTGATGTCCGGGGGGGCCGGGGGTCTGTATATAATATATATATCTCCTCTTACCATGTGATGTGCGGGGGGGCCGGGGGTCTGTATATAATATATATATCTCCTCTTACCATGTGATGTCCGGGGGGGGCCGGGGGACTGTATATAATATATATATCTCCTCTTACCATGTGATGTCCGGGGGGGCCGGGGGTCTGTATATAATATATATATCTCCTCTTACCATGTGATGTCCGGGGGGGCCGGGGGTCTGTATATAATATATATATCTCCTCTTACCATGTGATGTCCGGGGGCGGGCCGGGGGTCTGTATATAATATATATATCTCCTCTTACCATGTGATGTCCGGGGGGGCCGGGGGTCTGTATATAATATATATATCTCCTCTTACCATGTGATGTCCGGGGGGGGGGGGGGGGGTCTGTATATAATATATATATCTCCTCTTACCATGTGATGTCCGGGGGGGCCGGGGGTCTGTATATAATATATATATCTCCTCTTACCATGTGATGTCCGGGGGGGCCGGGGGTCTGTATATAATATATATATATCTCCTCTTACCATGTGATGTCCGGGGGGGGCCGGGGGTCTGTATATAATATATATATCTCCTCTTACCATGTGATGTCCGGGGGGGCCGGGGGTCTGTATATAATATATATATATCTCCTCTTACCATGTGATGTCCGGGGGGGGGGGGTCTGTATATAATATATATATATCTCCTCTTACCATGTGATGTCCGGGGGGGGCCGGGGGTCTGTATATAATATATATATCTCCTCTTACCATGTGATGTCCGGGGGGGGGGGGTCCTGTATATAATATATATATCTCCTCTTACCATGTGATGTCCGGGGGGCCGGGGTTCTGTATATAATATATATATCTCCTCTTACCATGTGATGTCCGGGGGGGGCCGGGGGTTCTGTATATAATATATATATCTCCTCTTACCATGTGATGTCCGGGGGGGCCGGGGTTCTGTATATAATATATATATCTCCTCTTACCATGTGATGTCCGGGGGGGGGGGCCGGGGGTCTGTATATAATATATATATCTCCTCTTACCATGTGATGTCGGGGGGGGGGGGGGCCGGGGGGTCTGTATATAATATATATATCTCCTCTTACCATGTGATGGCTGGGGGGGGGGGGCCGGGGGTCTGTATATAATATATATATATCTCCTCTTATCCATGTGCTCGGCTGGGGGGGCCGGGGTTCTGTATATAATATATATATATCTCCTCTTA